>NC_052153.1:75644607-75944607 GCF_902713615.1 Scyliorhinus canicula | reverse complement strand
ACCTGGAGGAAATCCACTCAGACTCAGGCAAAAATAAAGAAAGGAGAAATAAGGGAATCAACAGGAAGGACCCTACAAAAGAAGTAAATGCGATGTGAGAAAAAACTTTTTGCACAACGAATAGTTTGGGCCTGGAGTGCACTGCCTGGAAGTGTAATTAAGGCAGGTTCATTCAAGTCGTTCAAGAGGGCATGAGGCGATTATTTGAATAGAAACAATGTGCAGGGATACTGGGAAAAGGCAGAGGAATGGCTCTAAGTCATAATGCTTATTTGGAGAGCTGGTGCAGAAATGATGAGCCAACTGGCCTCCTTCCGAGATTCTGTGATTTCAGAACTCTTGGGAAGAGTTTTGGTACAGACAGTTTCTCTGTGATTTTGGTAACAGCTCTTTCACAATCACATTCACGTTTTGCTATACTCAGGAAAACACAAGAAAGAAAGATAAAACAGTGGTTGAATATTCTCAAAGATGAATTCTCTAAACGGGAGATGAAAGTTTAAATAAGAGAAGAAATGCAATTTAGTATTTTTAAGTTGAGGTTGCTGACCTCAAATAAAAATATTTTTATTCAAGTTTTTGATATTTTAACTTTGAAACACACATTACAAAGAAAAGCACAAAGCCCCCAAACCCCCCATACCTTCAACTAAACATCCTAATTTGCCTTCTCCCTTCCCCCATAACAGCTGACAATAACCAGCTCCTTGAAATGTAGTATAAACATGGGCAGCACGGTAGCATTGTGGATAGCACAATTGCTTCACAGCTCCAAGGTCCCAGGTTCGATTCCAGCTTGGGTCACTGTCTGTGCGGAGTCTGCACGTTCTCCCCGTGTCCGCGTGGGTTTCCTTCGGGTGCTCCGGTTTCCTCCCACAGTCCAAAGATGTGCAGGTTAGGTGGATTGGCCATGACAAATTGCCCTTAGTGTCCAAAATTGCCCTTAGTGTTGGGTGGGGTTACTGGGTTATGGGGATAGGGTGAGGTGTTGATCTTGGGTAGGGTGCTCTTTCCAAGAGCCGGTGCAGACTCGATGGGCCGAGCGGCCTCCTTCTGCACTGTAAATTCTAAGAAATTCTATGAAACCCCATCTCTTGAGACCATCACTCGTAGAACCCCTTACTTGTCCCCCTCAAGGCAAATTTCACCTATTCCAAATACATAAACCCATGAGATCCCTGATGCACGATAAATTACACAAAGGCGAGAGTTGGATTGAATCGAGGCTTTATTACACGAAGATGTGTGTCCCCTACAGCAGCTGGCGAAATGGCTGCTGTACTGGAAGCACACATATTATACTCCGCCTACTGGGCAGAGCCAGCAGGCAGGGAACTAGCCCCGTACCTGCAGTACAGGGCCTTACCACAAAACACCTACACTGGCATCCTCTATATACAATATATACATCAGTGGTGACTACCACATTCACCCCCTGTTAAGATTGAGTCCGGCAGGGGTGGTGGAGAAAATTATGTACAGAGGAATGGTGTTTTAAAAGTCCAGGTCATGTTACAGATTCAGTCAGTCCGGAGCCTTGATCTGCCGTTGGGAGCGCGCAGTGCTGGCGGTGATTCCGGTGTCGGTTTGGTCTTCGGTGACTCCGGGAGCGCGTCAAAATCCTCTTCATCCTCTGGTGTGGGCAAGGCGAGTACGGATTGTCCTGGGGTGGGGTTTGCGGCTCGGTACGCCGGGGGAGGGGAGGGTGACGCCGGGCCGGGGGGGTGTGTGTGTATGGAACCAGCTGGTGCCAGGTCCCTGAGAGAGTCAGTATCTTGGCGGCCGTCGGGGTACGCTACGTAGGCGTACTGTGGGTTGGCGTGAAGTAGTTGTACCCTCTCAACCAACGGGTCCGCTTTGTGGAGTCGTACGTGTTTTCGGAGGAGTATGGGTCCTGGAGCTGCGAGCCAAGTCGGGAGCGACACCCCGGAGGTGGACTTCCTATGGAAGGCAAAGAGACGTTCATGGGGTGTTTCATTAGTCGCCGTGCACAGGAGCGACCGAATGGAGTGCAGGGCCTCGGGAAGGACCTCCTGCCAGCAGGAGACTGGGAGATTTCTGGACCATAGGGCCAGCTGGATGGCCCTCCAGACCGTCCCATTCGCCCTCTCCACCTGTCCGTTTACCCGGGGTTATAGCTGGTCGTCCTGCTTGAGGCGATACCCCTATTGAGCAGGAACTGACGGAGCTCATCGCTCATGAACGAGGATCCCCTGTCGCTGTGGACGTAGGCGGGGAAGCCGAACAGAGCGAAGATGGTGTTGAGGGCTTTGATGACTGTGGCAGACGTTATGTCGGGGCATGGGATGGCGAAGGGGAATCTGGAATACTCATCGACCACACTGAGAATATACGTGTTACGGTCGATGGAGGGGAGGGGCCCTTTGAAGTCCACGCTGAGGCGTTCAAAGGGGCGGGAGGCCTTCACCAGGCACGCACGGTCTGGCCGGTAGAAGTGCGGTTTGTACTCCGCGTAGACCTGGCAGTCCCTGGTGATAGCCCTGACTTCCTTGATGGAGTAGGGCAGATTGTGAGCCTTGATGAAATGGTAAAAACGTGTGACCCCCGGGTGACAAAGAGTGTCGTGCAGAGTCCGGAGTCGGTCCACTTGTGCGCTGGCACATGTATCTCGGGATAGGGCATCGGGGGGCATGTTGAGGTTACTGGGGCGATGCAAAATCTCGTAGTTGTAAGTGGAGAGCTCGATCCTCCACCTCAAGATTTTATCATTTTTGATCTTGCCCTGCTGTGTATTGTTGAACATGAAGGCTACCGACCATTGGTCAGTGAGGAGAGTGAATCTCCTGCCGGCCAGGTAATGCCTCCAATGCCGCACAGCTTCAACGATGGCTTGGGCCTCTTTTTCGATTAAGGAATGCCGAATTTAGGAGTCATGTAGGGGTTATGAGAAAAATGCCACTGGCCTGCCTGCCTGGTTGAGCGTGGCGGCCAGAACGACGTCTGATGCGTCGCTCTTGACTTGAAATAATAACGTCTCGTCGACTGCGTGCATCGCGGCCTTGGCGATGTCAGCCTTATTATGGTTGAAAGCCTGGTGAGTCTCGGTCATCAGGGGAAACAGAGTGGATTGAATGACTGGACGGCCTTGTCTGCATAGTTTGAGACCCACTGGGCGTAATAAGGGAAGAACCCCAGGCATCGTTTGAGGGCCTTGGGGCAGTGGGCGAGGGGGAGTTCCATGAGGGGGCGCATGCGGTCGGGATCGGGCCCCAGAACTCCGTTCTGAACCACATAGCTGAGGGTGGCTAAGCGGTTCGTGCTGAACACGCACTTCTCCTTGTTATAAGTTAGGTTGAGGAGAGATGCGGTGTGGAGAAATTTGGCAAGGTTGGCGTCATGATCCTGCTGGTCGTGGCCGCAGATGGTGACATTGTCCAGGTACGGGAAGGTGGCCCGCAGTCCGTACCGGTCAACCATTCGGTCCATTTCCCATCGGTGACGCCAAAGGGAACCCTGAGAAAGTGGTAAAGGCGGCCATCTGCTTTAAAGGCAGTGTATGGGTGGTCCACCTTGCGGATGGGGAGCTAGTGGTAGGCGAATTTTAGGTCCATAGTTGAGAAGACCCGGTGCTGTGCAATCTGATTGACCATGTCAGATATGCGAGGGAGGGGGTACGCGTCGAGCTGCGTGTACCTGTTGATGGTCTGGCTGTAGTCCACACCATCCTGTGTTTCTCCCCAGTTTTCACAACTACCACTTGGGCTCTCCAGGGGCTGTTGCTGGCCGCGATGATTCCTTCCCGGAGCAGTCGCTGGACTTCGGATCGGATGAAGGTCCTGTCCTGGGCGCTGTACCGTCTGCTCCTGGTGGCGATGGGTTTGCAATCCGGAGTTAAGTTTGCAAATAGGGAAGGTGGGTCGATCTTTAGGGTCGCGAGGCCGCACACAATAAGGGGTAGTAGGGGCCCGCCAAATTTCAGTCTTAGGCTCTGGAGGTTGCACTGGAAGTCCAGGCCGAGTAGCAGGGCAGCGCAGAGGTTGGGGAGGACGTAGAGGCGGAAGCCACTGAACTCCACGCCCTGGAAAGTGAGAGTGGATATGCAGTACCCCCGGATCGCTACGGAGTGGCACCCGGAGGCCAGGGAGATTCTCTGGTTGGCGAGATGTACCGCGAGGGAGCAGCGCCTTACCGTATCGGGATGAATGAAGCTCTCGGTGCTCCCAGAGTCCAGCAGACATGAGATCTCGTGCCCATCAATCTTCATGTTGGTGGAAGCAGTTAACAGGTTGTGTGGGCAAGGCTGGTCAATCATGACCGAGGCGAGACACGGCTGGTCGTCGATGGTGGCAGGCGATGAGGTGCCCGGGGGGCATGGGTCCTGGTAAGATGGCGGTGCCCACGGGACACACGTGTTGTGGGGAAGACAAGATGGCGGCGCCTGATGATCCTGGGGAGAACAAGATGGCGGCGCCCAAGGGCTGACATGGTGGGGGTTGAAAAAGGTGGCGGTGCCCACGGGCTGCACGTGGGGAGAGTCGGAACAATAGCGGCGACTGCGCGAGCCTGGCACACCGCAGCGAAGTGTCCCTTTTTGCCACAGGCCTTGAAAAGGGCATCCGGGCCAGGCAGCGCTGTCGGGGGTGTTTAGGCTGCCCACAGAAGTAACATTTGGGACCTCCGGGGTTGGTTGACTGCCGCGCCGCACAGGGGTGGGGTTGGCTGAGGGGGTTCGCTGATGAGGTCCACAATGGGGCTGCCATCTGCAGAGTCCACGATGAGCAGGAGGGATGGGCTGCGCGGCCGGGGGTGTAGGCCTGGATGTTGCATAAAGCGACCGTAAGCGAGAGCGCTAGCTTTTTTGTCTCTGTGAGGTCGAGTGTGGCCCCTTCTAAGAGGGGCTGTCGGATGTAATCGGACCCTATCCCTGTGACAAAAGCGTCTCTCATGAGCACGTTCGAGTGTTCCATGGCCGTGATGGCCTGGCAGTCACAGTCTCCAACTAAGGGAATCAGGGCACGCCAGAAATCTTCCACTGACTCACCAGGAAGTTGACGACGAGCGGAGAGGATGTGCCTGGCGTAGAGCATGTTAGTCCGCTGAGCGTAGTTTTCCTTCAGTAGCGCCATGGCTTCTGCATAGGTCGGCGCATCCTGGATAAGCGGTAAGACGTTGGAGCTCAGCCACGTGTAGAGGATCTGAATCTTCTGAGCTTCTGAAATTGGGTATGGGGCAGACCCAAAGTATGCTTCGAAACAGGCTAGCCAATGTTGAAAGTCCCTTTTGGCATTGTCTGATTGTGGATCCAGCTGCAGGCGATCGGCTTGATGCGGGTGTCCATCTTCTGAACACTTTGTGTAATAAATTGATGCACGATCAATTACACAAAGACGAGAGTTGGATGCAATCCAGGCTTTATTACATGAAGATGTGTGGCCTCCTACAGCAGCTGGCAAAATGGCTGCTGTACAGGGAGCACACATATTTATAGTCCGCCTACTGGGCAGAGCCAGCAGGCAGGGAACTACCTCCGTACCTGTAGTACAGGGTCTTACCACAAAACACCTCGTCCGACATCCTCTATATACAATATATACATCAGTGGTGACTACCACAATCCCCAAGCCACAGCGAGGCACAGGGTGGAAAAACTGACCTCCACTCTAATAGGTCCCACCTGCGAGCGATGAATGAGGCTCCCGCTCCTGCTCCCGTCTGCAGCTCCGGTAAGCCAGACACCCTGAATATGGCTCTCAGGGGATTGGGCTCTAAATCCATGAGCAAGATCGCTGACATGGTGCTAGAGAACAACCTCCAAAATGTTTCCATCACAACCTGTGTATGTGATTGGCTGGACCCCTCCCACACCGCTCAAAAATATCCTCCACTCCTTCAAACAGTCAGCTCATCTTCGACTTTGTCAGGTGCGCTCTATGTACTACCTTTAGCTGCATCAGTCCCAACCTCGCACATGAGGTTGAGGCATTCACCCTCCGCAGCACCTCACACCGCAGACCCTCCTCCAGCACCACCCCCAGCTCCTCCTCCTACTTGGCCTTAAACCCCTCCAGAGATACCGTGTCCTGTTCCAAAATCCTCCCATAGGCGGCCAAGATGACCCCCCCCCCCCCCCCGCCCCCAGCCCCCCAGCCCCATCACCGATATCACCCCCTCCAACAACAAGGAGGGTGGTGCCACTGGAAAGGTCAGAAAAACCTTTTTCGAGAATTCCCATTCTTACATACACCTAAAAGCCTTCCCTCCCCCAGGGCTCCAAACCTCTTCCCCAACTCCTCCATCTCACAGACCATCCTTCCAAAAATAAGTTCTTCATTTCCATCATCCCCAACCACAAAACCTAGTACCATCCTCGCTGGCTCAAACCGTGGTTCCCTCGGATTGGCATCAACTTCGAGTCTGCCACCAACCTAAAGTGTTGCCGAAATTGCCTTCATATGTTCAGCATGGCCACCACCACAGGACTCCACAAATACTTTTTTGGGGCAAAAGGGAGCGGCGCCGTTGCCAGCGGCCACAAATCCGACCCCTTACAAGACTCTGCCTCCATCCTCAGCCACAAAGCCTCTGGCTCCCTACTCTGTCATGATATGCACTCATGCACATAATGAGATACAGACAGGCAGTGACAGACACCCAGTACAGCCAATCAACACACAACCTATCACCAGGCAGAACACTAGAAGGTGGTCTCCCACTATAAAACACACGAGGCATCAACACTCTGCCTCTTTCCACTGGTGACAACTGTAGTGACAGTCAGGGTGTATATATCACCTTCTACACATGGCCCAGAGCTAGTCTGGTCTAGTTTGTTATAGTAAGCACGCTTAGATTAGAAGAGTGTCAAACCCACAGTGAACTGTGTGCACTGCTTAACAAGTTCAATAAAGTGTATTGAACTAACATCAAAGTTTGGAGTCTACTTTCAAGTACAACTGCATCCAGTTGCAGTGCATGTTAGCCCAGGGTGATTAACACGACATACCCCAACCCCGCACCTTCTCAGCGTTCGCTGCTCAATAATAGTACAACAGGTTTGGAAGGGCCAGACCCCCGACTGGTGCCCTCTCTGAAGTACCGACCTCCTAATCCTTGCCACCTTACCTGCCCACAAAAACAACAAAATCAACCATTCTACCCCCATAAAAACGACTTCAGCAAAAAGACCTGTACGCACTGAAATAAAAATAAAAACTGCGGCAAAATGTTCATCTTAACTGCCTGCACCCAGCCAGCCAACAATAGTGGAAGGCTGTTCCACCTCAATAAATCTACCATGACCTTACCCATCAGACTCATAAACTTCAACTTACAGAACCGGGTCCAATCCCGAGCCACCTGCTCTCCCAGGTACCTAAAGTGGGTAGTTGCCACCCGAAATGGCAACTCCCCCAAACCTACTCCCACCCCTGGAGAAGACACCACAAAACACTCACTTTTTTCCAAATTTAATTTATAGCCTGAAAAAGCCCCAAATCTCCTGTGCAGTCCAATTATATCCCCGCACTGAAGAGCCCGGGTTGGAGATATATACGACAACAGATCATCAGCATAACTATGTTCCACACCCCCCCCCCCCCCCCCACACCCCCCCAGCCCCCCATTATTTTCCATATATCCAAACACCTCAGTGCGATGGACAAGGGCTCTTACACCTGCGCAAATAGAAGGGGGGATATGGGGCACCCCTGCCTCATTCCCCTATCCAACAGAAAGTACCTTAAATTCACCTCATTCATGTGCACACACGCCTTCAGTTCCTTATGCAGCAATTTAACCCACGCCGCAATCTTCAGCTCTATCCCAAATCTCCCCAACACCGCAAACAAATAGCTCCAATCCACACGATCAAACTCCTTCTCCGCATTCAGCACCACCACCACCTCCAGCTCCCTCCCTTTTGCTGCCAGAGAAAGCACCACATTCAACAGACCCTTTATGAACCCAGTCTGATCCACCCAAATTAAATTGGAATTTTAACCAGATTATCTCTTTAAAAGCGGATCCACATCCAGAATTTTAAGCATCCTGCTGCTGACCTCATTAGCACATTGCGGGCATGTATAATTAGGCTCCCATTCAAAAGAAGGATCAACATCAGAAAAAAGATTGTGATGCAAATAAGTCAAAGACTAAGACGATGAGTAGGCACCCAATATCTAAACCTACACTTGCCCAAAATCAGCTGGATGGAAGAATTGCGCAGGTTGGAAAATTCACATTGGTGAACTTAAATGTCACTGCTTTTTAATATTATAAATCATAATTGTGTGTAAATGTATTTTATCAAATAAAATATTGATGGCGGCACAGTGGTTAGCACTGCTGCCTCACAGCTCCAGGGATCCGGGTTCGATTCCTGGCTTGGGTCACTGACTGTGTGGAGTCCACACGTTCTCCCCGTGTCTGCGTGGGTTTCCTCCAGGTGCTCTGGTTTCCTCCCACAAGTCCCGAAAGATGTGCAGGTTAGGCGGATTGGCCATGCTAAATTGACTCTGAGTGTCCAAAAGGTTAGGTGGGGTTACTGGGTTACGGGGATAGGGTGGAGGCGTGGGCTTAAGTAGGGTGCTCTTTCCAAGGGCCCGTACGGACTCAGTGGGTCGAATGGCCTCCTTCTGCACTGTAAATCCGATGATTTTATGATAGAATGTGAATTCTTAATTAGTGGTGGGTGACAGTGCTGAAGATTGAAGATGTTTCTTTTTCATACCCAGTGCCAGAATAAAACATTTCAGAACATGCTGGGATGGGATTCTCCGGTGCACCCCCACCGGCAGTGAGATTTTCCATTTCCGCAGCCCGCCAATGGGGTTCCCCATTGGGAAACCTGCAGGCGTGGGTGCATTGCCAGCGGACCGAAAGATCCCACTGACGGAGAATTCCGCTACATGCATCTCCCACTTTGTTTAGAATATATGGCCACACCCCAACTATTTGATTCAATCATTGCTGCTAATATGTCATCTGTGAGAAAGAGTAATTTTGGACTGCTTAATTTCTCCACTGGGATCTGGGCCAAGACCACCAAACTCATTTCAAATAGTTGCTTGCTCGTATAGAACTTGAGCATTGCTGAAAAAGAGGCACGCTGTCAAAACTTTTCTCCCTGCACTTATCAGGGCCATACCAAATTTCAAAGGGAATAACAAGTAAACTGCATAGCAAAAGGGTGCTGATTGGTTGGCAAGGTAAATCTGACTGGTCAAGTTGTTTTCTTGGAGAATGCACCAAGGGACAATTACCCCCAAGCTTTAGTTTCAATTCAAATAAGGCAAGTCAACCTGATTGGTCGAAGCATTGCCACGGGGAATGCACCAGGGAACAGTTGACCTCCACGCTTTTATTTAATTGAAGAAGGTGCATTGCCTAGACACATTTTTTTCTGCTTGCAGAGAACAGGGCCTTCTGTATGGATATATGTAGTGAGCCAGATTGTAAGCTTGACTGATAATCTGAAATTGGTTGTTAGCATAATTCTTTGCACACCCAGGATTGTTCAATAAATGCTGTCCCATCATAGAATCACATCTACTGTTGCACACTAGGTTGTGAGTTTTGCAAGCACAGGCTGACTGGCTATGGTCAGTACTTTGCTTTTTTGTGAACAACCAAAGGGACATGCTATTTGATGCTATCACTAGTCGTTGGGACATGTGACGTACATACCTGGCATCACACCAGCACTGAAACTCATATGCCACATTATTCATTTGTGTGGGAGGCAGAACATTGCTGACGTTTTTGACACACCTCACCCTTCCAGGGTAACTTGAGGTAGACAGCATTTTTCAGGACTGAAAGTGGCGAACTTAGGCCCATTCATGTGGTTTCATGATAGACAGCAAGTAATGATCAGATCATGGTAGCCACAATTTCCGTAGGATAGCTTTGATGTGCCTCATTTGAGGAAGAGGTGAAGCTAGGCGTTTTACTCTGTTACTATGCAAGAACATCACAAGTGTTATTTTCCACTAACAGGATGCTGCCATCAAGCCAAAAGGACTTCTATTCATCTGTCCACCTGTCATGCTGCCTTCCCAAAACAAGTAAAGGCAAACAGATTCTGTTACATAATCGGATTAATCTTAGCTGTCAGTCAAACAGCCTATTGTGCCTATCTCCAATATGTTTGCTACTAACAAGTGAAAAGATTCAAAGTAGATTTTTAAAAAGCACTTTTTAAATGTACTTATTATTTATCCCCTGGGTTGCTTGCAGTAATGTCCTGGAGATTAATCTTCAATTCTTCATGACTCTAGGATAATGATGGAGGCTTGGCAATCCTGACCATTGTAGTAACCCTGGGTCCTCGGAAATGTAGAAGGCTAGAGCATGAGTGACCGGAAAAATCTCAAATGACATATTCCATCATTTCCAAATGTTACAATCCACCAAAGCATTTCTGGGAAGATACGTGTTCCCCTGTCACTCCTTGGAGACTGGTCGGCTGGTACTAGAGGACAGTGAGGAGTAATTGAAGCAGTTCCCAAAGGGTGTTTTGCTACATTCAGTGAGAGCTACTTCAGGGAATTGGTGCAATTCCAACATTGAAAAATGAAATTCTTCCTCTAACCCAAAGATTATTATCCTATAAAGTTCATTCTTTAGGATGCATTGTTATTGAATATCAACACAAATCTACATTTCCAGGTTTGTCACTTGGTTTAATATTAAATGTGATATTTATTTCCCACATTTTGGCTATTTTCATCCAATGTATCTCTTGTGATCAAGCTTCCTTCCAGAAATGACAGGAGAAAAATCAATCAGCAAGTAAAAAGGCTTTCAACAATGTAAAAGAGCCAAGACCAAATCATTTATAAATTATGCTCATTGATTTTCTTAAAAGTATCATTTGTAGATGGATTCACTGGGTTTGATAATGATACAGATAATTACTTGAAGCAGGATAATTGCCTTGTTCTGAATTCTTTTATGGATCAGTGCCCTCATTGATACACCATTCTTTAGACAGGAATAAAAGTAAAATACTGCTATAATTGTATGGTCTAGATTTTAGCTTGGGCCATGTTATACTGTAAACACAAATGGTGGGCTAAGTGGATATTATCTAATATCAGCCAATTTCCAACCACGTATTAAGGCACTAATGTATGTTCTGAACTGCAAAATACAGTAATTGGGTATTGCTGAGCATGTAATTGAATTCTCCCTTCTCAGGAAGGATTGTATTATCTTTCCTGTGATAATGTGGTATTAACAACTAATACAAAGCCCTCCAGCCACCACTCCAGACCCGGTTCAAAAGAGTCGCACCACTGAAGAAAGCCATGTTGCCTACATGATGATCTATTGAAATTATAATGTAGAAATTTGATACAATAAAACACTTGAGGTCCTGTGCTAGCCATTGATTGTGTAAGTCTTTACGGGAAAAGGTAGATACATCATATCGTCATCCTCAAAGATCAACTTAGCGAGCACAAAACTGCCCAAGGTGGTCAAACAGGCAAAGAGATTTCAAATGTCACTGTTTTACATTGTATGAATATATAACTCAGAGACCTTCCTTTAAAAATAACCATTTAACAATGTGACAAATAGGTAGAAGGTTAAATCTGAATTGCACAATCAGGAGTCTAGAGAATGGAAGCATTTAGTGTACAATGTTTTGGTGATTCTCTTTTCTGAGTCCATTTTTCCCTGGTTGGAACTTCATGCTTGGCGTTCTAATGGGCTCATTGATTTCTGGTCCTTCTTGTAGATATACTGGACATGGTGGGAGAAACATTTATTAACTGGCTACCTCTTTCTGAGTTCACAAATGGGTGTGCAGCAAACCTTGGCACCCTACAGATGATTGACGCAGCCTGACGCAATTTTCAGTTGGGCTATAAATAGGCAAGCAAATCCAATGAAACTACAGGTTAAGTTCACTCTGTTGTCCCTTTCTTCATTCTCTCTTCTTGCTTATTCTATTTAGGGTAGATTCTAGTGTCCTCTGCAGCAGGAGAGTAGCACAGCGAGAGGACGGAATTAAGGATTTGGAATTTGTGCCAATTTCTTTTATTTACCTCAGTTGAGTAGTTTATTTTTATAGTTAGTAAGCTGAAATGTCTGTACACATATTCTCTGCCTCATGATGGCATCAAACCCAATGCAAATATATTTAAGAGTCCCTATCAGGATATTTGTACATGATTTACGGTTTTACAACAAATCACCCAGGACAATACATCTGAACTTTCCAGATCATAGCCTCAGTTCCAGTTACACTGCAGTGCTTGAGAACTTCAGTGATGGGCACACGTTACTTTTAGCATGGAGCCGATGATGGTTGAAGATATTGGATTCTGTCCAGTATTAAATATGGATTCCTCATCACGTGTTTTAAACATCCCAACCGTACAGCTGTAAACAATACTCTAAACAAGCTTGGCAAGAACACAATCATGTTTAATGTCATTGTTGACATTGTACAACTCAAGCCACCATGCCAACATCCAGTTGTTGAGCAATGTTCATAAATCTGCCAGTGTTTCTGACCAATAGAGGAAACCCCTATCTTGCATCCTAATTCATAGAATCAAATGTCTTTTCTTGTTCACAAAATACATGAAGATTCTGATGCTCTTCTTCAAACTTTTCCTAGATTTGGTAGGTTGAGAAAATCATGTTGGATGTTCTATCACCAATCCAGAAGCTATATTGGCTTTTCGAGTGATTTTATGTCTGCTAGTTGTTCGTTCATTCACTGGAATATGATCCAACCTTGAATTTTACTTGATATTAATAGAATTCTGCAGTGACTCTCACAGCATACGCAATCACCTTTCTGCTTGTATAGATGCTGTATTGAAACCTTTGACACATTGTCGTTTCAGTCCTCTTCTCAAGCCCCTCTGCAACCACTTCCTGCAATCCCACCCCAGGTGATCAGATTCCCCGACATCTGCTTCATTATAAAATGGATTCCTGCTATGTCAAGTGGAAGACAAGTTGGTCTTGCACAGGAGGATTTGGGTATTGTTCAACACTTCTAGCTGACGCTGCAGAGGAGTAAGTAAGATGTTTTGATAGTATCAGCTGAGTATATTGGGAGAATGTCCCTACTCTTCTTCAAAAGTGCAATTCAACCTTTTATATCCACCTGAACAATCACTTAAAGCCTTATCTTAAAGGAAGCACACTTGACAATGCATCATTCCCTTGGTGCTGCATTGCAATCTTTGGCTGGATTATGTTCTCAAGTGCTGAAATGTGGCTGAGAAACATCAATATACTGACTCTAGTCCACGATCTGACATTTAAACTCCTGGATTGGCCCTGTCCTTCCAAAGGAATTTGCTTACATATTTGAAATAACCTTGAAATATGTTCTAGTCTTGACTAAGTAAATTTATTGAAGGAAAGTTTTGTATGGCAAATAAATAACCTCAAAGGAAAAACAACAACGTTATTCAATCTATTTCCCCGGAATCCAATGGTTCCCATTCCATCAGTTGAACCTGTCAGTGCCCACCAAAACTGACTACTTTGAAAATTATTTTATGGGAGGTTGGTATTGCTGGCTATGCCAGCATTTATTGCCCCTCCCTCCTTGCCCTAAAGGAGGTGGTGGTGAACTGCCTTTTTGAACCGTTGCAGTCCTTGTGGCACTGGTACAACCACAGTGCTGTTAGGGAGCCACTGACAGTGAAGGAAGGGCAATTTAGTTCCAAGTCAGGAGGGTGTGTAACTTGGAGGGAAACCTGTGTTCTCATGTGTTATGTATCAGACACTGGCTGATGTAATGTCACGTGTTATGCTGTGCTGACCTTGGAGCATTTCACAGACTTTCGTGGAGTTCACAATTTACCCTGTTTGAGCAGCATCTTGTAAATAAACTGCTTGCACTATGTTATCCGAACTCGATATGTGCCACCTCTGATACTTTCTCTTTGCAGCTACACCAAAGAATGTAACACCATGCATCTGCTGCCCTTGTCCGTCTCAGTAGCAGAGGTCGCAGGTTTGGAAGGTGCAGTTGAAGGAGCCTTGGTGAGTTGCTGCACTGCATATTGTAGATGGTACACTCTGCTGTCTTTGTGCTTTGGTGGTAGGGGGAATTGATGGGATGGATGGTGTGCCAATCAAGCTGGCTGCATTGTCCTGGATGGTGTCGAGTTTCTTTGTTTTTTTATTGGAACCGAATTCATCCAGACAAGTGGAGAGCATTCCATCGCACTGCTAACTTGTGCCTTATAGATGGTCATCAGGCTTTGGGCAGTCAACAGGTGAGTTACTGACTTGCTCCTGTAGCCACGTATTTATATGGCTATTCCAGTTTATTTTCTGGTTACTGGTAACTACCAGGATATTGATAGTGAGGGATTCCACAATGGGAATGCCATTGAATCCCAAGGGGCAATGGTTAGATTCTCTCTTGTTGGAGATGGCTGTTGCCTGGCATTTGTGTGGTGCGAATGTTACTTGCCACTCGTCAGCTCGAACCTGGGGCTGGATTCCGGGTAGGGGGTCCCGGCGGGATGGAGTGGCATGAACCACTCCGGCGTCGGGCTTCCCCAAAGGTGCGGATTTCTTCGCACCTTTAGGGGCCAAGCCCTCACCTTGAGGGGCTAGGCTCGCGCCGGAGTGGTTGGCACACCGCCGGCCGGCGGGAAAGGCCTTTGGCGCCACGCCAGCCGTGGCCGAAGGGACTTCGCCGGCCGGCGGAAGTCCGCGCATGCGCCAGAGTGTCAGCGGCTGCTGACGTCATCCCCGCGCATGCGCAGGTGAGGGGGTCACTTCCGCGTCAGCCATCGCGGAGGCGACGGCCGACGCGGAAGGGAAAGAGTTCCCCCAAGGCACAGTACGCCCACGGATCGGTGGGCCCCGATCGCGGGCCAGACCACCGTGGGGGCACCGCCCTGGGGCCAGATTGCTCCCCCCAGGACCCCGGAGCCCGCCCACGCCGCCAGTCCCGCCGGTAAGGGAGGTGGTTTGATTCACGCTGGCGGGAGAGGCAGTACAGCAGCGGGACTTTGGCCCATCGCTGGCTGTAGAATCGCCGGGGGGGGGGGGGGGGGGGGGCGCCGCCGACCGGCGTGGCGCGATTCCCACCCCCACTGAATATCCGGTGCCGGAGAATTTGGCGGCCGGCGGGGCGGGATTCACGCCGCCCCCCCCGGCGATCCTCCGACCCGGCACGGGGTCGGAGAATCCAGCCCTTGATTCTTGTCCAGGTCTTGTACGGATATGAATTACTTCAGTATCTGAGGAAATATGAACTGTGCTAAATATTGTGTAATCAAGAGGAAACATTGTCACCTCTGACCTTATAATGGAAGGAAGGTCATTGATGAAGAAGTTGAGGATGGTTGGGTCTGGCGCACTACCCTGAGGAACTCCTGCAGTGATATCCTGAGGCTAAGATGCTTCATCTCCAACAACCACAATCATATTCCTAGGTATGACTCCAACCTGTGGGGAGTTTGCCCCCTTATTCACATTGTTTGCTAAGGCTCTTTGCTGCCTTGATGTCAAGGGTAATAACTCTCACCTCATTTCTGGAGTTCTTTGCTCCATGTTTGGGTCAAGGCAACAATGAGGTCAGGAGCTTAGTGGCCCTGGTGGAACCCAAGGGTCAATGAGCAAGTTATTATGAAACAAGTGCCACTGGATATCACTGTTGATGATCCCTTCCAATACTTCACTGATGATCAAGACTAGACTGATAGGGTGTTAATTAGCCAAATTGCAATTGTGTAGCTTTTTGTGGACATAGAACAGTACAGCACAGAACAGGCCCTTCGGCCCTCGATGTTGTGCCGAACAATGATCACCCCACTTAAACCCACGTAACCCATATACCCGTAACCCAACAATCCCCCCATTAACCTTACACTATGGGCAATTTAGCATGGCCAATCCACCTAACCCGCACATCTTTGGACTGTGGGAGGAAACCGGAGCACCCGGAGGAAACCCACGCACACACGGGGAGGACGTGCAGACTCCACACAGACAGTGACCCAGCCGGGAATCGAACCTGGGACCCTGGAGCTGTGAAGCATTGATGCTAACCACTATGCTACCGTGAGGCCCCTAAATGATCTAGCTGGGCAATTTTCCACATTGCTGGATAGATGCCAGTTTTGGAGCTGTACTGGAACTGCTTGGCAAAAGGCTTGGCTAGCTCTGGACCATAAGTCTTCAGTACTATTTTAGGAATACTGTCAGGACCCATAGCCTTTGCTGTATCCAGTGCCTTTATCCATTTCTTGATGTCACATGGAGTGAAATGAATTAGGTGAAGACTGACACCTGTGACGCAGGAGACCTCAGGAGGCAACCGAGACAAATCCTCCAATTGGCACTTCTTGCTGAAGTTGGTCTTTGTTGCATCCAATGATTTCTTTATTCCAGAATCTTCACTTCCACTAATCAATCTGGAAATTAATTGGCTGCAAGCATCACTGTCCATGTAAGAAATTCTGATACTGTTCTTAAAAGAGCCTTTTTCTAATGAACTGTTTCAGTTTTTTATATTTTCACAATCGCCTGAAATATTTTTCTGGAATTAGCCTTCACAAAATGTCTATCTCCCATATCTCAATTAGATTGCCTCTCTGATGGCTCCTTTCAAAACTAAAAAGCCCAAGTGCAAAACATTGAAAGACCTACCTGAGATTTTCACAAGCTCAAAGTCATGTTGGCCACTCCTTACGCCGGGTTGTTGAGGTGGTGTGGCAGGTGGAAAGCTGAAGACACTGAAATGGTGATATGAAATGAAATGAAAATCGCTTATTGTCACGAGTAGACTTCAATGAAGTTACTGTGAAAAGCCCGTAGTCGCCACATTCCGGCGCCTGTTTGGGGAGGCTGTTACGGGAATCGAACCATGCTGCTGGCCTGCTTGGTCTGCTTTCAAAGCCAGCGATTTAGCCCAGTGTGCTAAACAGCCCCTAATAATAATAACCGCTTATTGTCACAAGTAGGCTTTTTCAATGAAGTTACTGTGAAAAGCCCCTAGTCACCACATTCCACATTCAGGGAGGCCGGTACGGGAATTGAACCCACACTGCTGGTCTTGTTCTGCATTACAAGCCAACTGTTTAGCCCACTGTGCTAAACCAGCCCCTCATGTCGGTGACCCAATGGACTGATGCAATGTCACGAGAAAAACATTGGTCAACGCACATCCAGGACCAAGCAACATCAGCATCACAGAAGCTTCAGAGAAGTCACAGAGGCACTACTGTACATAATGAGAGTGGAAATCATCCTTTTGTCTCTGAGGAGGGAACATCAGGATGACATAGGATATTGTTTTTCTGGAGAATTGGCTTTCCAAAGGTGCAAGGTGTCATTGACTCATGGACTGTGATCTGGTGGGCTCTGTGTGTTAATGTGGTGGTGGGGAGTGGCAGGGGTGGGTTGGCAATTCGCCATAGGTAAGGGCTACCACCCTTTTATCAATCTATTAGTGTGTGACCACCAAAAATATCATCTTGGTGATAGTCAGTGATTTAAAATAGGTTGTAAGATCTTTTATAAGTATATAAAAAGGAAGGGAGTAGCTAAAGTAAATATTGGTCCATTAGAATCAGAGAAAGGAGAAATTATCATGGGGAATGAAGAAATGGTAGTGGCATTGAGCAAATATTTTGAGCTTGTTTTCACAGTAGGAGACATAGGGCTGGATTTTTCCACCTGCGGCCACGTGTTTTTCAAAGTCAGAGGCAGCCAGCCAGTGGGACATTCTGGTCCTGCTATTGTCAATGGGATTTGCCATTGACAACATCCCTCATCACCCGGAAACCCCTGCGTTGGCGTGGGACCAGAACTTTGCACCGGCGTGAACAGATGGTAAATTCCAGCTGTAAGTTTAACTCCAGAAATAGACAGTAACTTAGGAGCTAAAAAGAATGAGAAAATTATGGAAATTTGTACCAACAGAGGAAATGTATTGGAGAAACATAAGGGACTAAATCCCAATAAATCCACAGGGCCTGTTGGCCTATACCCAAGAGTTAGAAAGGGGATAGCTGCAGGGATAGTACATGTGCTTGCTGTGATTTTCCAGAATTCTTTGGATTTGGGAATGGTCCAATCAGATTGAAAGTTGCAAAGGTTACTCCGCATTTCAAGAAATGAGGGAGAGAGAGAAAACAGGCAACTACAGACCAGTTAGCTTAACATCAGTTTTTGTTTAAATGCTGGGACTATTATTAAGGAAGTGATAACAATGCATTGTTAGGAAAGCATTGTGTGATTAGAACAAGTCAGTATGGTTTTAACAAAGTGAAATCATATTTATCAAATTCACTGGAGTTTTTATAAGGATGTAACTAGTAAGGTAGATAAATGGGAAAGAGTAGATGTAATATACTTGGATTTCAAAAATGCATTCAATAAGATGCCACAAAAACGTTAACAGGCAAGATAAGTGCACATGGAGTTGGATGTAAATGATTACCATTGTAATGATTGTAGTAAATGTTGATATAGATCATATTATATACATATCAGTTGCAGTAATATTATTTAAAAATTGTGTTAAGATATATATAGTTGTTGCAGTAATATTTTTTTTAATTTCTAGTTTAACGTGCAAGCAGGAGGTTTCTCTGCAAAAAGTGCAATTAAGATGTTGTAATAGTGAAATCATCATTCATTCCAAACGGGGGAAAGTTCTACATTGGTTGGAGTCATACCTGGCACAAAGGAAGATGGTTGTGGTGGTTGGAGGTCAATCGTCTCAGCTCCGGGACATCACTGCAGGAGTTCCTCATGGTCGTGTCCTATGCCCAACCGTCTTCAGCTGCTTCATCAATGACCTCCCTTCCATCATAAAGTCAAAAATAGGGATGTTTGCGGATGACTGCACAATGTTCAGCATCATTTGTAACTCCTCAGGTAATGAAACAGTCCATGTCCAAATACAGCAAAACCTGGACAATAACCAGGCTTGGACTGGCAAGTGGCAAGTTGCATTCATGTCAGTGTCAAGCAATGACCATCTCCTACAAGAGAGGATCTAACCACCTTCCTCTGACATTCAACAATCACTGAATCCTCCACAATCAGCATCCTGGGGGTTACCATTGATCAGAAACTGAACTGGACTAGCCATATTAATACTGTGATTACCAGGACAGATCAAAGGCTAGGAATTCTACAGCAAGTAACTCACCTCCTGACCCCCCAAAGCCTGTCCACCATCTATAAGGCACAAGTCAGGAGTCTAATGTAATACTCTCCACTTGCCTAGATGAGTGCAGCTCCAACAACACTCAAGAAACTTGCCACTATCCAGGACAAAGCAGTCCACTTGATTGCTCCTCCTTACACAAACATTCAAACCCTCCACCACCAACGAACAGTTGAAGCTGTGTGTACCATATACACGATGCACTGCAGTAACTCACCAAAATTTCCTTAGACAGCACCTTCTAAACCCACACCACTGCCATCTAGAAGGACAAGAGCAGATACCTGGGAATCCCAACACCTGGAGGTTCCTCTCCAAGTCACTCACCACCCTGACTTTGAAATATATTGCTGTTTCTTCACTGTGGTTGGGGCAACATCCTGGAACTCCCTCCCTAACAGCACAGTGGGTGTTCTTACACCTGAAGGGCTGCAGCGTTTCAAGACTGCACCACCACCTTCTGAAGGGCAACTAATGACGGGCAATAAATGCTTGCCTAACCAGCGACACCCACATCCCATAAATGAATTTTAAAAACGGAATCACTCCTGCTTTGAAGTATCCTTTCCTCACAGTTTAAAAAAATGTTCTTAAAGTGTTTGAGGTTCTTGTCCGCTGTCCTAACGAATGTTGGGGTCTGGTCCAGGACCTTAACACCATAGATTGGTTAACAGAGGATTGGTTAACAGGCAGGAAGCAGAGTGTGTGCAGAAATAGAACTTTTTAAAGTTGGCAGATGGAGAATAGTGGAGTACTGCAAGAATCAGTGCTGGGGCCTCAGCTATTTACAATCCATATTAATGACTTAGATGAAGAGACAGAATGTAATGTATCTAAGTTTGCTGATGAAATTAGGTGGGAAGGTAAGCTGTGGAGAGAACACAGAGGGGCTGCAAAGAGAAATAGGCAGGTTAAGTGAGTGGGCAACAAGATGGCAGGTGGATTATAATATAGGGAAGTGTGAACTTGTTAACTTTGGTTGAAATAATATGAAAGTTGAATATTTTTTAAAGGTGAGAAACATTTATGTTCAAAGAGAATTTGGTGTCCAGTATAAGGAACTCAAAATGTTAGGTTGCATGTAGAGCAAGCAATTAGGAAGGCAAAAGGTATGTTGGCCTTTATTGCAAGAGGATTGAAGTACAGAAATAGTGATGTCATGCCCCAGTGGCACAGGGCTTTGGTAAGGCTACATATGGAATATTGTGCACAGATTTGGCCTCCAGAAGATATACTTGCTTTGGAGGCAGAAAAGTAAACATTCACTCACTTGGTCCCCGGGTTGACTGATGATGAGACGCTGAGCAAACTGGGTTCATTTTGTCCAGAATTTAGAAGAATGAGGGGCGCGATTCTCCGAGGCCTCACCGGTTGGGACAAACGCCGGCCCCACCATTTTATCGCGCGACACCGGTCCGCGCCATCCCACCATTCTCCCAATCAGCAAGAATGGCCCCGTCGAGGTCTGTGCCGCGCCAGCCGGAGAATCGACCGAGACACACACAACGGCGATTTTCCGGTACCCCCGCCATTCTCCGGTCCAGATGGGCCAAGCGGCCGCTCCGACCCGACAGGTTCCCGCCGGCGCCGTCCACACCTGGTCGCTGCCGGCGGGAACTGTGCGGGAATGCTGGGGGGGGGGGGGGGGGGCGGCCTGTGGGGGGGAGGGGAGGGGGAGGGGGGGTTCCTTCACCGGGGGGGGGACCTCCGATGGGGTCTGGCCGCGATCGGGGCCCACCGATTGGCGGGCCAAATTCTCTAAAGGAGGACCTCCTTTCCTCCGCCGCCCTGCAAGATCCATCCGCCATCTTCTGGCGGGGCGGCCTCGGGGAGGAAGGCAACCGCGCATGCATGGGTGACTTCATTTACGTGACGCCAGCCGCGTTATTTACGTGGCGCCGCTTTTTATGCGGTGCCAAGGCCCAGCGCGCATAAAATACGCGACGCCGCTCCTATATAGACCCCCCCCCGATCACTGACCAACGCCCGAACATTGCCCGGCTGCGTATAAGGCCCCCTGCCCTCCGATCTGCCCGCCCCGGAAAATGGAATAGTGTAGGTCAGATAGGCTTCAGATGGTTTCACAGGTCGGCGCAACATCGAGGGCCGAAGGGCCCGTACTGCGCTGTAGTGTTCTATGTTCTATGTTCTATGTTCTAGGGCAGCCACGGACAGAGTCCATAGCCACCATGCTAGTTTCCCGACCAGCTAGACCAGATTAGATTCATGCCGTCGGGACTTGGCCGCTCGGGGGCAGAGAATGGCAGAGCGGGCCTCCAGCAATGGCCCCAGGTAAGGGGGCCTTCAGAATCGGGGAACCAGTGACAGTCCCGATTCCGTGCAGGGAAATGGATTCTCCGCCCCAGCTCCGTCCGCGATTCCGGCGTGGGGTGCGGAGAATCCAGCCCTTGTGCAACTGAAAGCAAGAGGATCTGCATTATGAGGCATTGCTTCATTGAAATAACCATCCCCATCCCAACATTGACCATCATTCCCTAATGGTATATCTATATCAGATTTCCCATCACAATGTCTCCTTGGCCAACATCATTCAAACTGATCAACAGCAAATTCTTCCCTCAACAACTTGACCCAGAAACCCATCAATAAGAACTCATCAACTCAAGCCTTCCTTGAGTACCTTTCCTTTGTCTAATGCCATTACACAGCGCTACCCCAGTGGCTGTAGTATGTCCAGGAGAAGTCTTTTCACTGGAAGAGACTGCAGGACACCGTTGAGCAGCTCTGGATTTTCAGGGCTCAACTTTAGGCTGCACCAGCAGTCTGGGTAAATAGCTGGCCTATTGGAGACTTCAAGGGCACTGGTGGAGTTGCAGTGGTGGGAGCACATTGCTATTATCCTGAGGCAGGGTTTGTGCACCACTGAATTGCTGTCACTCTCATGCATTGGCACCTCGACAATTCTTGTAATATGCTGGAGCACAGATTGGTGACGTGCTGTGGGACCCTGCATGCCCTGTTGAGTATTGAGATCTGCACCAACATTGGCAGCATGCTGATCAGGCATGTCACCAGCCAGGGACCTCATGACCTCCAACTGAACTTCCACTGTGACAGTGAAGCATCGGTATAGGCCACTGTCTAAGCTGCAGTGGTAAATCAGACATGGCCTAGGCTCGCGAGATTTTCGTTGCTCAGAGCGCCTCGCGAGATCTAATGAGATCTCGTGAGACATCGCAATCTGGATCTCGCCTTCACTGCTCGTGATCCAGATTGACATGTTTCAGTGAGCAGATAGGTTAATTTAAATATGTCGGTACCCAATTCTCCTGAGACCCGGGAAAGAATGCCCGCACCTGGGAGACTTCGCCGTGGCGCTGTTCAGTACTGGTGCACACGAACATAGACCAGGCATAACGGCACCTGGGGGATCGTCCATGCCATCAGAGGCCTTGGGTGGTCAGGCTCTGGGCAGGATGTTACCCTGGCATCTTGCTGGCATCCATGTACCTTGACACTGCCAGCCTGGCACCTTGGCACTGCCACCTAGGAACACTGGCCCGGGGTGTCAGGTGGTATTGCCAAGCCGTCAGGGGAATTGCCAGTTGGTGCCCGTGTGGTAGGTTGCTTGTGCCAGGGACTGGGCCCAGGGATGCCCTGCCCCTAAGAGGTGGGGTGAGGGCAGGCACGAGGACCCCCTAAGAGTTAAGTTGGGACAATGAAGGTGTCCTGAGGCTGCGATGTGGTGCCTATGGAGTGTCAAGAGATCAGGGCGGCATTTAAAAATGTTGCTCCGATCTCTTCCTGAGATCATAAGTGAATGAAGTGAGGTAAGTGCGCCCTCGCCGGGGCATTCCCCACCGAGTCCTGTTTGATGCCGGGGTCATTCTCGATGCTGCAGCCGCAGACAATGACCCCGCTATACCCGCCCAAAATGAGATTCTGTTTTCTGTGCATCATATCGTGCGTCTCATCAGCAGAAAGTGCTGGAAAAGCACAGGAACTCAAGAAAACTCTAAAGAACAGTCATACTGGATTCAAAACGTTGACTCTGTTTCTTTCGAAACCGATGCTGCCAGAACTGTTGAGTTTTTCCAACATTTTCTGTTTTTATTTCAGGGGCGGGATTCTCCGACCCCTCCCCACCGGGTCAGAGAATCGCCGGGGGGTGGCATGAATCCAGCCCCCGCTGGCTGCCGAATTCTCCGGCGCCGGAGATTTGGCGGGGGCGGGAATCGCGCCACGCCGGTCGGTGGGCTCCCCCGGCGATTATCCGGCCTGCGATGGGCCGAAGTCACACCCATTCTATGCCGGTCCCGCCAGCATAAATTGGAGTTAGTCCCTTACCAGCGCGACCTGGTGGCGCGGATGGGCTCCGGGGTCCTCGGGGGGGGGGGGGGGGGATGCGGGGCGATCTGGCCTTGGGAGGGCGCCCCCATGGTGGCCTGGCCAGCGGTCGGGGCCCACCGCTACGCGGACGGGCCTGTGCCGTGGGGGCACTCTATTCCTACGCACCGGCGGTGTAGCACGGGCCCCCTGCGCATGCGCGGTGATGATGTCAGCAGACTCTGACGCTCCTGCTGATGCACGGACCCGTGCTGGCCGGCGGAGTCTCTTCGGCCCCGACTGACGTGGCACCAAAGGCCTTCCACACTGGCCGGTGGGGCGCAAACCACTCCGGCGCTGTTCTAGCCCCTGAAGGGGGCGGCCCGATGCCGGAGTGGTTCCCGCCACTCCACTGCGCCGTTTCTGCCTGCTCCGCCAATTCCCGGAGAATCCAGCCCCAGATCTCCAGCATCGGTCGCAGTTGTCTCTTATTTTAGGAGTTAGGCTGATATTTATTCCAAGGAGATAGCGAATTGCTACCAAGGAGGCAGTGGCCTAGTGGTACTGTATTGTCACTGGATTAATAATCCAGCGACCCAGGGTAATGCATTGGGGACCCAGGGTAATGCATTGGGGACCCAGGGTAATGCATTGGGGACCCAGGTTCGAATTCCACCAGGGCGGAATTTAAATTCAATAAAAAGTCTGGAATTTACAAAACGTCTAATGATGACCATTGTTGATTGTCGTAAAAACCCATCTGGTTCACTAATGTCTTTTCGGGAAGGAAGTCTGTCGTCCTCACCTGGTCTGGCCTACATGTGACTCCAGACCCACAGCAATATGGTCGACTCTTAAATGCCGTCTGGGATGGGCAATAAATGCTGGCCACATCCCATGAACGAATAAAGAAAACGATGTCCACCACTTCTGCAGTGGAAAGGCTGGCCTCCAAGTTCTGCATGGTGTCCTGTGCTAGAGTGGGGCCAGACTCAGTTGCAATCCCAAACAGTGACTGGAGGCTGTGGAAAACCTGCCAACTAGTTGTGTATTGTTATCAGTATTTTCCTGCTCTTTGCTCCCAATTAACTTCTTGTGCTATTTCCCTGCAGCAGAACTAGTCTGTGACCTCGTCCCCAGGGAGCTCATACATCAACCTCTCCCCTGGCCTGATTTCAGCCCACTCATGCCCAGTGACTCATCATGTGCTGGTCCAGAGTCTGCTCGAAAGTACATGCAGAGCCAATGTCTGAGCTGGTGATTGAGAGTGTAATGTCAAATGATGGTGCTTCAAGCTCAGAGGCCTGCTCTTGCTTGTGCCCTTCCTATTGAGGCTTCAGAGACTGAGCAGGCAGAAGCTCTTGACTGTCTGGAAACACAGAAGCACAAGGGCAAGGGGAGCGGTGAAGTAACATGGGGGTGAGGAGGAAAGAAGGAGGTTCACAACACCCCTCCGGTTTCCATTTCATCGCATCTTTCAGGATGAGGGTGAGGAGGAAGTGAAAAGTTGCAAATGACAGCAAATTACCATCATCCTTGCAGCACCTCAGTAGGATGATTCTGAAAGATAGTTGAGTTTTCTCCTCGTGCCATCACAGGTCCAGTTGAAGCAGTTATTAATGTGGCCATCGGGGGCTCCAAACCTGAATAAAATAATTTTAAAAAAAGACTCGCCTGTGATGCCAAACCAACCATCTGCAGGTTTAGCATGCAAGATTGGACACAATATTAGTGGAACAATACATGGAGGCTCCTCACACATTGTTCCATTGAAGGGTGGTGCGCTCTGGTCGACACAGAGTGACACTGTGCAGATTGATTCAGGGACCAAAGGAAAGGACACATGGGTTTAAACATAGACATAGAACAGTACAGCACAGAACAGGCCCTTCAGCCCTCGATGTTGTGCCGAGCAATGATCACCCTACTCAAACCCACATATCCACCCTATACCCGTAACCCAACAACCCCCCTTAACCTTACTTTTTAGGACACTATGGGCAATTTAGCATGGCCAATCCACCTAACCCGCACATCTTTGGACTGTGGGAGGAAACCGGAGCACCCGGAGGAAACCCACGCACACACAGGGAGGATGTGCAGACTCCGCACAGACAGTGACCCAGCCGGGAATCGAACCTGGGACCCTGGAGCTGTGAAGCATTTATGCTAACCACCATGCTACCGTGCTACCGTTCTCACCCATAGCTCAGGAAATGCTGGTGGAGGAGGCTAAGAGGAAGTGTAATGCCCTGTACCTGTCCAGGAGAGGGACATCACCTCATCTTCTTTGCCCTCCTGTTCCTCTCACCTCCAGCAAATGATGTTGCTCTACCAGATCTCATGCCCTCCTCCTATTCCTTTTCTGGAACAAGGAGGACACTTATCAAGATATCCTGGTCCAAACCCTCCCTTTCTTTGGTGATGCCTATAAAATGTCCAAAAAGGTGGAGAAACACAACATTTATTCTGTTTGGGAAAATCCTCAGAGATTTCTGGAATCAATGTTGCTCGAGTGTTGGCAACATCTTGGCAAAGGGCCCAGGAAGGCTCCCAACGTTTTTCAGAGATTCTCTTCAAGAGCTGGGGCAGCAAGTGAACAGGAAATGGCACATGGAACCTACATTAAAGCCATATTCACTCGTAAACAGCAGCTCACTTGTGGTAGAGGGCATTGGAACAGGTGCAAACAATCCAGAAGCCTTGCAGCTTCTTTAATGGGGACTAACAGGCATTTTAAAAGATATTCAGCTCCTTATTGAGATTCTGGTAAGGTGTTCCTAGAAAAGGAACAGAGGAACAAGAGTAGGCCATTTAACCCCTCAAGCCTATTCTAGCTTTCATTGAGATTGTGGCTGATCTGTGACCTAATCCCACACATCTGCCTTTGCTCACATCCCCTAATATCTTTAATCCACAAAAATCTATCAGTCTCACATTTGACATTGGCATTTGACTTCACATTAGTTGCTGTTTACAGAAGAGCATCCTTTGTGTGTCGAAATGTTTCCTAATTTCACCCTAGGTGGTCTGGTTCTAACTTTCAGACAATGGTCTCTAATCCTACAGACATAGTTTTGCTCTACCTGTTCCCCTTAATATTTTGGAAACTTTGATCAAATCACTTCTAACTTCCAAGAAATTAAATTCTACTTTGTATAAACTCTCCTAATTTAACCCTTGGAGTCCAGGTATCATTCTGGTAAATCACATTGCCAGTGGTAATTTCCAAATTCTGGTCATGGAACCATCTAAGACAGCACTTCGGTCTAACTGAAATGTCCATCAAGGCCCCTATCAGCAACAATCATAGGTTGGTGCCAGCTAAAATGGACAGCACCGAGGTGGAGACAGGATGGGGGGACACTGGTGGTTAGGGACTTCTACACAGGCCACAGACTGACAATATTAGAGGAACTGACGGCAAAGAACTGACCAGGGGAAACAAGTTAAGGTACATGCAAAGAAAAAAACTTCCAACATCGGGAAAGGATGACATACCTATGGGCGGCAAAACAAATGCTATGAGAGGACCTACTAGACGCAGGCAACTTAGGGGAGGGAAACTGCGGGGACCTATATGGACGACTACTGGGAAAGGCATGCTCCCTTCTGGACGAGACAAAAGAAAAATGGGAGGAAGACCTAGGGTTTGAAATAGGGTGGGGACTCTGGAGTGATGCACTGAACATGGTCAACTCCACCACGACTTGCACAAAACTAAGCCTAATGCAGCTGAAAGTGGTACACAGAGCACACTTAACCAGAACCTGAATAAGTGGGATCTTCCCAGTGGTAGAGGACAAATGTGAACAGTGCCAGGGAGGCCCAGCCAACCACACCCACATGTTCTGGTCATGTCCCAGACTTGTCAGGTTCTGGACATCCTTCTTCGAGGGGATGAGGGTGGAGCCTTGCCCGAGCGTGGCAGTCTTCAGGGTATCAGAACAGCCAGTACTCTTTATGGGGAAAGGCAGATGCTTATGCCTTTGTTTCCCTAATCGCCCACCAAAGAATCCTACACGGCTAGCAATTGGCAGCATCGCCCAAAACTGCGGATGTCTGTCTGCCATGTCGGAATTTCTCCAACTGGAGAAAATCAAATTCGCCATCCGGGGGTTGGAAGAGGGTTTCCACATTATGTGGAAGACATTCACCAACCTGTTCCAAGACCTGTACCCAGTAGCCAATAAGCCAGGCGGAGGAGGGATCCACAGAAGAACCACGGATACAAATGGTGAGGGGGGAGGGGAATTAGAAGGGGGAGAAGGAAGGAGGGAAGGAACAAAGTGACATGGAACCCAATCGTACCTCACACGGGTTTGCCGGCTTATCAGACTGTGATACACAATGGGTGCGATTGAGCAAAGTGAAGTTAAAGTCCGCTGAACAGTACATTTAGCAGGATGTTTCCCGCCAGGGACCCCCCTTCATCCCTCTCCCCCCCCATCTTCCTGGCAAGACCCCCCCCCCGGGCATGACCCCAGGAATGCCAACCTGGCCACTCTGGCACTGCCAGCCTGGCATGATGGAATCTCCCTTGGCACCCTGGCAGTGCCACCCCTGCACCCTGGCACTCCCCTGTCAGCTGTGCACCTTGGCACTGTCATCCTGGCATGCAGGCAATGCCCCAGGCACAATGACAGTGCTACCCTGAGACTGCCAGGGTGACTATGTGGCACTGCCAGGCTGCCAGTGCCAAGGTGCACAGCTGACAGGGGAGTGCCAGGGTTCCACCCTACTCTGCAGGCTCATGTAAATATTCAGATCTGGATCTCGCAAGCGAACGCGTGTAATTCACATAAAGAGAAAAACATTGGCTTACGAGGCTCAATATCCGTGAGAATTTCAGCCGTCTGTGCCAGCAGGATTCACACCAGTTTTCTCACTGGAGCTGATGCTTTTTGGCAAGACTCCATTCAATATCCTTGGCTGTTAAACTAGGTTGTTGGACAGTGACAAATCACTCTACAGCCTAGCTGTTATTAGTTTGAATTTTACCAGGTATGGTATAAGCCTGATGGGACATCAGACTGTCAGATAAAGGTCGTAATTTTCCGGGTCCATTCGCCACGGGCGCAAATCCCGTTATGACCGTTAACTCTCTCGAGAGGACCGTAAAGGAGTTTGCGCCAGGGAGATCTCAGAATTAGATCTTGCCGCCCTCCACCGATGACTTAATCGGGTTCATGCCCATCGAGGCCATGAACCTGATTCCCATCATTTTGCATGGATTTAAATATTCCTGAATGGCATAACTCTGTATCTTCCAGGGTCATCAGATGTTCCCCCCCCCCCACTGACGTGGCGTCACACAGGGCCGCCCCATGCCTTTGGGAAACCCCCGGACAGCCGGCAAAATGGAGCATCCCGATGGCGGAAAATCCAGCCCCCGATTCCTCCTGATGGGGGAATCCAGAATAAAAAGGGTTTCAACCAGCTATATATTAAAATTAGAATCATAGCATACCTACAGTGCAGAAGGAGGCCATTCAGCCCATTGTTTCTGCACTGACCCACTGACAGAGAACCCGACCTAGGCCCAATCCCCACCCTGTCCCCATAACCCCATCTATGGGCAATTTTGCATATCCAATCCAGCTAACCTGCACATCTTTGGACTGTGGGAGGAAACCGGAGCTCCTGGACGAAACCCACACAGACACGGGAAGAATATGTAAACTCCAAACAGACAGTCGCCCGAGGCTGGAATCAAACCCAGGTTCCTGGTGCTGTGAAGCAGCGGTGCTAACCACTGTGCCGTCCTTCAGAGATGGAACTTGGTTGTCAATGAGTGGAATCAGGAAGCACTTTTCACGCAAAACATGGTGGGAATTTGGAAAATTTCAAGTTTAAAATCAGCAGTTTTTTTTATGAGGTATGAGTATGGAGAGACAGTGAGAGCAAAACCAGGTCAATAGAATTGAGATACAAATCAGTCATGATATCATCGAATATCTGAACAAGTTCAAGGTACAGAGTGGGCCTAGTTTCATGTCCCTATGTTGCTTAAAACTAAAATTACAATTTGTATACATAAAATGAATAGAACATCTGTTTGGTAATTATCACTGGTGGGAGTCACGACTGCTCTCCACCAACTGAGATGACCACGCTGGAGGCACAGAGGCCAATGTAACCCCTAGGTGGTCAGGGACATAGCAAGGCAGTGCCCTAGCATACTGGCAGTGCCAACCAGGCAGTACCAACTGCCTGGCCACCCTGGCATTGCCAGTCTGGCACAATGGAATTGCCCTTGGCACATGTTATTTTTACACTAGTAAATTGCACTAACACCTTCCCTCTTCAGGAATCTCCTCATGACCGCAACTTCAGCCAAGAGGGTGAGTTGGGGCAGGCTTTCACAATCTCCTGTCAGCATTGTTTTGTATGAATGCAGTGTGGGTTGATCAGCCATCTGATTATCTTTTCTTTCCTCAGAGGAATTAGCTGGTAAAATAGTATAATTGCACAAAAAGAATTACAAGAATGTTTTAATCAACTTGGTTAAACACTGTGGAACTGTGCTTTTATATTTTACACTAACCCCTGTTCTGCTACACAGCACTGTACTGTTCTGCATCATGCTTCACATCAGAATGCTGTACTATTCTATACTGGTGGAGATTATGCAGTTAGCAACAAAGTGACTCATCACTGACCTTGAAGAAAGCTGTTCACAAAGATTTAGTGATTTCTGTGGCATGGATTTCCCCTTTCCTCATGTTAATTTTGTGGGTAGGGAGTAAAATAGATAGGAAGAAATTGTTCCCCTTGTTGGAAGGTTCCAGAACCAGTGGGCACCAATTTAAGGTGTTTGGCAATGGGAGCATTGGCAACAAGTTTTTTTTTAACATAATGTTTGTTTCGGATCTGGAATGCACTGCCTGAGAATGCGGTGGAGACAGATTCAATCAAGGTTGTCGAACGAAAATTAGATAATTGGATAATTATCTGAAGAGTAAATATTTGCAGGGCTATAGTGGAAAGGTGGGGGCATGGGGCTAGGTGAATTTCTCTTTCACAGATACAATAGATTTCATGGCCTCGTTCTGTGCTGTTCCAATCTATGATATATGTAAATTTAAATCCAGTTCCAAGTCAGGTGGGCCTCCAAGCATTCAGCAATAGTGATGTTATCAAGCTAGATGCTAATCACATCAAAGAATTCTCTCCCGGAGAGAAAATGCACTGATTAAAGTGCATATTTTATCAGTATTACAGCGTTTTACAAGTAAAGATTGGGGCAGAGACAGCAACAAATGTTTCAAAGAGTAATTTTAATTTTAATTTTTTTAAATATAAATTTAGAGCACCCAATTAATACTGATAAAATATGCACTTTAATCAGTGCATTTTCTCTCTGGGAGAGAATTCTTTGATTGCCCCTTAATTTTTTCCATTTAAGGGGCAATTTAGCGTGGCCAATCCACCTACCCTGCCCATCTTTGGGTTGTGGGGGCAAAACACACGCAAACACAAGAGAATGTGCAAACTCCACACGGACAGTGACCCAGAGCCGGGATCGAACCTGGGACCTCAGCGCCGTGAGGCAGCAGTGCTAACCACTGCGCCACCGTGCTGCCCTAACTTTAATTTAAATTGTTTTGAATTATTATGGAGACATTTGACATTGCCAAACTACAATATTGGTTTTTCAGGACCAGAGAAGTATTTCAATAGTTCTTATGTCATAGTATGCTCACAAAATATGTTATATCTCATAAATGAAGTGTAACTTTTTCAGGGTTTTTAATGGGAATATTACAGCATGAACTAGGATATTCTGATCAGCTCATTTAATTGCCATCAGCGTGGCTTCAACAACACATCTGGAGTAGCAAGGAACCAGCAACAGCAGCTTCCAGAGTGCCACCTTTCACTGTGCATGTGTGGACACAAGAAAAAGTTGATAGTTTCAAAATTGTAAATGCCGGCAAATGCTACGAACGTACAAACAAGGAGCGGGCATAGGCCATTCAGCCCATCAAGCCTGACAGCCATTTAATAAGATCATGGCTGATCTGATTCTAACCTCAAATCTACATCCTGCCTTCAGCCCTTGCTTACCAAGAATCTATCCACCTCTACCTTAAAACTGTTCAAAGACTCAGTTTCTACCACATGATCAGGAAGAGAATTCCAAAGACTCACGATCCTCTGAGTATAAAAGTTTCACCTCATCTCTGTTTTAAATGGGCAACTCCTTATTCTTAAACAATGACCCCTAGTTCTAGATTCTCCCACAAGGGGAAACATCCTGTCCACATCCACCCTGCCAGGACTCCTCAGGATCTTATATGTTTCAAATAAGTTGCCTCTTCCTCTTCTAAACTCCAGCAGAATCAAACCAAGTTTGTCTGACTTTTCCTCATATGACAACCCATCCATTCCAAGTATTAGTCTGGTGAACCTTTACTGAACTGCTTACAATGCTCTATAGCCTTCATTAAATAAGGTGACCACTATTGTACACTGGTACTCAGTACTAGTGGTCTCACTAGGATGCTGTAGAACTGAAGCATAACCTCCCAATTTTTGTATTCAATTCCCCTCACAATAAATTATAACACTCCATTAGATTTCCTAATTACTTGCTGTACCTGCGCACTAATCTTTTGTGATTCATGCGCTAGGACACTCAGCTCCCTCTGCACGTCAGAGCTCTGCAATCGCTCACCATTTAGATATATGCTGCTTTCTTATTCGCCCTTCCAAAATGAACAATTAGGTTTGCACTGGAGTGCTGAGCTTGTGGCATTTGAGTGCTACAGTGAGAGTTTGGTGACTGAGGGAGTATAAGGGTTCATTTTTATTTAAAGTCTAGTATTTCTTTTATTTAGTTAATTAACTTAAAAGTTGCTGTTTGGTCTATAAGAAGGTGAATTTTGAATCAGCTTTAAACAAGGTTCTACTTGTACTTACTTGCAGCTGGAGCTTGTTAATTAGTTAATTGGATTAGGCCAGTTTTCAGAGGCTAGAGTCACAGTATAAATAGGAGCTAGTTACAGTGCAGACTTTGTTTGCACTGGAGTGCTGAGCTTGTTGCATTTGAGTGCTACAGTGAGAGTTTGGTGACTGAGGGAGTGCTGAGCTTGTTGCATTTGAGTGCTGCAGTGAGAGTTTGGTGCCTGAGGGAGTTAGGTGAGGAGGGAGTAAGGTGCTCCTTACATTTAATTTCCTATATTTATCAAAGAGCGTGAAGGGAGCCAGGAGTTTAGAGTTCAGCTGACTGGAAGCAGAGTCGGAGGGCGGAGGTCCAGTTGGTCCACGGGGCAGCTAATTCTGTAAAGTAAGAGGGGATGGAGGCTAGGGCAGTTGCATGCTCCTCCTGTAGGATGTGGGTGGTGAGGGATACCACTGGTGTCCCCGCTGACTATATCTGCGGGAAGTGCACCCAACTCCAGCTCCTCAGAGACTGTGTTAAGGAACTGGAGCTGGAGCTGGATGAACTTCGGATCATCCGGGAGGCAGAGGGGGTTATAGAGAAGAGTTACAGGGAGGTAGCCACACCAAAGGTACTGGACAAGAGTAGCTGGGTTACAGTCAGGGGAAAGAAAATTAACAGGCAGACAGTGCAGGGATTCCTCGTGGCCGTTCCCCTTCAAAACAAGTATACCGTTTTGGATGCTGTTGGGGGGGATGACCTACCGGGGGAAGGCCCCAGCGGCCAGGTCTCTGGCACTGAGTCTGGCTCTGGGGCTCAGAAGGGAAGGGGGGAGCATAGAGAAGCAATAGTAATAGGAGATTCAATGGTTAGGGGAATAGATAGGAGATTCTGTGGTCGCGAGCGAGACTCCCGAAAGGTATGTTGCCTCCCGGGTGCCAGGGCCAGGGATGTCTCGGATCGTGTCTTCAGGATCCTGAAGGGGGAGGGTGAGCAGCCAGAAGTCGTGGTGCACATTAGTACCAACGACGTAGGTAGGAAAAAGGGTGTGGAGGTAATAAACAAGTTTAGGGAGTTAGGCTGGAAGTTAAAGGCCAGGACAGACAGAGTTGTCATCTCTGGTTTGTTGCCGGTGCCACGTGATAGCGAGGCTAGGAATAGGGAGAGAGTGCAGTTGAACACGTGGCTGCAGGAATGGTGTAGGAGGGAGGGCTTCAGGTATTTGGATAATTGGAGCGCATTCTGGGGAAGGTGGGACCTGTACAAGCAGGACAGGTTGCATCTGAACCAGAGGGGCACCAATCTCCTGGGGGGGGAGGTTTTCTAGTTCTCTTCGGGAGGGTTTAAACGAATTTGGCAGGGGAATGGGAACCGGATCTGTAGTCCAGCAACTAAGAAAGCCGATATTCAGGACGCCAAAGCACGTAGTCATGCAGTGGGGAAGGTAACACTGACAAAGGAGTGTACTTGCAGGCAAGGAGATGGGTTGAAGTGTGTATACTTTAATGCAAGAAGCATCAGGAATAAGGTGGGTGAACTTAAGGCATGGATCGGTAAGTGGGACTACGATGTAGACTACATCACGGAAACTTGGATAGAAGAGGGGCAGAAATGGTTGTTGGAGGTCCCTGGTTATAGATGTTTCAACAAGATTAGGGAGGGTGGTAAAAGAGGTGGGGGGGGGTGGCATTGTTAATTAGAGATATTATAACAGCTGCAGAAAGGCAGTTCGAGGGGGATCTGCCTACTGAGGTAATATGGGTTGAAGTCAGAAATAGGAAAGGAGCAGTCACCTTGTTGGGAGTTTTCTATAGGCCCCCCAATAGCAGCAGAGATGTGGAGGAACAGATTGGGAAACAGATTTTGGAAAGGTGCAGAAGTCACAGGCTAGTAGTCATGGGTGACTTCAACTTCCCAAACATTGAGTGGAAACTCTTTAGATCAAATAGTTTGGATAGGGTAGTGTTTGTGCAGTGTGTCCAGGAAGCTTTTCTAACACAGTATGTAGATTGTCCGACAGAGGGGAGGCCATATTGGATTTAGTACTTGGTAATGAACCAGGGCAGGTGATAGATTTGTTAGTGGGGGAGCATTTTGGAGGTAGTGACCACAATTCTGTGACTTTCACTTTAGTAATGGAGAGGGATAGGTGCGTGCAACAGTGCAAGGTTTATAATTGGGGGAAGGGTAAATACAATGCTGTCAGACAAGAATTGAAGTGCAGAAGTTGGGAACAAAGGCTGTCAGGGAAGGACACAAGTGAAATGTGGAACTTGTTCAAGGAACAGGTACTGCGTGTCTTTGATATGTATGTCCCTGTTAGGCAGGGAAGAGATGGTCGAGTGAGGGAACCATGGTTGACCAGAGAGGTTGAATGTCTTGTTAAGAGGAAGAAGGAGACTTATGTAAGGCTGAAGAAACAAGGTTCAAACAGGGCGCTGGAGGGATACAAGATAGCCAGGAGGGAACTGAAGAAAGGGATTAGGAGAGCTAAGAGAGGGCATGAAAAATCTTTGGTAGGTAGGATCAAGGAAAACCCCAAGGCCTTTTACACATATGTGAGAAATATGAGAATGACTAGAGCGAGGGTCGGTCCGATCAAGGACAGTAGCGGGAGATTGTGTATTGAGTCTGAAGAGATAGGAGAGGTCTTGAACGAGTACTTTTCTTCAGTATTTACAAATGAGAGGGGCCATATTGTTGGAGAGGACAGTGTGAAACAGACTGATAAGCTCGAGGAGATACTTGTCAGGAAGGAAGATGTGTTGCGCGTTTTGAAAAACTTGAGGATAGACAAGTCCCCCGGGCCTGACGGGATATATCCAAGGATTCTATCGGAAGCAAGAAATGAAATTGCAGAGCCGTTGGCAATGATCTATTCGTCCTCGCTGTCAACAGGGGTTGTACCAGAGGATTGGATAGTGGCGAATGTCATGCCCCTGATCAAAAAAGGGAATCGGGATAACCCTGGGAATTACAGGCCTGTTAGTCTTACTTCGGTGGTAGGCAAAGTAATTGAAAGGGTACTGAGGGATAGGATTTCTGAGCATCTGGAAAGGCACTGCTTGATTAGGGATAGTCAGCACGGATTTGTGAGGGGTAGGTCTTGCCTTACAAGTCTTATTGACTTCTTTGAGGAGGTGACCAAGCATGTGGATGAAGGTAAAGCAGTGGATGTAGTGTACATGGATTTGAGTAAGGCATTTGATAAGGTTCCCCATTGTAGGCTTGTGCAGAAAGTAAGGAGGTATGGGATAGTGGGAAATTTGGCCAGTTGGATAACAAACTGGCTAACCAATAGAAGACAGAGAGTGGTGATGGATGGCAAATATTCAGCCTGGAGCCCAGTTATCAGTGGCGTACCGCAGGGATCAGCTCTGGGTCCTCTGCTGTTTGTGATTTTCATTAACAACTTGGATGAGGGAGTTGAAGGGTGGGTCAGTAAATTTGCAGATGATACGAAGATTGGTGGAGTTGTGGATAGTGAGGAGGGCTGTTGTCGGCTTCAAAGGGACATAGATAGGATGCAGAGTTGGGCTGAGAAGTGGCAGATGGAGTTTAACCCTGACAAGTGTGAGGTTGTCCATTTTGGGAAGGACAAATATGAATGCGGAATACAGGGTTAACGGTAGGGTTCTTGGCAATGTGGAGGAGCAGAGAGATCTTGGGGTCTATGTTCATAGATCCTTGAAAGTTGCCACTCAAGTGGATAGAGCTGTGAAGAAGGCCTATGGTGTGCTAGCGTTCATTAGCAGAGGGATTGAATTTAAGAGCCGTGAGGTGATGATGCAGCTGTACAAAACCTTGGTCAGGCCACATTTGGAGTACTGTGTGCAGTTCTGGTCACCTCATTTTAGGAAGGATGTGGAAGCTTTGGAAAAGGTGCAAAGGAGATTTACCAGGATGTTGCCTGGAATGGAGAGTAGGTCATCTGAGGAAAGGTTGAGGGTGCTAAGCCTTTTCTCATTAGAACGGAGAAGGATGAGGGGCGACTTGATAGAGGTTTATAAGATGATCAGGGGAATAGATAGAGTAGACAGTCAGATACTTTTTCCCCAGGTGGAACACACCATTACAAGGGGACATAAATTTAAGATAAATGGTGGAAGATATAGAGGGGATGTCAGAGGTAGGTTCTTTACCCAGAGAGTAGTGGGGGCATGGAATGCACTGCCTGTGGAAGTAGTTGAGTCGGAAACGTTAGGGACCTTCAAGCGGCGATTGGATAGGTACATGGATTAGGGTAGAATAATGGAGTGTAGGTTAACTCCTTCTTAAAGTCAGCACGGTAGCATTGTGGATAGCACAATTGCTTCACAGCTCCAGGGTCCCAAGTTCGATTTCGACTTGGGTCACTGTCTGTGTGGAGTCTGCACATCCTCCACGTGTGTGCGTGGGTTTCCTCCGGGTACTCCGGTTTCCTCCCACAGTCCAAAGATGTGCAGGTTGGGTGGATTGGCCATGAAAAATTGCCCTTAGTGACCAAAATTCTATGATTAACCTAGGACAAAAGTTCGGTGCAATATCGTGGGCCGAAGGGCCTGTTCTGTGCTGTATTTCTCTATCTATCTCTAGCTACACATTTTCCCACATTATGGGTGGGATTCTCCAGTCCCCCAGCTGCGTGTTTCTCAGCTGTTCGCTGTTGGTGGGATTCTCCATTCCCGCCACTTGTCAATGGGATTTCCCATTGAAGCCATCCCACGCCACTGGGAAACTCAGCAGGAAAAGAGAATCCCAACGGTTGGAGAATTCTGGCCTGGACTTCACTTGCCAGATCTTTACCCACTCATTTAACTTATCAAATGTTGATAACTTTTCCAGCATTATGATCACAAAATCTGGGCCATTACTGCGTACAGCATTGTACCTTGTGCTATTAAGTTATTTTGTGGTTAACTGCATTATCCTGTGTAGTGCTGTGCTCTGTTGTATTAGAGTGTCCTCTATTGATCTGCATGGCATCATAGCATAATTGAATTGCTTTATGTGCTGAACTGTAAAATGTCATAATGTACTATGCAATACTGTGTTGGTTGTAATTGTTTTGTATGGTATGGTGCTGCATTAGAACCCAGCCCTTGGCTGGAGCAATAGACAACTTTTTTCACAATAAGGTGTTACTTTTGTTTACGTAGTGACCAATGCAACACCATCACTGCTGGGCAGTAATCTGCAGAGTATATCTCATTTCCATTATGGAATCTGTCCAATTTTCAATCCATTGAAATCCATCAATTGGCATTGGGAAAGTTTTCAAACAAGTGAATGATTTTACCAATAGATTATTGCTCTGGTGCAGAGGAAAAAATTGTATCCTTTTACCTTTAAAGAGTTTTCTTTTTAATCTTCAATTCCCTCTCACCTTGGATTGGTGTATTAATAATTTGGGCCTCCCTTCCACCCATAGATCCTCTACAAGTATGGGTGTAACTTTATTTTTGATAACTCAGCTGCTGCACGTGAGCAGAATCACTATACTTAAAAACTACTTGGAAATCGAGGGAAGTGGAGTTTCCATTCCCAGATGTGCACACTTATTCTCCACACAAAGGCATATCCAACTGACTTAACCAGAAGTTAGCAAGGGAAATGCTTGAGAGGACATTTGATAGAGATGTTCCTATCATGAGGGGTCTGGACATGGTAGACAGGGAGCAGATGTTCCCATTGGCAGAAGGGTGAAGAACCATAGCACACCAATTTTAAATGATTGACAAACAAATCAGGGAGGAAAAGCATTTTATGCAGCGAGTGGTTAGGATCTGGAATGCAGTGCCTGAGACTGTGGTGGAGGCAGATTCAATCGAGGAATTCAAAAGAGAATTGGGTAATTATCTGAAGGAAACGATTTGCAAAGCTACAAGGAAAAGCCAGGGGCATGGGATCAGCTGAGTTATTCTTGCAAAGAGCCAATGTGACACAAGGGGCCAAATGGCCTCCTTTTGTGTTGTAATCCATCTGTGAGCTTGGTTAGGGTCTTCAGGTATATGTAGTGATACAGTTGGACTTTAACCGGCTAAATTCATGCAACCTAACAGTAAAGAGCACTAGTATACTTTCATTTTCCACTGCTTATCCAGCTAAGCCCTCTGAACCCATTAACTAGCACAATAATCAAATTCATAGAAAAGGATCAGCTTGGTACAAGCTCCCCTCACTCACCTTGGAATTCAAAAAGGACTTCATTCAAGGGGCATTTCTGTAAAATAACCAGACTTTTATTTTAAACCAATGACAAACTAAAACCAGCTGAGTACATAGAAAACCTAGCTGGTTCTAATATTCCCTGGTAAAAGTGCTTCCAGAAATGGAAACCACGATGTGGAGATGCCGGCATTGTACTAGGGTGGGCACAGTAAGAAGTCTTACAACACCAGGTTAAAGTCCAACAGGTTCATTTCGATACACTAGCTTTCGGAGCACTGCTCCTTCCTCACCTGATGAAGGAGCTGCGCTCCAAAAGCTAGTGATTCCAAATCAGCCTGTTGGACTTTAACCTGGTGTTGTAAGACTTCTTACTGTGTCCAGAAATTGTGGTTTACTGCACGGTACGATGAAACAACTGATTACAACATTTCTTACAAGAATAAATCTTCACTTCATTGTTTGGCATTACAAAGATTGCGTGAATACTTTATACCAAAAATACACACTTGGAAGCTTTATTTATCCTTTTGTCATAGATTGGAAATTTCAGAAAAACATATCTAATCAAAAACATATTTCTGAACAACTTTGAAAATGCAGCAGTCATTGAATTGTAATGTTACATTTATGAACAATGCAATGAATTTCTCTCGGCAAACAGTCAAAGGCATTCACATAATTAAGGTGGTCCTCATGCGTTGTGCATTATTCAATTTCCTACACCAGCTCCATAAATATTTCATATCTATAGCCACAATATGGCCATAATCCATTAATATAACTACAATATAAACACAAAGTCTCAGTATAGTACTTTGTTCATTTGGTGAGCTATTATGTTGTGGTTCCTGTCTTATCACAACCTCTGTAATATGGTATGCTACCCCCCCGATGCTAGGGTCAAGGAAGTTCCTAAGCAGCTGCAGAACATTCTGAAGGGGGAAGGTGAACAGCCAAAGGTCGTGGTCCATGTCTGTATCAATGACATAGGTAGAAAGGGAAATAAGGTTCTGCAGGCAGATTTTAAAGAGAGGGTAAGGAATGAATAAGCAGGATCTCCAAGGCAGCAATCTCTATATTACTCCCCATGCTACACCTCGTGAGTACCGTATTAAGAGGATAGTGCAGATTAATGGATGGCAGGAGAAATGTTACAGGAGAGAAGACGTTGGATTCCTGGGGCATTGAGACTGGTGAAAGTAAGATCTGCACCAGCCAGACAGGCTGCATTGAATCAGAATCGGTACCGATATTGTTGTGGGGAATGGAGGTTCTAATGTTTTTCAGGGGGGCTAAATAGCTTGGTAAGGGAATAAGAGGCTGAGATTCAGAAGGGCAGGAAGCAAAGCTGGAAATGCAGAACAGAAATATAGTTAGAGAGTGTGTGGAAGACAGAGAAAAGGAAAGCTAGAAAGTAGACAGCAAAGGGGATTGTCAGTACTCAATGGTTTATACCGAAAAGCAAGAAGTCCAATGAATAAGGCAGACAAGCTGGGGGCATAGATAGACTCTTGGGGATATGATGTCCTGGCTATTACTGAAGCAGGGCTGAAAGAAAGGCAGGAATGGCAGTTCAACCATTCCTGGTTAGGGAGTTTTCAGACGAGATAGAGAGGAAGAAGAAGGAAGGGTCACGATATTGCTTAAACCAGGGTTTCCCAAACTGGGTCCAGCAGCAGGCCAGGCTGATAAGAAAAATTTGGAAATTGCCATGAAACTACTTGGCCAAACAGAGGCTGGCTTCTTTGGAATCTAGTCACTGATTGGACAAGCTGGAAACAGCAAAAAATAATATCTTCAATTTCAAGATCAACAGCGGGGTGAATGTGCGTGTCTGTTTGCGGGAGATGGATGAGTGTGTTTATATTTGAGAAGTGAGCGAGTATTTGTGTGTACGAGAGGGGGGTGAGTATGTGTGCTGGTGTATGGGAGAGAGGGGTGAATGATATGTGCGAAAGAGGGGGAGCGTTTGTGAGAGAGGGGGGAGTGTGCGTGAGACAGAGATGGGTGAGTGTGTGTGAGAGAGGGGGGAGTGTGTGTGTGTGAGAGGGAGGGGTAAGTGTGTATGTGTGAGAAAAGGGTGTGTGTGTATGTGTTTGTGAGAGAGAGGTGAATGTGTCTGTATGTGAGTATGTGTGTGTAAGAGAGGGGACTGAGTGGGGTGTGAGTATGTGTGTCTGTGTGTGAGAGAGAGAGAGAATTAGAGGTGAATATGTATGTGTGAGAACGGTGAGTGTTTGTGAGAGGGGTTAAATGTGTCTGTGTCTGTGTGAGAGAGAGGTGAATGCGAATGTTTGTGGGAGAGACAGGTGAGTGTGTGTGAATGATGGGTGAGTATGTTTGTGAGGAGAGAGCGTGTGCATGAGAGAAAGAAGGCTGTGTTTATGTGTGTGAGAGACAGAGGGGTGAGTGTGTGTATATGTGAGAGACATGAGTCTGTGTGAGAGAGATGTGTGTGTCTGTGTGTGTGCGAGAGAGTGGTGTGCGTGTGTATGTAAGAGAGATATGTGTGTATATGTATGTGAGGGAAAGGGGTGAGTGTGTGTGTGTTGGCTGTGAGACAGAGGGGCCTGTGTGTGAGAGAGGGTGAGTGCATGTGTATGTGAGCAAGGTGAGTGAGTATGTGAGCGAGAGGGGTGAGTGTATGTATGTGAGAGAGGTGAGTGTATGTATGTGAGAGGGGTGAGTGCATGTATATGTGAGCAGGGTGAGTGTGTGTATGTGAGAGGGGTGAGTGTATGTATGTGAGAGGGGTGAGTGTGTGTATGTGAGAAGGATGAATGTCTGTATGTGAGAGGGGTGAGTGTGTGTATGTGAGAGGGGTGAGTGTGTGTATGTGAGAGGGGTGAGTGTATGTATGTGAGAGGGATGAGTGTGTGTATGTGAGAGGGGTGAGTGTATGTATGTGAGAGGGGTGAGTGTGTGTATGTGAGAGGGGTGAGTGTATGTATGTGAGAGAGACGAATGTGTGTATGTGAGACGGAGGAAACCCACACAGACACGGGAAGAATATGTAAACTCTCCAAACAGACAGTCGCCCGAGGCTGGAATCAAACCCAGGTTCCTGGTGCTGTGAAGCAGCGGCGCTAACCACTGTGCCGTCCTTCAGAGATGGAACTTGGTTGTCAATGAGTGGAATCAGGAAGCACTTTTCACGCAAAACATGGTGGGAATTTGGAAAATTTCAAGTTTAAAATCAGCAGTCTTTTAATGAGGTATGAGTATGGAGAGACAGTGAGAGCAAAAGCAGGTCAATAGAATTGAGGTACAAATCAGTCATGATATCATCGAATATCTGAACAAGTTCAAGGTACAGAGTGGGCCTAGTTTCATGTTCCTATGTTGCTTAAAACTAAAATTACAATTTGTATACATAAAATGAATAGAACATCTGTTTGGTAATTATCAATTGGGGAATCTGAGAATGAAAGTACAGGACACCAAATGTACTGTATGACAGGTAGCAAGATCTGAACCATTACTGATCCTGTCATGGGGATTTCTAACTGATTCCCTCATGGTCCTAAATCTCACCCTTTGGATCTCTCACATGCAACTGACTTGATTTTTTAAACCATTCAAATTTCAAGCATAGTTTCACAAATTATTGTATAATTTAAAGGCAAATATGAAAAAAAGGATCACAACCAAATGTTTTACATATAAACAAAAGATCAGGAAATTGGTAACATTGGTGATATGAATAGAAACATTTAGAACTAGTTAATATCGTTATCTTAGTTAAAAGTCAGGACATCTTGGTCTTTAAGATTCTCTCATGCTTAGCTGAAATCCTTGCCGTTGCAAAAGTTTCTCAATGAGTTCACATATTCTGGGAGTATCCCAGAGGAGCTTTTTTTTCTCTTAATGTTACCTTTCAATTTTATTTCCCTTTGCTGTTTGGATCCATCTGCCCATCTTTCCTGTTCTCTGAATATCTTCGAGAAACCTTGAGCCTGAGCACGTCATGCACGAGCCAAGTGTGAGGAACTGCCCTCTGAGGGCGGGACCTGCAGTCAATTCAGAGAAAGGGCAGCAAGGAAGAGCAGGCAGACATGAGTATAATACATGAAGAACCTCATATTGTTCAGTCAGTGTGAGTGTCAGTGAGAACCTCGGCAGCAAACTGCGCGAGTGAAGCGACAGGGACTCTTGCAAGGAGAACACTCCCGTCTTAAACTTGGAAATATAACACGGGCAGAGGAAATTGCAACAGGCTGCTTAGAGGAATGAGCAGCAAGTGATGTAAACAAAGACTCGTGAACAATGAAACTGGAAATAATGAAATCCAAAACCAACTGATGTAAGGAAGGAGGATTAAGATCCAGAAAACTATATGACACTTCAAGTACACTAAAATTAATTTAATTGAACTAGAGTCTCGATAGATGGAGGTTGAACTGACAGTCCGCGCAATGTTTTAAGAAAAAAGTAGGAACTTGGGAGGATTTTCGAAGAAGTGTATTTGGGAAAACAAAATGTGGAGACGCTGTGCGAATTTAACACAGGAAGAAAATAAAGGCATCGGCTGTGAGGAAACAGTGACATTTTAACTCAAAACGCCACCGTTAAAAGCACATCTGATCAGGACAAACTTGGAGATGAGCAGCGAGTCACCCGTCTCCTAACTTAAACACTAACTTGTTAGATACTGCATCAGCTGCATATAATGTGAAAGGTGAGTCTTCACTCTGCAAAGTTCACTTACACTTTTTCTAGCTGTGACTTGTCTTATTTATCTTTTCTATTCAGGGTTACTATCATGTTATTCAAGTTTTTGAAAAAATACTTAAAAGTTGTTTTCATGTATGTGTGTGAAACATACTATTCAAATAATTACTTAAAGTTTAACGTTGGGATTTTACAGTATTGAGAACATCTGTGAATAAGTATCCCAATGCCTTATGAACATTCTTCCAAAGGCGTTTAATAGTTTGACGACAATAATTTGTATAGAGAGGTTGGGAATCTGCCACAACAAATCTTATTCAATGTGATTTCAATCTTCTTTCTTAACTGGGACATTTGAATATTAAATTCCAATCCTGGGTAGCGAAGATTTCCTGATTATTTTGTTTTGAATACACATTGTAAGAAATTCAATGAACTGACTGCCAAATGTACCCACACTGAACAAACGCATTTTATAAATCTGTTTATTTCTGCACGTCCTAAGTTCCGCCCCCACCCCCTCTGATTTTACTTCGATTACTAATAGAATTAATGGGCAAATATTTAAAACAAACCACCTTAATTTAAACTTTAAAGAATGATCTGCTCAAGCAAATTCTGCATTTCACCATGATATTTTCGCGCAAAATGGTTCTTTATTAGGATGGAACTATGATACAAAGTGTACATTCTTATTGAGTGCGAAACCCTGAGGATAAAGATGATCTTTCTAGTTCATGATTGCAATTGTGGCTTTCTACCCAACAGATGTGATCAGTCAGTTGTAAAATTGTCCCAAGTAAAATGAGGGGTAATTCCAAGGACTAACACCTCCTCAGTTCCAAGATTTGTGCATGAATCATTCATTCTCTGCATAGTATTGCCCATCCATGGGGAATATTCTGCATGTAGATTCAGACAATCATTGCCAAAACCGGATAGCTTTTGAGTTTCATATTGTAATGCATTGGGCACTTAGAAAGCTACTAATACTCTCACAGCACATTTCAAATCTATCTTGTGTGTTATTTAAAATCAGAGTCTTTGGTGCTTTAGCTCAGATCAATGGGAATAAGTCCTGCATATAAACACCACTTCCTGAATGTTGACAGCATGTTGATAAAATGTTCTGTTCACTTTTACAGATTGTAACATTTGAAGTCTATTGCCCAGTGCTTGCTCACAGCATTGAAACAATGGTTTACATGCTTTCTTCAGGCTTACAATATTAATAATGGAGCAAAGGCTCCATCTAGTGAGCAAGTTCTAACACTACAGGAACGCTTCAACACCAATATGCATTTAACGGCTTTTCCAGCTGAAATGGTCGTCCGCAATGAGTGTGTCAGAACAGAGCTCATTGAGCATCACTATAATTACACAGGGAAATTCAACAAAAAGTCAAAATCCACCGATGGCATGGACATAACTACTGTGGCCTTTCTGATTATCTGCAGCTTCATAGTGCTTGAAAACCTGATGGTTCTCATAGCCATTTGGAAAAACAACAAATTTCATAATCGAATGTACTATTTTATTGGTAACTTAGCCCTGTCTGACCTGCTGGCAGGAATAGCATACAAAGTAAACATCCTCATGTCTGGAAAGAAGACTTTTGGCCTCACAACAACTGTATGGTTCATCAGGGAAGGGAGCATGTTTGTGGCATTGGGAGCCTCCACCTTTAGCTTGCTAGCAATAGCAATCGAGAGACACATGACTATGATAAAAATGAGGCCCTATGATGCCAGTAAAAAGTACAGAGTTTTCCTCCTCATCGGTGCCTGCTGGTTGATATCGATTTTACTTGGTGCCTTGCCTATCCTTGGTTGGAACTGTATCTGCAACCTTCCAGAATGTTCTACAGTGCTGCCCCTTTACTCCAAAATGTACGTTGTCTTCTGCGTTGTCATCTTCAGTGCAATTTTGCTGGCCATCGTAATACTTTATGCTCGTATTTATATATTGGTTAAGACAAGTAGCCGCAAGGTTTCAAACAGAAAATTCACCAAACACAATTCTGAGAGATCCATGGCTCTGCTGAAGACAGTGGTGATCGTTGTGGGGATTTTCATTGCATGTTGGTCCCCCCTTTTCATTTTCTTGCTCATTGATGTGGCCTGCAAACCAAACAAGTGTAGTATCCTGTATCAAGAAGATTGGTTTATTGCAATCGCAGTCCTCAATTCTGGCATGAATCCCATTATCTACACTCTAGCCAGCAAAGAGATGCGTCGAGCTTTCTTCCGCCTCCTCTGTGGTTGCCTAGCGAGTGATAATGTCTCCAAGACCCTGCCAATTCAGTCAGCTGCAGAAAACAGCAAGAGCAAGTCCAGTGGCAATAATGCACAAAAAACGAAAGGCGAGCTCCCAGAAATCAGTACCCCATCAAATGTAATCAAGGCAATTAATTCAACCAGTCCCACTGGGGAATTTTGATATTTGATGGTTAAACTGCCTTAATATACAGTATTACCGTCCCAAATTAGCAACTCTTCAAATGTTATTTTTTATAAACTCTTAACTCCCTCTTAAACATTTTTTTTTAATAGCTCCAAACTTTGAAAAGTAATGACTTTTACAGACGTTTGGTGTCTTTAGCACTAAAATCACATTGCAACTTCCTGTTAGATGTTAAAGCATTACTTCTTGTACAAAGGATTTTACCAGCCTACCCATAGAATTTCGTAAACTCATAACTATTTAGTTGCCCTAAAGTTATGTGTGATATACTAGTGGACAGTATTAATGATAAATCCTCACTCTACTATCTTAATTTAAAATGAATGAACACAACCTCTGATGAAACAGTTGAGATAGAAATTTCAGTCAAATGTGTTGATACTTGTCTATTAAGTTCCCATGGCATAATTTCAGGAGCATCGATATTCAATATTCCTGGGGATTCTTCTGAATTCAATCCTTTGGCAGAAGTTTTTAAACCCTTTGACAATGATCTACTATTACAATTAGTAGCATGAGACTGCGTCTGTCTAGAAAACAGCAGAGATAGATAATTCCACCCTTTACAGAATATCAACATTGAAGTATTAGAACCACTGCCCAGGAACATATTTCCTGATTGTGCACTGTTCATGTATGAATATCTAACATCCTCATACTATCCCCCTCTTGTACACCTTTGTGCTCACAAATACCTTCTTTAAAAGCACACAGAAGAATTTAATATGTCAAATATTCATATGAAACATCACACAGTTAGAAAATATACCTCTTCATTGTTCAACAAGAACAGTGATGCAGAATTTAGCTGTGTATCAGTGTAAAATAGGTGGCACCCTCCCATTTAATAATTGGCAAAACAACTAGTTGGAAATTGAGGAGAACTTGTTTATGCAGCAAGTTGTTATTAACTGTTAGAAACTACCTGAAAAGGTGGTGGAAACAGATTCAGTAGGAATTTCCAAAAGCTGGGGCCATGGGAATGAGTAGTTGGGGGTGGGATCAATTGGATAGCTCTTTAAGAGAGCTGGATGAATGAAATGGCTTCCTCTGTGCTGTAATAGCTTCCATGGTTCTATGTAAAATAGACTGTCCACTGCCAATTTACTATCAGCAGTTTTACACCATTGTTCAAAGTCAAAATCTACCCCAGTACTTTTTGAAAATACAGGATTGGAGATTTATGGATTGCATGATAGTCTGCATATGTTTTTCTACTGGAGCTGATTTGGCCCTTTCCTCATTGTAGATATATGGGGCGGGATTCTCTGTCCCGCCAGCCTTGTTTTCCGGCATGTTGCACCCCCACCAGCAGCGGGATTCTCCATTCCCACAGCTGGCCAATGGGGTTTCCCATTGTGGCCATCCCTATGCTGTTGGGAAATCCATGGGCGTGCTGCCGGTGAAGCAGAGGATCCCGCTGACAGAGATCCCGCAGATGATCTTACGTAACTATGATTATTTTTTTAAATGATTTAATTATTAGGCACATTTATCATGTGAGAGAAATATTTAGATGAAGGCAATCATTTTGAGAAGACCAATATTAAATGTCATCCAACCATAGCTTTGCTGCTACCTAATTTAATGAATTAATTAAACACTTATCACACATTAGGATGACAGTTCTATAACAGATACCATGGACCCTCTCCAGACTCTCTCCTGAAGATGTGACTTTGGTTTATCATTTGTTGTGTTTTGTGAAAATGCACCACTGAGATTACAGCTGTGTTACATCTGCAGAAGTAAGCCACTTACTCGGACATACCTGACTGCAGATTGGTGCAGATTAATCTTTCAAAATAAGCATGTGCATCCAAATCATTTGTAAACAAGTATTATGTTCCTCATCTTGCATCTACACCAGTAAGAAGCTGATATTGCACCCACATCTGAAGTCATATGAATAATGAATGTTGTATGTCAAATTTTGAGAGTGTGTACAGTCAACTAATTAGGTTGCTTACCCACTTAGTGGAGAAGGTACTGTTTGTCAAACTAAGTTACTGATGAAGTTAGTATTAATCTATAACCATAATAAAGAGAAAGGAGGCATTCTGTATATCTTAAATTATCCATCTAGAAAATCCCTACAGCATTCCTCTCCACACATACACACATACCCCAATCTAATTGTTTCTTAAATAATTTTCCACCATTATTCCACCTGGAAAACCATTGCATCCTTTTACTCATTAGGCGGGTTTCTCCGTCCCGTCGCACTAGATTTCTGGTGTGGCACGCCGTCGAGATTCTCCGTTTTGCCGCCTGGTCAATGGGGTTTCCCATTGTGGGGCAGTCCCACACCGTCAGGAAATGCCAAAACTGCTGGCAAAACGGAGAATCCCGGCGGTGGAGAATTCAGCCCATTATTTTTGCAAAGTGGAACCTCCTGAATTCAATCGTCAGTTTGCCTTTTTTAGTTGGAACTGCGCCCCCTTTTACATTCAATGTTGTACTCTCCAGACTTTGTTTTAGTTTGAAGAGCTGGCACACCTTTTCCATACCATTTACTATGTTATCTATTTTTTTTAATTCGCCTTTAAATCACATTAATATCCAATCTTACCCAAGTTTTCTTCCTCCATCAGTCCACTGATTCAACATCCGCCTCATGATTCTACTCTGCACAGCTCTTCCGGATTTGCTTGTCTCACTGACTTTTCAAGCCAGGACTAAAGACATAGTGAAATTCGCTGACTGACCAACTTTATCTATTTGAGCATCACTTTCTCCAAAATGCACCCTATTGGATTTGCTATTGGCTTCTATATAATTTGTCAATTGTTGATTTACAGTCACAGGTCCGTCAAATTTGTCAATCTCTTTCAATTCATCCTTGGCTATTTTCACACCATTCATGGAGTAATTCACTTTTCCCATAATTTCACTATGTCTTTAGTATTTTAGTACTTTATAGTTACCTGTATTAATTTTCACCAGTCTACAAATTTATTTTGTCCCCTCTCTTTTTGTAACTTCGATCTCCCTCGTTAGATTCGACTGCCTCTCCTAGTTTAGGATCATCCTTAAATCAGATCATGTTGCACTAAATTTCTCAATCCATTTGTTGCTATAAATTAGAAATATTTGGGGTTCCAACATCAATTCCTGGGCCACCATGCTTAGTACTATCCCCCTCCCAAACCCTCTCACCTCAATTGTAACATAATTTCTCCAATATAAATGACACAAGGATTCTAACTGACAAGTGGGCGGCACAGTCGTTAGCACTGCTGCCTCACAACACCAGGGACCTGGGTTCAATTCCGACCTTGGGTGACCGTGTGGAGTTTGCACGTTCTCTCCATGTCTGCATGGGTTTCCTCCGGGTGCTCCGGTTTCCTTCCACAGTCAAAAGATGTGTAGGTTAAGTGGATTGGTCATGTAATTTAGCCCCTTAATGTACAAAGATGTGTCGGTTAGGTGGGTTACAGGGATATGGCGGGGTAGTGGGCCTGGGTAGGGTGCTCTTTCAGAGGGTTGGTGCAGACTCAATGGGCCAAATGACGTCCCTCTGCACGGTAGGAATACCATGGTTCTATTTCCTTGTATCAGCTTCAATTCTGAGTGTGTAATGTATTCCGACTACTGGCATTATATTATGTACATATTATTACAACTCTTTATGCAAAATGGCTTTTAGTATTTAAGGGATACTCTTAGCTGTGTACAGTATAAAGTAATTAACGTGTAACTTACAGTGGCATAGATGAGTCGTGCTTGTCTTTGTGCATAAAAATGCTAGTGTACAAATTATGTGCTCTGGCTTTAAAAATAAAGATGTATTACTGTATGATCTGGTGTTGTTAATTGGAAATTAAGTGTTTACAATGAGGCTAAATTGGTCCCTTTCACTACATGTGTATATATATATATACACATATATATATTGTTTGTACAGTATGCTAGGATGAATAAAGACAAGTGAAATATCAACCATTGTAGGGTGCACTCCCTTAAATAGATATATATTAAATATCTTGGGTGAGATTTTTTCTCTCTCTCAAACAAACTCACATGTACAGTCAAAATCGGGTCCTTGTTGTATAGTTACATTTTCTGGGTGTAATACCTTACTCATATGCTATTTTGTTTAAGAGGGACACTGTCATGCTCAAAGAGTGAACGTTTAGACTCTTAACAAAATATCTGAAGTTAAAACTCACCACTATTCTTAGAATTCCCCCGATACCAAAAAGGGTCGATATTCTAAATGGTGAACAGGGATTCTCACTCCCTGACTCCGATGCAGGCTTCGGTGGGTGCTATTTAGGTCAAACTATATTTTCAAGTTATCCCCCGGTATAACCCATACCTTCACCAAAGAATTTTGCCTACTTACCCCTTGGTAGCATCGATGTCCTGGGTCCTGCGTTGCTAAGTAAGTAAAGTAGGCTAGTAACCACTGTTTCAGGTTAAAACATTTAAGTTATTTTATTATAATTTTTCTTTTAAAAGCTGCAAACACTTTCTTTACAGAAAGGTAAAAAGATCTTGCTTCTGGATCCTTCTGGTTGGTTGAAGGGACCTTCAGGCCCAACTTGACACTCAATCTTCTTTTTAAAATCTGGTCTTCTTTAGATGTATTCGCTGGTGAGCTCGGTTGCTGTGTCATATCCTTCCCATGTACCGAGCTGTGAGACCTGGCTCTGCTGGCTGTCCCCTTTCTTCGGGTTTATATTCTCTTTCGAACAGTTATTACGTTTTAACGACTTTATTGTAAATGAGCTTATTTCACTTTGATTGTAAAAAGTATCTTTGATCTAAACATTCTAATACAACTAATTATTCATTTTGGGCATGGCCTCAGCCCTCAGATCTGATTACATTGTCTTTTGTGATGTTCAAAGTTCCTTTGTGATATTCAAAAAATGCTTTGGTTTCAATAGGTGTTACTTTTAATTCCTGTCATTTCAATAGTTTAATTTTCCAATTGTCCCCAGCTCATAACTTTGGCTTTGATTTTGACTTTAAATTATGTTTCTCGTAGACAGGTTGTCTCCAATTTTCTTTTAATTTACTTGATATTAGTAGGATTTCACACTTAGAATTGACACCAAATTCAATTGAACATCATCCTTTCCTTTCCAGTTATTTACTAAGAGAGTTAATTTCAATGAAGGTGTGAAACCTTTGCTTTTAGCTGTATGCTAAAATTTCACTTGGTTATGACTTGAAAGACCTGCCTGTTTTAAACATTCATCACTTAATTCAATTGAAACTCTCATCCGTGCTTTTCCAGATGCTTCTTAAGATAGTTACTTTCAATGAAGGTGTGAGCCATTGTTTTAGCTTAATACAAGAATCCTGTGTGTTTGCTAAGCCTGCTTGTGAGAAAGAATCTGCATTTTATATTCCTGCCCTTTGCAGCTGCTATTAACCTTTTGTGGGATCTTTCCCTGTATCCCCTCATGTTTCTCTCAGACAAGATATTTCCAGACTTCCATGTTTCTGTATTTTCAACAACATATCTGATGCAACAAATTATATGGAATAATTATTTTATGTTACATCGTTAAGCAGAGATCATGACTGAGTGTAACTCAGACAAAAACCTCATGCTAGTCAACTGTTCTTTGAGGTGAACAGAGTGAGGAAATAAGGGCCGGGATTCTCTAAAAATGCAGCTAAGTGTTGACGCCGGCGTAAACAACGAATGTTTCACGCCGGTGTCAATGGGACTCTTGGCCCAGTGATTCTGTAGCCCGCAGGGGGCCAGCTCAGTGCCGGAGTGCTCCATGCTACGCAGCCCTGCATTGCTCACCGCGGGTCCGCGCATGCGTGCGGCGGCCGCTTCCGTGTCGGCACTGCGCAACATGCCGGAGCCAAACAGCGGGTTGGCATGAAAGGAGGTAGGCCCCCCCCCCCAGATCGTGCACACCTGCAGATCGGTGGCCCCCGATCGCGAGCCTGGCCATCGTGGAGGACCACCCCGGTGACTGAGCCACCCGCAGCAGCGACGCCGAGCTCCCGCCGGGTGGAACCATACGTGAACCACACCGGCGGGAACTCGGCTGGTCAACCACGTATAATCGCCGCAGGGGTCTCTTTCAATGCACCCCAACCGTCACCACGTCGACTGCGTGCGCGCGACTGGTACCGATTCTCCAGTCATCAGAGAATCGCGTCCCAGCGTGGGACCCATCGTGGGTCTAAGGACCCATTCTCCGCCCCCACTCTCAGGAAAATATAAAGAAGTTCTGACTTCCACACACACATACATGAAGTTCATACATTTAAAGATAGATTACATGATGTGGAGATGCCGGCGTTGGACTGGAGCGAGCACAGGAGGAAGTAAGGTTAAGGTGGGGGTTGTTGGGTTACGGGTATAGGGTGGATACGTGGGTTTGAGTAGGGTGATCATTGCTCGGCACAACATCGAGGGCTGAAGGGCCTGTTCTGTGCTGTACTGTTCTATGTTCTATGTTCTAAGTCTTACAACACCAGGTTAAAGTCCAACAGGTTTGTTTCAAACACTAGCTTTCGGAGCATTACTCCTTCCTCAGGTGAATGAAGCGGTGGGTTCCAGAAACATATATAGACAAAGTCAAAGATGCAAGACAATGCTTTGAATGTGGGCATTTGCTGGTAATTGAATCTTTACAGATGCAGAGATAGGGGTAGCGCCAGGTTAAAGAGGTATGAATTGTCTCAAGACAAGGCAGTTGGTAGGATTTCGCAAGCCCAGGCCAGATGGTGGGGGATGAATGTAATGCGACATGAATCCAAGGTCCCGGTTGAGGCCCTACTCATGTGTGCGGTAGATTACAGAGTGTGGAGTACAGACTAAGCTGTTTAAAATCCAGTAAAATTAAAGGAGTATATGGGGTGGGATTCTCCGCCCCACTACACCCGGTTTCAGGTGAGGCACGCCCCTGCCGGCAGCAGGTCCTCTGTCCCGGCAGCCGGCAAATGGGCACCCCCACACCACCGGGATATCCGCGGGTATGAGCGCGCTGCCAGAGAAGCGGAGGTTCCCACCAATGGAGGATCTAGCCCATGATTCTTTTTTTTTTTTTTAAATAATTTTTATTGAGAAATTTTGATTTTATACAACAATAACGCACCTTAGTAAAATACCGAAAATAACAATAATATTAACAATCATATACATTCGCCCCATCCCCATGAACAACCCAGCATTTTAACAACAACGCAAATTAACACACTATAAAGTTACAGAATAAACACTACAATAATGCACCCCCCCCCCCCCCCCCCCCCCCCCCCCCCCCCCCGGGTTGCTGCTGCTATTGACCCAGTTACCTATCTCTGAGCCAGGAAGTCCAGAAAAGGCTGCCACCGTTTATAGAACCCTTGTGTTGATCCTCTCAGGGCAAATTTGACCTTTTCCAATTTTATAAATCCCGCCATGTCACTGATCCAGGTCTCCACGCTTGGGGGCCTCGCATCCTTCCACTGTAGCAGAATCCTTCGATGGGCTACTAGGGACGAAAAGGCCAGGATCCCGGCCTCTTTCGCCTCCTGCACTCCCGGCTCCACCCCAACCCCAAAAATCGCGAGTCCCCACCCTGGCTTGACCCTGGATCCAACCACCCTCGACACCGTCCCCGCCACCCCCTTCCAGAATTCTTCCAGTGCTGGGCATGCCCAGAACATATGGGCGTGGTTCGCAGGACTCCCCGAACATCTGGTGCACCTGTCCTCACCCCCGAAGAACCTACTCATCCTAGTCCCGGACATGTGGGCCCGGTGCAGCACCTTAAATTGGATGAGACTAAGCCTCGCACATGAGGAGGAAGAGTTGACTCTCTCCAAGGCCTCCGCCCAAGTCCCGTCCTCTATTTGCTCCCCGAGTTCCTCCTCCCATTTAGCCTTCAGCTCCTCCACTGACGACTCCTCCACCTCCTGCATTACCTTATAGATGTCAGACACCTTCCCCTCTCCTACCCACACCCCCGAAAGCACTCTGTCCATCGTCCCCTGCGAGGGCAGCAAAGGGAATCCCTCTACCTGTCGCCTAGCAAACGCCTTTACCTGCAGGTATCTGAACATGTTCCCCTGGGGAAGGCCAAATTTATCTTCCAGTTCCCCCAGGCCCGCAAACCTCCCGCCAATAAACAGGTCCCTCAATTTGCTGATGCCCACCCTTTGCCATCCCCTGAATCCCCCATCCGTGTTCCCCGGGATGAACCGATGGTTGCCACCCAGTGGAGCCTCCATCGAGCCCCCTGTTTCCCCCCGATGCCGTCTCCACTGTCCCCAGATTCTTAGGGTCGCCGCCACCACCGGGCTCGTGGTAACCCTCTTGGGGGAGAGCGGCAACGGTGCCGTTACCATGGCACCCAGGCTCGTACCTCTACATGACGCCATCTCCATTCTTTTCCACGCCGCCCCTCCCCCCTCCATCACCCATTTACGCACCATTGACACATTGGCTGCCCAATAGTACCCCAGAAGGTTGGGCAGCGCCAGCCCGCCTCTATCCCTTCCTCGCTCCAGGAACACCCTCCTCACTCTCGGAGTCCCATGTGCCCACACAAAGCTCAGAATACTGCCGGTCACTCTCCTAAAGAAGGCCCTGGGGATAAATATGGGCAGGCACTGAAAAAGGAACAAGAACCTCGGAAGCACTGTCATTTTGACGGACTGCACCCTCCCCGCCAACGACAATGGCAGCATGTCCCACCTCCTGAACTCCTCCTCCATCTGATCTACCAGTCTGGTAAAGTTATGCCTGTGGAGAGTCCCCCAGTCCCTGGCCACTTGCACCCCCAGGTACCTAAAGCTTTCCCCTGCCCTCCTAAGCGGGAGCCTACCAATTCCTTCCTCCTGGTCTCCAGGGTGCACCACAAACACCTCGCTCTTGCCTAAGTTTAATTTATAACCTGAGAAGGTCCCAAACTCGGCTAGTAACTCCATCACTCCCGGCATCCCTCCCACCGGTCCGCCACATACAGTAACAGGTCGTCGGCATACAACGACACCCTATGTTCCTCTCCACCTCGCACCAAGCCTCTCCACCTCTCTGAATCTCTCAATGCCATCGCCAGCGGCTCGATTGCCAGTGCAAACAACAAGGGGGACAAGGGGCAACCCTGCCTGGTCCCTCGGTAAAGCCGGAAGTACTCCGACCTCCTCCTATTCGTGGCCACGCACGCCATCGGGGCCTCATATAGCAGCCTTACCCATCTAATGAACCCTTCACCAAATCCAAACCTCCCCAACACCTCCCATAGGTACCCCCACTCCACTCTATCGAAGGCCTTCTCCGCATCCAGCGCCACCACTATCTCTGCCTCCCCCTCAATCGCCGGCATCATAATGACATTCAGCAATCTCCGCACATTCGTGTTCAGCTGCCTTCCCTTCACAAAACCTGTCTGGTCCTCATGCACAACCCCTGGCACACAGTCCTCTATCCTGGTGGCCAGGATTTTTGCCAGCACCTTAGCATCCACGTTGAGGAGAGATATGGGCCTGTATGAACCACACTGCTGGGGGTCCTTGTCCTTCTTTAAAATTAACGAGATCAGTGCCCGTGACATCGTCGGGGGCAAAGTCCCCCCTTCCCACGCTTCGTTGAGTGGACCACTAGGTCCACAAACTTTTTATAAAATTCCACCGGGAACCCATCCGGCCCCGGTGCCTTCCCTGACTGCATCTGCCCGATCCCCTTAACTAGCTCCTCCAGCTCAATCGGCGCACCCAGCCCCTCCACCTTCTCCTCCTGCACCTTCGGGAAAGAAAGCCCGTCGAGGAACCTCTTCATTCCCCTCCTCTCCCCCGTTGGCTCCGACCGGTACAGTTCCCCGTAAAAGTCCTTGAAGACCTCATTCACCTCTACCCCCTTCCGCACCACATTCCCACTCTTGTCTCTCACTCCAGCAATCTCCTTAGCCGCATCCCGCTTACGGAGCTGATGAGCCAGCATCCTACTCGCCTTTTCACCATGTTCGTACACTGCCCCTTGTGCCTTCCTCCACTGTGCCTCCGCCTTTCTAGTGGTCAGCAAATCAAATTTAGCCTGCAGGCTGCGCCTCTCCCCCAACAGTCCCTCCTCTGGTGCCTCTGCATACCTTCTGTCCACCTCCAGCATCTTTCCCACCAGTCTATCCCTCTCACTCCTCTCGCTCCTCTCCCTGTGTGCCCGGATGGATATCAGCTCCCCACGAATTACTGCCTTCAGGGCTTCCCAGACCATCCCCACCTGAACCTCCCCCGTATCATTCACCTCAAGGTACCCCTCAATACTTGCCCGGACCCTCCTACACACCTCCTCCTCCGCCAACAACCCCACATCCAACCGCCACAACGGACGTTGGTCTCGCACCTCTCCCATCTCCAACTCTATCCGATGCGGAGCGTGGTCGGAGATTGCAATGGCCGAATACTCGGCCTCCTCCACTCTCGGAATCAGTCCCCTACTCACCACGAAGAAATCTATCCGAGAGTAGACCCTATGTACGTGGGAGAAGAAAGAGTACTCGCGTGCCCTCGGCCTTACAAACCTCCATGGATCCACCCCACCCATCTGGTCCATAAACCCTCTCAGTACCTTGGCCGCCGCCGGCCTCCTACCCGTCCTAGAGCTGGACCGATCCAGTGAAGAATCCAACACCGTATTAAAGTCCCCCCCTATGATCAGACCTCCCGCCTCCAGATCCGGGATCCATCCCAACATACGCCTCATAAAGCCCGCATCGTCCCAATTTGGGGCATACACACTAGCCAGTACCACCTTCTCTCCTTGTAGCCTGCCCCTAACCATCACATACCTACCCCCCTTATCCACCACCATCTCCGGTGCCTCAAACAACACATTTTTCCCCACCAGAATCGCCACTCCCCGGTTCCTCACATCCAACCCCGAGTGGAAAACCTGCCCCACCCATCCCTTCCTCAGGCGGACCTGGTCCGCCACCCTCAGGTGGGTCTCCTGAAGCATTGCCACATCCGCCTTTAGCCCCTTCAGGTGAGCCAGTACCCTCGACCGCTTCACCGGCCCATTCAACCCTCTCACATTCCAGGTGACCAACCGGATCAGAGGGCGTCCCGCCCCCCTCCCCCGTCGGCTAGCCATAGCCCGTTGACTGCCCGCCCCAGGCCAGCACCCCCTGCTCGACCCCGTCCCCATAGCGACAACCCCTCACCTCTGTCCCCCCAGCCCCCACCAGCTCCTTCTTGACCCTACCAGCAGCAACCCGGTATTCCCCTTTCCCCCCCTCCCTTCCCCCCCAGGCTAGGAACCCTCCCAGCCGCGAACCGTCCTCCATTGTACTTCCGTGGGTCAGCTAACTTCTGCTGACCCCGGAAACTCCCGCCAATAGCCCGACCCCTCCCGAAGTGGGATCATCCCCCAATCTATCCCCCCTCCTGGCACCGCTCCAGCGCGGGGAAGAACCAGTTAAGGCCCCGCCTCCCCCATCACCATCTCCACCCCCCAGCCCCGCAGCACGGGAAACCAGAGGAAAGCCCGCGCTTTTGCACTGCCCCACCACACCCTTCTGACGCAGCTCCCAAATATCAGCCCCACTCCATACCCCCACTCCGGCATAGAATACAACATACCCCCCCGACCCTCCCCTCAAGATACACAGCCCAGACAATGTCCCACAGCGCAAAAACAAAAACATAGCAGAACAACCCCTCCGTAAATAACCATATCAAAATTGCAAAAGTACTAAAACAAGAAGAAAACAACAGAAGAAAAAGAGAACACAGCAACAGCAGAATCCAGCACTAATATCTTACAGCCGACCTCGCAACCCCCAACCCCTAGTTCAAGTCCAGTTTCTCCGTCCGCACGAAGGCCTACGCCTCCTCCGGGGAATCGAAATAATAATGCCGGTCCGAATAAGTTACCCACAGGCGCGCGGGCGGCAACATTCCGAACTTTATCTTTTTTCTATAAAGCACGTCTTTCGTCCGATTAAATCCGGACCGCCGCTTAGCCACCTCCGCACTCCAGTCCTGGTAGATCCGCACTACCCCATTCTCCCAATTGCTGCTCTTCACCTTCTTGGCCCAGCGCAGCACGCACTCCCGATCACTGAACCGGTGGAACCTCACCAGCACCGCACGTGGGGGTTCATCTTCCTTGGGCCTCCTGGCCAGCACCCTGTGCGCTCCCTCCAGCTCCAAGGGCAGATGGAGAGATCCGGCCCCCACTAGCGAATTCAGCATTACAGCCACATAGGCTGTCAGGTCCGATCCCTCCAGCCCCCCTGCAAGGCCCAAGATCCGCAGGTTTTTCCGCCTCATGCGGTGATCCAGCTCCTCAAAGCGTTCCTGCCACTTCTTGTGGAGTGCTTCGTGCCCCTCCACCTTACTCACGAGGACCACGGCCTCCTCCTCTCGTTCAATGGCCTGTGTCTGCAACTTCTTGATGGCAGCACCCTGGGTGGACTGAATCTCTGACAGCCTTCTGTTTGTTTCCTGCAGAGAGCTCAGTACTTCATCCTTGAATTCTTTAAAGCAGCACAGGAGATCAGTTTGTTGTTTCTGGGCCCAGAGTCTCCACACCCCTGGAGCTTTGTCGGTGGCCATCTTGGATCCCTTCCCCCGTTTTTTCTGAGGAGCTGCTGCTGTTTTTTCCACCTTTCCACTCCGAGTTCGAGTCGTGGACTGCAGGGAAAGTCGTTCAGCACACCTTCCCCCACCGGGAGACGTCGAAAAATTTCCGTTTTGGGCTCTCAAAAGAGCCGAAAAATCTCTTTAAAACGGGAGCGCCCACATGTGTGGCTTACTGCTGCATAACTGCCACTGGAACCCCTAGCCCATGATTCTTGAGGATTGGTGACTTGGCCATTTTCAGGCTTAACTCAATGGCCCTGCTGCTTTCAGTGTGAGGTGGTTTAAAGATGTAGACAGACAGTTTATCTGTTCTTCTGGAGATAACAGTGCTGGGTTAAGGTCTTTCAAAATCTCTGCATCACCTGATTAATCAACATCAGCAGTCAGGGTGCAACTTGAAAGTTGGATGGAGAGAGAGAGAGACTTAGGGTGCGATTCTCCCGAGTTACGAAAACTCGGGAAGCTGGCGTCAAAAACGGACGCGTCAGATGACGTCAGCCGGGCATGCGCGGATTGGACGACTCCAACCCGCGTATGCGCGGATGATGTCATTGCGCTTGTGCGTGAAACCCGCGCATGCGCGTGCCGTTATGCTCCGCAGAAGCCCCGCGGATGGATCCATCGGGGCGGCGGAGGGAGAAAGGGTACGCAGGGTAAGTACCCGCTGCCCACGATCTGTGCCCACCGATCGCGGGCCCATGGCACCCTTTACCGGCCGTGCCAATCGGTGCCATGGTTCCCGCGAACGGGACTTTACGGCCGTTTTTACGAACGGTCAGAGCAGGTGTGTTTTACGCTTGTAAAAACGGCCGTAAAGGCCTTGGAAATCGGCCCATCGGCCAGGAGAGAATCGCTGCTCGCCGTAAAAAAACGGCGGGCAGCGATTCGTGACGGGAGGCGGGCATGGGGGCGGAGAATAGCGGGAGGGCGTCGGACCAGCGTGTCCGTAAAAATTTACGCTGCCCGCTATTCTCTGAATTTTCGTGAGAGCGGAGAATTGCGCCCTTAGTGTCTCAGTTGCTTGCTTTGTTCTGAAGTTAAAGCAAATGCTTAAAACACTCAAAAGGTTGGCTTGTCACATGAACTTATCTTCCCAACTGCCCAGTGACCCAAATGTGTCTGTGGCTACTGTATTCAGTCATGGCTGGGAATTTCCCCCTCAGCCAGGGTCCCAATATCCAAAGACTATGGCTGGGATTCTCCGAGCCCATGCCAGATCTGAAAATCACCATGGGGAGCGTGCGTATCCCACTACACCGCTCCGACGCCGGGCCACCGATTCTCCAGTCTTCGGAGAATCGGTGGCAATCGCGCCGGCGTGGTCGCCGCGGCAATTCTGCACGCTCAACGGGCCGAGTGCCTGGCGAGTTCCGCAGAGTCCCACCGGCGCCATTTGCGTATGGTCCTACCCGGCGGGCCCAAGGCATTCTGGCTGCGGGGGTCGTCCTGGTGGGGGGGCAGGGGGAGCTGACTCCGGGGTGGTGGCCTCCACGGTGGCCAGGCCCGCGATCGGGGGTAACCGATCGGTGGGCGCGCTAATTCCGGTGGGGGCCTATGTTCCTCCACGCGGGCACCTGAAGGGCTCCGCCATGTTGCCCTGTGGGCCGGTGTGGAGACATCCGTGGTGCGCATGCACGGACCTGCGCTGGCCGTGGCGGGCCGGCTTTCGGCACCGGAGCAGCGCACACCACTCCAGCGCCCTTCTAGTCCCCGAGGATGGGTAGAGTTACTGGGCCTGGAGGCCCGTTGATGCTGGTGTCGCTCGCGCCGGTTTTAACGCCGGTGTCAACACTTGCCCGCGTTTTCGGAGAATCCGGCCTATGTCTACTAGTTTGTCTCCATCCAGTTGAGTACCCAAGTGGTGACTTGATATTTTGTTAATGGGATCAGAGATAGCCCCATTCATCTTTATTTTTCCCTGGGTGCGGTTTGCGGGCTCCATTACACTTGTTTTGGCATGCAGAAGGCACAATGATACAAATAGAATCATAGAATTTACAGTGCAGTAGGAGGCCATTCGGTCCATCGAGTCTGCACCAACTCTTAGAGCACCCTACCCAAGTGCACGTCTCCACCCCATCCCTATAACCCAGTAACGCCACTCAACTCTAAGGGAAATGTTTGGGCACTGAGGGCAATTTATCATGGCCAATCCACCTAAACTGCATATCTTTGGACTGTGGGAGGAAACCGGAGCACCCGGAGGAAACCCACGCACACACGGGGAGAACGTACAGACTCCGCACAGAGAGTGACCCAAGCTGGGAACCGAACCTGGGGCCCTGGAGCTGTGAAGCAATTGTGCTAACCACTGTGCCACCGTGCTGCCCTAATAGAACATGACAGCGCAGTACAGGCCCTTCGTCCCTCGATGTTGCGCCGTCCAAAGTGGAGACATTTTTCACTGTGATCCCAAGAGACTGGAATGTAAGTTTAGCCTTAAAAAAAGGTATTCAGGGGCTTCCAGCTAGTACATTTAAAAATCATTTTTTGATATAAAGCATGGCTTCACAACAATAAGTAGAGACTGATGCTAGCAATCTCAGAGCAGGTCACATTGGAGCTGGAGGTTTCACACTTGAACTGCAGACTCCAGACTGTAAAACAACACCAACACAATTACTTGAGCAGGCAGAATTTGTCATGCAGGTAAATACCGTGCATTAAACGGAAAATAGCATGTTAATGGTTTGGTGGTAGTTGTAGAAAATTAGCACATCAATCACATCACAATAACTTTAATACTTGTAAAAAGGATGATTGTGTGCACATTATATTAGAGTTACGGCTGCTATTCCTATTTCATAGCTGACATTACAATAAACGTAAATAAAAATATATATTATTTTAAATCAAGCTCTCTCGTATTGGGGTAATTTGAACTCTTTGCAATCGTGTAAAATGGGATAGAAAATTGTGTGCATGTTTTATTCAAATTTTGATTTCTATTGAAATCAATTAAAATAAAAACAGAGAGATGTAAACCAGGCTGCCGATTTACTTTTATCCCCTGTTACACTATTGCACAAAGTCCAGATGATCCCATTACATTTATATCCATCTCTCATGACCTTAGAACATTTTAAAATGCTTTACAATCAAGGAAGTACTGTTTTGGGTTCGGGGAGGGATTGGTGGATTGGATCAAATTATTATATCAGGCCCTGAGGGCCAGCGTCAGGACCAACAGAGAAGTGTCGGAGTACTTCAGGTTGTACCGAGGGACCAGACAGGGCTGCCCGCTCTCCCCGCTGCTGTTTGCGCTGGCCATAGAGCCGCTGGCGATTGCGCTGAGAGCCGCAGAGGGTTGGAAGGGGATGGTGAGGGGCGGGGTTGAACACAAGGTTTCTCTTTATGCAGACGACCTGCTCCTGTACGTGTCGGACTCAGTGGCCGGGATGGGAACTATACTGGGAATGCTGAGGAAGTTCGGCCAGTTCTCAGGATACAAATTAAATACGGTCAAGAGTGAAATGTTTGTGGTCCAGGCAAGGGGCCAGGAGAACAGATTGAGAGGGCTACCGTTTAGGCTGGTTGAGGAAAATTTCCGGTATTTGGGAATCCAGGTGGCACGAGACTGGGGCAGGCTGCATGAGTTAAATTTGGCCAGGGTGGTGGAGCAAATGAAGGGAGAGTTTCGGAGATGGGATGCACTCCCGCTGTCGCTGGCAGGGAGGGTGCAGACTGTAAAGATGACAATCCTCCCTCGATTTTTGTTTATTTTTCAGTGCCTCCCGATCTTTATCCCACAGTCCTTCTTCAAAAGAGTTAACGGGCTGATCATGAGCTTTGTCTGGGCGGGAAAATCCCCGCGGGTGAAGAAGGCGATGTTGGAGAGGAACCGCAGCGAGGGAGGGCTGGCTTTGCCGAGTCTGATCAATTATTACTGGGCGGCCAACATCGCTATGATAAAGAAGTGGATGGTGGGTACGGGTTCTATTTGGGAGCGGGTGGAGGCGGCTTCGTGCAGGGGCTCCAGCTTGGAAGCCCTGGTCACGGCTCCTCTACCGCTGCCGCCGGCCAAGTACACCACCAGCCTGGTAGTGGTGGCAACCCTGCGGATATGGGGCCAGTGGAGGAGGCATGTGGGGGAGATGGGGGCGTCTGTCTGGGCGCCAATCTGCGACAACCATCGGTTTGCCCCCGGCAGTATGGATGGGGGGTTCCGAGTATGGCGGCGAGCAGGGGCGGGAAGGGTGGTTGATATGTTCCTGGAAGGGAGCTTCACGAGTTTGAGGAGCTTGGAGGAGAAATTTGGGTTGGTAAGGGGAAATGATTTTAGATACCTACAGTTGCGGGACTTTGTTCGTAGACAGGTCCCATCTTTCCCACGCCTCCCGCCAATGGGGATCCTCGACAGAATAGTCTCTAGGGGGGAAGAAGGGGAGGGCAGAGTCTCGGGTATATATAAGGTGCTCATGAGGGAGGAAGGGTCCCAGACAGAGGAACTGAAACTTAAATGGGAGGAGGAGCTAGGCGGGGAAATGGAGGATGGGCTGTGGGCAGAGGCCCTGAGTAGGGTAAATTCGACCGCGACATGTGCTAGGCTCAGGCTGATCCAATTTAAGGTCGTTCACCGGGCCCATATGACGGTGGCTCGGATGAGCAAATTTTTCGGGATAGAGGACAAATGCGCTAGGTGCGCGGGAGGACCAGCGAACCATGTTCACATGTTTTGGGCATGCCCTAAGCTGAGGGGGTACTGGGAGGGATTTGCGGGGGTCATGTCCCAGGTGCTAAAAACAAGGGTGGTGATGAGTCCAGGGGTGGCAATTTTTGGGGTTTCGGAAGACCCAGGCGTCCAGGGGGAGAAAGAGGCCAATGTTTTGGCCTTTACTTCCCTGATAGCCCGGCAACGAATATTATTGGCATGGAGGGACTCAAAGCCCCCGAAGACTGAGTGGTGGCTTGCGGACATGTCGAGTTTCCTGGGGATGGAAAAAATTAAGTTCGCCTTGAGGGGATCTGTGCAGGGAGAATGAGCGTCAGCAGGGGGGTGGGGGGGGGGGGGGGGGGGGGGGAGGGGGGATAGAGTAGAGTAGGAGGGAAAATATGGCGGGTAGTGCCGGTGGGAGGGCAGCGGGCTTGTGCAATATGATACGATGGAAGTATTGAAAGTACGTGGATGTTTGCACATTTTTGCCTTTTTTGCTTTCTTTCTGATTATGTCTGTAACTGTTTATAAAGCCAAAAACTACCTCAATAAATTGTTTATTAAAAAAAAAGGAAGTACTGTTAAAATGTAACCACTGATGTAGTATAATGAAAATGTAGTATATAAGCATTAAGTGCAAATTAAAAATAGAGATGATTGCCAAATGTACGGAAACTTCCTCCATTCTGTTTCGGAAGAAGGTAAATAGTTTTGTGACAAGCCCATTTATTATTGAGCCGATGGACGAAGGAATTCTAACCCATTCAGCTACATGCAGAGATTTAAGTATCAATAGTAATGATGAAAATATTGAAGGAAAGCACTTGCATTAAGAACAATGCTGGCCATTAATCTGAAATCCTAAGAAAAATGTTTTCATGATGCAATATAAGATCACTACTTGGCACTAACACAGTGGCTTTGTTTTAACTAACAATGGGCAGGATTCACCGTTGGCCAACACCAGAATCGGGAAAGACAATTGAGCGGAGAATCGGTCATGAGGCTAAAATCGTGGCTGGCGTGGGGCGCCCAACAGAATGCCATGTTCTGGTACCTCAACAGCAGTCTCAATGCATTCTACTCCGCACGTACTGGAAGCGCCGTCTGCCTATCAATAGCGGGCCTGACCCGATATTCTCCGGGGCCTCCACGATGCTTTACCTCTGCCCGGAGGAAGTACCGACGGCGTGTTTCACTCGTGATTCCAAAAATCGGGAAACAGGCGCCGTGGCTGATGAGAGAGAGAGAGGGGGTTGGACATGCAGAGATGCGACCATGGGCTACCAGACCTGCCACTGGCAAGACTGGCTGGGGGGGAGTACCAGGCCCAGGGGGTGAAGCAGGGGGATGGCCAGGGGATGTTATGTGGGGTTAGGGTGACACACCAAGGGACCAGGGTGTCCAGGCATGGAGAGCCATTGCAGCAGCCTGCAATGCAGGCATCTTGCTGCGCACCCCATTGACTGCCCACCATGGCTCGTGGATGTGCAGAGTGACTCCAGCTGTATGGGAGACCCCACCCCACCAACCTGCACCCCAGCCCCACCCTCCACCGGCCGGTATGGGTGCCAGCATGTGGTGCTGGGTAGGGGTTAGGCCGCTCTCTGAATTGGGGGGGGGGGAGAGATTGGGTTACGGGGGTGTTGGTGCCGGGGGCACAGTGCTGCCTACTCACTCTGGCCACCCTGAGGAGGTTGTGCAGCTTTTTTGGCGCTGCCAATCTCGGGGTGGTGTCTAGATGAGTTTCTATGGGAAGTCATAAGGAGGTTGGGGAATGTTGAAGTGCCAGAAGAAAGGTCCTGGAAAGAGGACGAGCGAAAGTCCAATGGTGAATGTTGCTGTGAGTCCTGCAGGAAGACCATGGCGGGGGCTGGGTCTTCGGGTGGGGCTGCTTCCCTCACAGTTGAAACTCTAACCGAGGTGAAATCGGTGGAGTTTGAAAGGCTGTTTGCCAGACCGAGTACTTTGCAAAGATGTTTGCTGAGTTGATGGGGAGAGGGAGGAACCCACATCCGCAAGAGTTGTCAGGGCACATTGGTTGCTCAGGCCAAAACCTAGAGCGAATGAGCCAAGGGTGGTTATAGTCTGCTTCCATAGCTACCACAAGGAGATGTCATGATATGCAGACATGCACATAATGAGATACAAGCAGGCAGCTAATGAGTACAGAGAACAGTACATAACCAACCAACAGGCAGGACACTTGGGGGTGCTTTCCCACTATAAAAGGCATGAGGCACTCGCACTCCGCCTCTTTCCACTGGTGACATCTACAATGTGAGTCAGGGTGTATATATCATATAACTCCTACAGCACGTGGTTAAGAGCTAGTCTGGTTCAGTCAGACAGATTAATCACACTAGGTTAGCAGAGAGTCGAACTCACAGAGGATTAAGCTAACTGTGTGACAGGTTCTTTCACCTGGAATGACAGCACAATGCCTGAAATTTGACCAGTAGCTGAAAGTAACCTCCGCAGAACCCTGCAACAAGCAGTTAGCACCACCCAAAGAGATGATACAGTCCTTGAAGACTATGACTCAGACCTTGAATTCTTCTTTGGACATCGCGAGCCCAATGCCAGCTCCGACACAAAATGTGATGATATGGTCTTGGAAGACAACGACTCAGACGAAGTTTTCACCTTGAGAGGTGGCTACCCCAGTACCAAATCCGAACCGCAACTAGACGTGTTGCACATTGATGACCCCGACGACGAGTTCTTCGGATTGGGGAATCTTCAGCCCAGCATATATGACATCCTGATTATTCTGCGGCCTGACGCCAAGAGACAGAGAGCGCACAAGCCCACAGGGAATGGCCTGCTGCCACACAGAGAGTGATTCAAGCACTATGAAGGGTCCCAGCCTCCACACAGAAAGCGATGAAAGACTCCATAGCGAGACAACTGCACGTCTCCACACAGAAAGTGACTCCAGTGTCACAAGCCTCCACAGCGAGCTCGTGGACAGCCTCGACGATAGAAACAACGCAAGACTCCAAAGCGCAGTCCTTGCATGAACAAGACCATGAAGGTCTAGCAACCTCCTCTGAGCAACCAGCAGCAGACGATGCAGGTCTGCCATGCCCACGTGAACAACAGAAAGACTATGACAGTCTGCCATGCTCAAGTGCACAACAAGAAGACTATGACAGTCTACCCAGCTCAAGTGAAAAACAAGAAGACACTGAGGCTCTACCCACTGTATGTGAGACAAGTGACGACAGCATCCCACTTCCCACACCAGATGTGCAACGTGACAGACTTCAGCTAGACTGTACAGAGGCACCCGACAATCACAGTGAGACCACTGGTGACTCCGGTGACACCACGTTACTTCAAACCTCATTCGCTCGAGCCTCTCCACAAGCAAATGCATTCCTGAATGTTTTGACTCCTGACGTGGAGCATCAAGAAACCTCAGCTGATTCAGGTGAACCAGAAAGGGCTCCAGACAGGGAGCATCGACAAGCCAAAACTGACTCAGGTGAAACAGACCAGACTCAAGATGGGGAGAATCAACAAGCCGAAGCTGATTCAAGTGAGCCGGACATGACTCCAGACGGGGAGTGCCGCGAATGCAGTGACGGCACGCTCAAGAAAACGGCAGATGCCACCAAGGACGCTGACATGAGTAACTGTGTGAAGGACTCGTATTATCCACAGAGTGTGGTCCTTGAGCGCAGCAAACACGACAACAAAACCAACCAGCTCAACAACAACATCAAAGACAAGAAACGTACGGAACTTCTAGGGGCGGCAATGAGTGAGTGAGCCGCACATTCGGTGGCTCTCACTCCGGCGGGATTTGAGGACCTGGTTCCCCGGTTTTGCGGGACTGTGGAGCACTGAAAGGACGGCCACGGAGGTGCGGAGGAGCGAGCAGAGCTGCATGGAACCGCGGGAGGGCAGAAAGCAGCGAAAACGGGAGAGGAAGGGACAAAGGTAAGCTGCAGGAGAAGCTGACCTGGGAGCAAAGATGGTGGACCTACGGAACTCGGACCCGGCGATCCAGCAAGCGCTGGAAAACATGCTGCAGGTGATTAAAAACAGTTTTGACTCGTTGAAGCAGGATAACTTGGACCCACTTCAGAAGGCAGTGGATCAGTTGAGGCAGAGACTGGATACCCAGGACGAAAAAGCTAAGGAGCTGGGAGAGGCGGTGGAGGAGCAGGCGGATGCGCAGACGATTGCTGCGCTAGAAGTTGACAGGTTGAAGGAGAGACAGAGAAGACTGCTGGACAGAGTAGAGGAGCTGGAAAATAGAGCCCGCAGACAAAATCTGAGGATCATCGGCCTCCCGGAGAGGGCTGAAGAAGCTGATGCCACAGCGTTTGTGGCTGGCCTGTTGATGCAGCTGATGGGGGCTGACGCCTTTCCGTGACCGCCGGAGCTGGAGGGGGAACACAGAGTACAGGCGAGACAGGTGTGTCCGTGGGGGTCCCCCCCGTCCGATGATGATCAGGTTCCACAGGTTTGTGGAGATGGAGCGGGTGCTGCAGTGGGCAAAGAACGCCAGGAGCAGCACGTGGAATAACAGGGTTCTTTGCATTTACCAGGACCTAAGCCAGGAGGTGGCCAGGCGGCGAGCAGCCTTTAAACAAGTTAAGGAGGTTTTATTCAAAAAGCATGTGAAGTTTGGTCTGCTCTTCCTGGCCTGTCTTTGGGTTACGCATCAGGGCCAACACCACTACTTCTCCGAGCCCGAAGAAGCGATGGACTTTGCGAGGGATCAGGGGCTGGTCTTGAAAAAAGGACCCACGGACGCAAGCTAGGGTCCGAGAATTACCGTTTGAGGGGATGCCTACTGTGCCTGGACTGCTGGTCGACTGTTTACTGTTTTAAAGGTGCCATGTAGTGTATTTTTTGTGGACAGTTTTTGCCTGGGGGGGGATGTGGGGGGAGGGGATCCCCTCCCCCCCTCTCATATGGTCTTTTTCCTGTTTTTGTTTCTTTTTTTCTACTGTGGTGAGTACCTATTGTTGGGCTCTCTGAGTGCGCTGTATTGTAACAGAAGGGGTGGCCGGTCAGCAATGGGGATTAAAGATGTTGGTTGGGGGCTTTTGTTTCATTTATGTCTATGGTTTTTATGTTTATTTCGGTTGGGTGATGTACGGGTACTGGGTTATTGCGGTTTTATTTTATTAATGCTCAGAAAGGGACCGGGGTTAACACTTTTCTGTGTACATGGCTGGAACTGTATTGTACCTGGAGCAGCCTCGCGGTGCTGTTTGATGTTTCCATCTTGTTTGATCTTTCCCATCTTAGTGAGATTGCTCCAGTGGGTTGGAGTGGGGGATGGTGTGCTGGGGAGTGGGGAGACGAGGTCGGGGAAACAATGGGAGTGAGACAAGTGGGCGCCGGAGGGGAGTCACCGGGCTAACAGATTGGCTAGTCAAGGGAGTCAGGTGGGGGGGGGGGGGGGGGGGGGGAATACAGCCAATGGATGGCAGGGGTGGGGTTATCGGGGGATGTTGCTGGGGGGGGGGGTGTTATTCTGCTGACGTGGGGTGAATCTGAAGCAGGTAATGGAAAGGAGGTCGGGGTGGAGGCTGGCAGGAGGCGAGCCAAGAATGGCGCGGCGCACTGGCCGGGGGCAGGCCCAAGAAAGCTTATGGCTGACCGGGGGGGGGTTGTACCCCCCAACCAGGCTGATCACCTGGAATGTCAGGGGACTAAATGGTCCAGTTAAAAGGGCAGGTTTGTTCGCACATTTGCGGGCTCTGAAGGCGGACGTGATTATGTTGCAGGAGACCCATGAAATGAAAATCATTTATTGTCACGAGTAGACTTCAATGAAGTTACTGTGAAAAGCCCCTAGTCACCACATTCCGCCGCCTGTTCGGGGAGGCTGTTACAGGAATCGAACCGTGCTGCTGGCCTGCTTGGTCTGCTTTCAAAGCCAGCAATTTAGCCCAGTGTGCTAAACAGCCCCTAGCTAAGCTAAGGAAGGGCTGGATTAGCCAGGTCTTCCACTCGGACTTGGATTCTAAGTCCAGGGGGGGTAGCAATTATGATTAACAAGCGGGTTCAATTTGAGGCGGAAGGTGTAGTCGCAGACGGCAGGGGCAGATTCCTTATGGTAAGGAGCAAACTGGAGGGGAGAAGAGTGGTGCTGGTGAACATATATGCTCCGAACTGGGACGACGTTGACTTTATCAAAAGAGTGCTGGGGAAGATCCTGGACCGAGACTCAAGCAAGTTGATAATGGGGGGGGGGGGGACTTTAATATGGTCCTTGACCCGGGGCTGGACCGGTCATGTCCCAGAAAGGGGGGACTCCCAGCAATGGCAAGGGAGCTGAAAGGCTTCATGGAACAAATGGGGGCAGTGGACCTATGGAGAGCCAGACAGCCAACGGGAAGGGGCTACTCGTTTTACTCGCGTGTTCATAAAGTATATTCTAGGAGTGATTTTTCTATCTTGAGCAGGAACTGTGTAGGGGGAGGTAAAGACTACGGAATATTCGGCAATCACTGTCTCGGACCATGCCCCCCACTGGGTGGACCTGCAGGTTGGGGTGGCGAATTATCAACGCCCGCAATGGAGGTTAGACATAGGATTGTTGTCGGAGGAGGGGATATGTGAGAGACTTCGGAAGTGTATGCAAAATTACTTGTAGGTGAACGATACAGGGGAGGTTTCAGCAGCGATCCTGTGGGAGGCGTTGAAGACAATAGTGAGGGGGGGAGCTGATCTCAATTCGTGCTCACAGGGTCAGGGCGGACAGAGCAGAAATGGTCAGATTGGTTAGGGAAATTTACCGGATAGACGAGGAGCGTGCAGGGTCCCCGGGGGAGTGACAGAGATTACAGGCGGAACTGGGGGTGCTATCCATGAGTAGGGCCATGGAACAACTTAGGAAGGCGAGGGGAATGGTGTATGAGCATGGGGAGAAGGCCAGCAGATTGCTAGCGCAGCAACTCAGGAAGAGGGAGGCTGCCAGGGAAATAAGTAGAGTGGTGGACGGGGAGGGGAGCAGAGTTGAGGACCCGGCAGGACTGAATAAGGTATTTCGGGACTTCTATAGTGAGCTGTACACTTCAGAACCCCCGGAAGAGCCGGAGGAGATGAAAAGGTTCCTGGACGGACTAACCTTCCCAAAAGTAGGCGGGGGACTAGTGGACGCGCTGGGGGCCCCAATTAGAGCGGAGGAGGTATTGGGGGGGCCTTAAGGCTATGCAGTCGGGGAAAGCCCTGGGGCCGGATGGCTACCCAGTAGAGTTTTACAAGAAGTTCTTGGAGATAGTGGGACCGGTCCTGACCAGGGTTTTTAATGAGGCAAGGGACAGAGGAACCTGCCGCCAATGATGTCGCAAGCCACCATCTCGCTGATATTGAAGCGGGACAAGGACCTGGAATCCTACGGGTCATACAGGCCAATCTCCCTAATCAATGTGGATGCCAAGCTCCTGGTAAAGGTCCTGCCGATTAGAATTGAGGACTGCGTACCGGAGGTGATTGGGGACGATCAGACAGGGTTTGTGAAAGGCAGGCAGCTGACAGCTAACTTGAGAAGATTGCTTAATGTGATCGTGATGCCCCCGACGGGCAAGGAGGTGGAGGCAGTGGTGGCAATGGACGCTGAGAAGGCCTTCGACCAGGTGGAGTGGGGCTATTTGTGGGAGGTGCTTGGACGGTTTGGGTTCGGGGAGGGACTGGTTATTTGGGTCAGACTATTGTACCAGGCCCCAAAAGCTAGCGTTAGGATGAACAGGATAATGTCAGATTATTTCAGACTATATCGCGGGACCAGACAGGGATGCCCACTCTCCCCGTTGCTGTTCGCGCTGGCCGTAGAGCCGTTGGCGATTGCGTTGAGGGTTGCAAAGGGGTGGAAGGGAATGACTAGGGGGGGAGGGGGTGTGGAACATAGGGTCTCTCTCAATGTTGACGACCTGCTCCTGTAGTGTCGGACCCATTGGCCGGGATAGAAAATATACTGGAATCATTGAGGACATTTGGCCGGTTTTTAGGGTACAAATTAAATATGGCCAAGAGTGAGATGCAGGCAAGGGGCCAGGAGGACAGACTGAAGGAGCTGCCATTTAGGCTGGTTGAGGAAAGTTTCCGGTACTTTGGCAAACAGGTGGCGCGAGACTGGGGCAGGCTGCACAAGTTAAATTTGACTAGAGTGGTGGAGCAAATGAAGAGGGAGTTTCAGAGATGGGATGCACTCCCACTGTCACTGGCGGGGAGGGTGCAGACTGTAAAGATGACAATCCTCCCTAGATTCCTGTTCATCTTCCAGTGCCTCCCAATCTTTATCCCACAGTCCTTCTTCAAAAGGATTGGCAAAATCATCATGAGCTTTGTCTGGGCGGAAAATTCCCGTGGGTGAAGAAGGCGATGCTTGAGAGGAGCCGCAGCGAGGGAGGGCTGGCATTGCCGAGTCTGATCAACTACTACTTGGTGGCTAACATAGCCATGATAAGGAAGTGGATGGTGGGTATGTGGTCTATCTGGGAGAGGGTGGAGGCGGCTTCATGCAGGGGCATCAGTTTGGCAGCCCTGGTCACGGCTCCCCTACCGCTGTCGCCGGCCAGGTGCTCCACCAGCCCGGTAGTGGGGGCGACCCTGCAGATATGGGGCCAGTGGAGGAGGCATGTAGGGGATGTAGGTGCATTTGTCTGGGCTCCAACATGTGATAACCATCGATTTGCCCCCGGGAACATGGATGGAGGGTTTCGAGCATGGTGGCGGGCGGCGGTGAGGAAGGTGGGCGATATGTTCCTGGAGGGAAGTTTTGCGAGTTTGAGGGGCTTGGAGGAGAAATTTGGGCTGGTAAGGGGAAATTACTTTAGGTACTTACAGATGCGGGACTTTGTCCGCAGACAGGTCCCATCCTTCCCACGTCTCCCGCCAATAGGGATCCAAGACAGAATAGTCTCTAGAGGAGAAGGAGGAGAGGGTAGAGTCTGGGATATTTACAAGGTGCTCATGAAGGGGGAAGAGTCCCAGACAGGGGAACTGAAACTCAAATGGGAGGAGGAGCTTGGCGGGGAGATGGAGGACGGGCTGTGGGCGGAAGCCCTGAGTAGGGTAAACTCAACCACAACATGTGCCAGGCTCAGCCTGATTCAGTTTAAGGTCGTTCACCGGGCCCACATGACGGTAGCTCAGATGAGCAAATTCTTTGGGGTAGAGGACAAGTGCGCTAGATGCGTGGGAGGAGCAACGAACCACGTTCACATGTTTTGGGCAGGTCCTAAGCTTAGAGGGTACTGGGAGGGATTTGCGGGGATCAGGTGCTGAAAACAAGGGTGGTGATGATTCCAGGGGTGGCAAATTTCGGGGTTTCGGAAGACCCTGGAGTCCAGGGGGAGAAAGAGGCCGATGTTCTGGCGTTTGATTGAAGTATTGGTTTTACGTTGATGTTTGCACATTTCTGTTATCTGTAACTGTTTACAATGCCAAAACATACCTCAATAAAATTGTTTGTTAAAAAAAAGACAAGAAGCGTACCAGAGGCAACAACGTCGACAGTCAGCATGACAAAAACAACAATGGAACAACGACTGGTATGACATGGTACAACTCTGCCCATGAGGGACACTGTTACTGCACAGCTCAGTACAATGACATACCATGGTAGGATGATGCATCTTACCAATTCACGTGTGCTGCACTACCAACAGGCAACCCAGCTTTCAGGACAGATGCCATCAAGAATTGCTACCATAACGATTCGGGAAAAAAAGACTCCAAATCAGTCAATGAAGTGATTTGAACACTTGAACACCTCTTGATGACCAAACACCAGGACACTGAGGGTGTTCACAAGGGAATGACAACGTCACCATTGCCACCTCTATACCAGACCATATAAATTCATGAACTATTGGACTCATAACTTTTACTTTGTATTGTCTTATCCTCAAAATCATTGCAACTATTATTTGGTCTTGTATACTATTGCATAGCATCACAGTCATCATAACTTGTACATAGCATCACTTATCTACCTGTTTTTGTTCAATTTTCTTTAACACTGTACAGAAAATATGTAACACGAAAAAGGGGGGGATGTGGTGATATGCATCACTCTAAATACACAAGGGGTTAATGTAAATACACGTAGACTAGATAGACACTAGAGGGAGCACCAGAGACATGACACACAGACATTCAACCAATAGGCCAGTAAGATAGGACATGACCAATGGGCATTCAAGATACACACAGAGGTGACACTACCACAGGGGGGTATTACACCAACCCATATATAAGGAAACAGCACACATGATCTTCCTCTTTCCAGTGGAGACACTTAGTGAGTACACACGGTTTATTAAAACACATCACACCCACCACTTGGATTGTAACAGACTGGTTCGTCAGTCTGAGTAGCTATAGCAGGATTAACAGGAGAGTCGAATCCAAGTAGGAGAATCGTTAACAGTTTAATAAATGTGTTAAAGCTATCTCCAAGTCTGAACATCAAGGAAGGTAAAAATCGTAGTGAAGCATATAATAATCTGAGAGTGCTTTACAGGATAGATGTTGAGAGGATGTTTCCCCTCCTGGGAGGATCTAGAATGATGGGACATGGGCCGGAATTCTCCTGTTCCCCAGCTGTGTGTTTCTAAGCAGCATGCCATTCGCCGGCAGGGGGATTCGCTACTCTCACTGATTGGCAATGGGATTTTCCATTGAAGCCACCCCATCCCATTGGGAAACCCTCAGGCGGGGGTGCAATGACAGCAGGAACAGAAAATCCCAGTAGCCAGGGAATTCCAGCCATGGTTTCTGAATAAGAGCTCTCCCATTTCAGACAGAGTGAGGATATTTCTCTCAGAATTGTGAATCTTTGGAATTCTCTACCACAGAGAGCAAAGCCAAGCTGTTGGATATATTCAAGGCTGAATTAGACATATTCTTGAACTAAATGGGAGTCGAGGGCTATGGTGAACAGAGTGAAAAATGGATTTGATGCCAAGATCTGATCAGTCATAATCTTATGGCGTGGTGGAGCAGGCGCGAGGGGCCACACAGCCAACTTCGGCTTCCATTTCTTCAGTTATTTTGACTGGTTTAGAGGTTGAGCCAGCAGGCTGGCAGGGAGGTGATGATGGGAACTTTAACAGAGCAGTAAGTGATGCCCAGTGACTTTTGTTACTCCAGGGAAGCTAAGTGAAAATAGTCTTCATATTTCTTGGTTGAGATGAGAGATGACCGGGTATCTGCCAATAGCTCAATCGTGGCATGCAGTGACTGGCCTGGCTGACTTGCATCTTTTCTCATTTAACAGTGTATCGAATTTCCTCCCAATAGCACCAATGAAGGAAGGAAACTGCCCTCCACTGAATTATGAGCTTGCCTCAATGGTCCATTGCACTAGCACATAATATGCTCTATGCCACACAACCTCCCATCCCATAGAGAGAAAAAAAGATACCTATAAAAAAACTGTCACTTTTTTATTACTGGCGTTGGGCCAGAAATATTAAAGTTGAAACAGTTTGGTGAGTCAGGTTCCTAGTTGTTAGATAAGGTGATTGGCCATACAAGGGATCATAGGCAGCTTGCTCTGTTAGTGAGAGGGAGAGAAAGTCGTAGTTATGCAGCTTGAGGGGCACCACTTTGCATCAAACATGGGGCAAGGAAAGAAGCAGGCCTCAATGAAGTACCATAGCCGGTATTGTGGTTTTTGAGTGTTCAGGGTTGAAAAGGTTAATGTGTGGGACTGGAGAGACAGTGCTGCCCACAGTGTGTTGTAAAGCAGACACATGACTGAGAAGGTGAAAGCTCATCGTTTACAACAAGTAAGATCTGTAGTCTTGTATATCTGTATATGGTTATGCTCATCCAATAAACCAATTATTGTTCAGACATATTTATGTCTCTGCATTAATTCCTCAGCCAGTCATAACAAACACATATAATATGGTCTCAGAGGTGGGATCTTACAACAGGTATGGGGATTGAATCCTGGCAGTTAGTGCCATTTTGCACTACACTCTAGCCATCTAATCAACTGAGCTACCTGACCACCATTAGCTGTTAGGAATGGGAATCAATATGAATTACTAACTCTGTTTTTCTACACAATTGCTGCCTGCACCTCCGGAGCATTTCCAGCATGTTCTCTTTAAATTCCCAGTGTCCTGTTGAATTCTTGTAATGTATTGATGTGTCAGCAATTTGGCAGCTTATATTGCCATCTGGTGGGTGATTGGTAGCAGCAGCTTTTTGTGGTATTATTGTTTTGTGTATAGTCAGGGTTGCTGCCTAGTCTTTTATTAAATGTATCCATTGTTATATCAATATGCTTTTCCAAAGCAGAGTAACTTAAGAGAAATGCGAGATTAAACTTGTTAATTGCTGCATGTAAGAGAGTTCTAAAGATTAGTAAATTGAAATGTTTTCCTTATCATAAGATATTCATATTAACTATTCCTATCTCAAGACAAGGCCACAAGTGGTCGTGTTTGGAAGATATAGCTGTGGAAGAGGGAGTAGGGGTGATGACCAGAGGGGAGTAGGGTAATGACTGGAGGGGGGTTGGGGAAATGACTGGAGGGTGTAGAGATGATGATTAGATGGGTAGCAGTGATTTTCAGAGGGGCTAGTGGTGATTTTCAGAGGGGTTAGGGGTGATGAATGGAGGGGGTAGGGGTAATCACTGGAGGGAGTAGCGGTAGTGATTGGAGAGGCTAGCAGGAATTTTCAGAGGGGGTAGCGGGTGATTACTGGAGAGGTAGTGGTGATGTTTGGAGGGGGTAGGTGTGATGACTGGCGGGGATAGTGGTGATTATCAGAGGGAATAGGGATACTGAGTGAAGAGAGAAGTGCTGATGATCTCTAAGGATTGCACAGTTGACTTTCCCACTTTCCATGTTCTGTATGATGTTGATATTAAAGGTAAATGTAAGGTAACATCACCAGTCCCAGATGACCATAGGCTTTCCCTCTTGTGGTGCACATGTGGTTGTAAGGGATGATAAATTGATTAATCTGTATGAGTGGAAAGATACAGACATTCCAGCATTATTCATCCAGTAAGAGTTTCAATCTCGGTGAAACTTTTCCCCTGTGCACTATCTCAGGAGACATTACAGCTCAGAGAGTTGTAGAGCTGGAATAAATCAATATTGAGCCTCTGATGTTGGCCTCAGAATGTTTTACCAGTATATGCCATGCAACGTTTGTCAAATTGTTGTAGGAAGTTGCTTGCATCACAATTCTGTAATGAGAAAAGAGTGATGGTTGGCATGTGAGTGTCCCTTTAAGAAAGGTTTTTGTCTTATCACATGGCTTCAGTGATGTCATTGTGTGGGTGGAACTGGGCTGTGGCTCTGTGAGCTGTTTTTGGTTTCGCTTTCACATTTGACTGCTATGGACTCAGGGAGAAGAAATGTTTTGACCTGTCTCTTTCTATTCATTTTAAATATCTGTTCCAGTAAAAAAAAAACATTGATTATAGCTGCCTGCTGTTTTAGTAACTTAAAAGATATAGTTTACTTTCCGGAAGGAGTTAAATCTGCTGGTGAGATGGGATTAGAATCTCAAGGAAAACCAGTCTTGTTCAAGTGAGAATGCAGAGTGCTGGGCCACACACTTGAAAAGGCGCTTTTGGTTTATGGAATTTTGTTTTTGAATTGGAACAGTTGAGGGGGAATTCATTAAGTGTTATGCACAGATTACTGTAGCTGTGGGGTGTCTTTATGTTTGTAGTTGATAACATTTATCGCTGTGTGTTTATATAAATATTAACTAAGTTCTTAGAATAAAGCTTATTTTGGTTAAAGTGTCTATCAAGACAGTTGAATAACAGCTGAAGGGTAGGCTCTTGTGCTCACCCTAGCCAAATTCAACATCAGTAGTTTTGGTCAGGTGAACTCCATAATACACTTTGGAGTTTCTAAACCCCGGCCCATAACATAGTGGATATCCTAGAGGATATCAGAGAGTGCAAGTATGATGCTGCTGATAGTGAAGGTTAATCCTGAGAAGAGCAAGAAGCATGGACCATGGCAATGTCTGCCAGGCAGCTGAAAGACTCGTTTATTGATCTTCATTGATGAATAGAACACTATTATTGGGCAGTGTCAGACCCATCAATGATCTGCATGTTCTCACCAATTTCTCAATGCTCTAAGTGTGTTGGTAAGTATTGTGATTGGTAAGTAGAATCTTTATTCCTTTCACTTATTCATTATTTGATATTATATTTGTAATCAGTTAAGGTAAAGTGTAAAAATGGCAGGAGATCCCAGACCCGTGTTATGCTCCTTGTGCTCAATGTGGGAGTTCAGGGACGCGGCCAATGCCCCTGACTCCTTTATGTGCGGGAAGTGTGTCCAGCTGCAGCTCCTGTTAGACCGCATGACGGCTCTGGAGCTGCGGATGGACTTACTTTGGAGCATCCGCGATGCTGAGGAGGTTGTGGATAGCACGTTCAGTGAGTTAGTCACACCGCAGATTAGGATTGGTGAGGGAGACAGGGAATGGGTGACCAAAGGGCAGAGAAAGAGCAGGAAGGCACTGCAGGTGTCCCCTGCGGTCATCTCCCTCCAAAACAGGTATACCGTTTTGGACACTGTTGGGGGAGATGACTCACCAGGGGAAGGCAGTAATAGCCAGGCTCATGGCACCGTGGCTGGCTCTGCTGCGCAGAAGGGTGGGAAAAAGACTGGCATGGCTATAGGCATAGGGGATTCAATTGTAAGGGGAGTAGACAGGCATTTCTGTGGTCGAAAATGAGACTCCCGAATGGTATGTTGCCTCCCGGGTGCTCGGGTCAGGGATGTCTCAGATCGCTGCAGGACATACTGAAGGGGGAGGGTGAACAGCCAGTTGTCGTGGTGCATATAGGCACCAACGGTATAGGTAAATAAAACGGGATGAGGTCCTACAATCAGAATTTAGGGAGTTAGGAGATAAGTTAAAAAGTAGGACCTCAAAGGTAGTAATCTCAGGATTTCTACCAGTGCCACGAGACATTCAGAGTAGAAATTCAAGAATAGTCAGAATGAATACGTGGCTTGAGAGATGATGCAGGAGGGAGGGGTTCAGATTTTTGGGACATTGGAACTGGTTCTGGGGGCAGTGGGACCATTACAAATCGGATGGTCTACACCTGGGCAGGATTGCAACCAATGTCCTAGGGGGTGCTTTTGCTAACACTGTTGGGGAGGTTTTAAACTAATGTGGCAGGGGATGCGAACCAGATTAGGAAGTTAGAGGTCAGTAAAGAAGCAGCAACTAAAGCCAGTAAGGTACTAGATAATAAACTCAATGTGACTAAGGGGGAGAGTAGACAGGGAAGAGATGATGAATGCAAAGGGACAGGTGGTCTGAGGTGCATTTGTTTTAATGCGAGAAGTGTAGCACGTAAGGCAGATGAACTTCGGGCTTGGATTAGTACCTGGGAATATGATGTTATTGGTATTACTGAGACTTGGTTGAGGGAAGGGCAAGACTGGCAACTAAATATCCCAGGGTATAGATGCTTCAGGAGGGATAGAGAGGGAGGTAAAAGGGGTGGAGGAGTTGCATTACTAGTCAGAGATGATATCACAGCTGTGATTAAGGAGGGCACGATGGAGGATTCGAGCACTGAGGCAATATGGATAGAGCTAAGAAATAGGAAGGGTGCAGTAACATTGTTGGGACTTTACTACAGGCCTCCCAAAAGCGAGCGTGAAGCAGAGGTACAAATATGTAGATAGATTATAGAACAATGTAGGAGCAATAGGGTGGTTGTGATGGGAGATTTTAACTTCCCCAACATTGAATGGGACTCATGTAGTGTTGGAGGTGTAGATGGAGCAGAATTTGTTAGGAGCATCCAGGAGAGTTTTTTAGAGCAGTATGTAAATAGTCCAACTCGGGAGGGGCCATACTGGACCCAGTATTGGGGAATGATCCTGGCCAGGTGGTTGAAGTTTCAGTCGGTGATTACTTTGGGAATAGCGATCACAATTCCGTAAATTTTAGAATACTCATGGACAAAGACGAGAGTGGTCCTAAAGGAAGAGTGCTAAATTGGGGAAAGGCCAAGTATAACAAAATTTGGCAGGAGCTAGGGAATGTAGATTGGGAGCAGCTGTTTAAGGGTAAATCCACATTTGAAATGTGGGAGTCTTTTAAGGAAAGGTTGATTAGAGTGCAGGACAGACATATCCCTGTGAAAATGAGAGATAGAAATGGCAAGATTAGGGAACCATGGATGATGGGTGGAATTGCGAGACTAGCTAAAATGAAAAAGGAAGCATACATAAGATCGAGGCGACTCAAAACTGATGAAGCTTTGGAGGAATATCGGGAAAGTAGGACAAATCTCAAACGTGCAATAAAGAGGGCTAAAAGGGGTCATGAGATATCTTTGGCTAACAGGGTTAAGGAAAATCCCAAAGCCTTTTATTCGTATATAATGAGCAAGAGGGTAACCAGAGAAAGGATTGGCCCACTCAAAGACAAAAGAGGGAATTTATGTGTGGAGTCAGAGGAAATGAGTGAGATTCTTAATGAGTACTTTGCATCGGTAATCACCAAGGAGAGGGACATGACAGATATTGAGGTTAGGGATGGATGTTTAAATACTCTAGGTCATGTCGGCATAAGGAAGGGGGAGGTTTTGGGTATTCTAAAAGGCATTAAGGTGGACATGTCCCCAGGATCGGATGGGATCTATCCCAGGTTACTGAGGGAAGTGAGGGACGAAATAGCTGGGGCCTTAACAGATATATTTGCAGCATCCTTGAGCATGGGTGAGGTCCCGGAGGACTGGAGAATTGCTAATGTTGTCCTTTTGTTTAAGAAGGGTAGCAGGGATAATCCAGGGAATTATAGACCTGTGAGCTTGACGTCAGTGGTAGGCAAACTGTTGTAGAAGATACTGAGGGATAGGATCTATTCACATTTGCAAGAAAATAGACTTATCAGTGATAGGCAGCATGGTTTTGTGCAGGGAAGGTCATGTCTTACAAACCTAATAGAATTCTTTGAGGAAGTGACAAAGTTAGTTGATGAGGGAAGGGCTGTTGATGTCATATACATGGACTTCAGTAAGGCGTTTGATAAAGTTTCCCATGGCAGGTTGATGGAAAAAGTGAAGTCGTATGGGGTTCAGGGTGTACTAGCTAGATGGATAAAGAACTGGCTGGGCAACAGGAGACAGAGAGTAGTGGTGGAAGGGAGTGTCTCAAAATGGAGAAAGGTGACTAGTGGTGTTCCACAGGGATCTGTGCTCCGACCACTGTTGTTTGTGATATACATGAATGATCTGGACAATGGTATAGGTGGTCTGATGAGCAAGTTTGCAGATGATACCAAGATTGGTGGAGTTGCAGTTAGCGAGGAGGACTGTCAGAGAATACAGCAAAATATAGATAGATTGGAGAGTTGGGCAGAGAAATGGCAGATGGAGTTCAATCCAGGCAAATGCGAGGTGATGCATTGGAAGGTCTAATTCAAGAGATCTAGTTCTATATGGTCAATGGAAGAGTCCTGGGGAAAATTGATGTACAGAGAGATCTGGGTGTTCAGGTCCATTGTACCCTGAAGGTGGCAACGCAGGTCGATAGAGTGGTCAAGAAGGCATACAGCATGCTTGCCTTCATCGGACGGGGTATTGAGTACAAGAGTTGGCAGGTCATGTTACAGTTGTATAGGACTTTGGTTAGGCCACATTTGGAATACTGCGTGCAGTTCAGGTCGCCACATTACCAGAAGCATGTGGATGCTTTAGAGAGGGTGCAGAGGAGGTTCACCAGGATGTTGCTTGGTATGGAGGGTGCTAGCTATGAAGAAAGGTTGAGTAGATTAGGATTGTTTTCGTTGGAAAGACGGAGGTTAAGGGGGGACCTGATTGAGGTCTACAAAATTATGAGAGGTATGGACAGGGTGGATAGCAACAAGCTTTTTCCAAGAGTGGGGGTGTCAATTACAAGGGGGTCACGATTTCAAGGTGAGAGGAGGAAAGTTTAAGGGAGATGTGCGTGGAAAAATTTTTACGCAGAGGGTGGTGGGTGCCTGGAACGCTTTGCCAGCAGAGGTGGTAGAGGCAGGCACGATAGCATCATTTAAGATGCATCTGGACAGATATATGAACGGACGAGGAACAGAGGGAAGTAGATCCTTGGAAAATAGGCAACAGGTTTAGATAAAGGATCTGGATTTGCGCAGGCTCGGCGGGCTGAAGGGCCTGCTCCTGTGCTGTAATTTTCTTTGTTCTTTGTTCTAAGTGAAATATTTGCACTTCATAGGTGGGCAAGACCTAACATTGAATGATTACAGCAGCACACTGCATCTTCTCCAATCTCATGCAAGAGAACAAAACACCAAACAGTCCTTAAATCAAACATTCCATTGGTAACAACATCTAAGGCACACACACTAGCTGTATCACAGTTCCTAGGAACAGGATTCTGGTCGCCCCTGATCAGTGGAAGAATGGACTTTACAGAATCAGAAAGCTGAACATAGTTGAACCATTCTTCGATATTGGTAACAGAGGACTGAATTTCTATCTCAGGCGAACGTGACACATCTTGGTAAAGGTCACACAGGACCTCCATTTTCTCTCCAGCCAGGGGCTGACAATAATTTCACCCCCACTCAATAACATCAAACTCATCCCCAAAGATGCACTGGGGGATCCCCCTGGGGGGTATCCAGGTAAGGATTCAACCAGCAATTGCGTAGAAGGGCAAACACCCACTGGAAAATTGCATTGCGATGAGAACTATCTGACAAAGTGATTTTAGTAGCTAACTTTGAATGGTCCTGTCAGTGTTACAATAATAATTACTCTGAAAAGGTAGAAGAAATAAAACCACTGCTGATGTTAGGATACCGAATCAGACCCCAACACCTGTTAGGATACTGGATGAGAATATCAAACAATCTGTAAAACTTGAGGGAAGGATACTACACACCAGGAGTAATGACTCTGATCAATAGGTATCTTTTATATTGAAACAAACTTAATTTAAACACAGAATTAACCATTTTAATGTCAAATAAATAGCTTTACAATTATCAGTTAAACATTTCTTAAAGCAAGAAAAAACTAAAACTTACTGGGCACGAATCAAAGGAAAAATTTCAAAGTGCGGTTTTGGGCGTGTTTGCCGGAGAGTTTTGTGACAGCTGTGTTGGCAAGATCGCGGCCTGTATTCAACGACACTTAGTGCCAACAATGAGCCCCCACAATATTCTCAACATTACTGGCTGTCTCGCCGGATTCTGATTTCCCCAGACTCGAGCCTCAGCTTCTCACTGCTAACAAGGGGGAGCTGCTTTTAAACTCACCACTCACTCCCAGTCAACACGCAAGCATGGCAGTGCACACGCTTGCTCCTTACTTTGGGGGTGCTGACCTCACAAGGCTTCCCAATGCTGTAGATGAGAGGTGTTTCCCCGAGGGGGTCAGGGGACCAGCAGCAGGGTCAGCAATGCTGTCTGGGTGGCAGTGGCAGCAGCTGTCAGTGCGGGCAGCCTGACAAGGTGGTGCAACGTCCAAAGTCAGAAAAAGACCAATGATCTAAAATGAGTTGCAAGGGTATGTTACCACCTCTCCCCTGGCATCAGTTCCACCTGACACCCCTCAAATTCCCAAGCCCCCGCAATCGACTGGCTGACACATCACACTCTCCCCATATGCGATCTTCGTGCTTGTTCTTCAGAACCCCTGGAACCCACCAGCACAAACCATTCATGACCAGGTGAGGTGCCCACACATGCCACCTGCTATAGAACCCCCTGACCCCTCAAGCATGCGGCTCACAAAGCCTTTTCTTTGTCCCCGCAGGAGAAGAGAGTTCATAATAACCGGGAAAGGGCCAAGATGGGAAAGGAATCCTGGAGATTCAAGTCCTCGCCCCCATGAGGAGCGAGCCCTGGAAACCACGGGGTTTCCTGAAGAGAGAGCAGTCACCAACAGTGAGATAGGCCTGCACCAGAGAGGTGAGGATGCACTGTCCTTTCACCTGTCTCAGGTGAGTTGTTAATGTCCGAAAAAATGATCCTTCTCACTAACCATATGTCCATTGCCTTGTAGGATCACCATCTGATGTGGTCGGGCCATCCGGAGTCGTGCCTCCCCGCCACCCAAGAATACATCTCGAAAGAGAGCTCCGAGGAGACATTCACAGCTTCACCCGCAATTTCCACCCGCGCAGAGACACACACACCTCGGTGACATTTGTGGACAGGCTTCTGGGGCACAATCTGGTGAGCACCACACAGTTGCTGATACACACTATGTGGAGGCAGGAACATCCAAGAGAGACAGCAGTCAGAGGTCTGTTGGATCCCAGGACACAGCTGGCTCCCAGCCAGATGCCGAGCCTCTGGATATGGTTCTCCCAGAGCTGATGACACAGCCATGATATTCAGAAAGGGGCTTCAGCGACATTCCAGCAACTGTGAGGCTGATTGGAGGAGTCCCTAAAGGTGGAAGGCCAAGGAGATGATGCAGACAATGTGTGGCACTCAGACTAACACTGCTAGGGTGGAGACCGCTGTGAAAAATGTGTCTTGAAATGTGATGCCCAAGGCATGGCTCATTCTGTGACCACCATGGCTGAGGGCCTTGGCATCATGTCCCAGCCGCTGAGAAAAGTGCCCCAGATGCAGATGGATATTGCCTCAGCACTCCAGAGTGTGGCCAAGTCACTGAGGAGCATTGCTGAGGCTATCAATACCATGGTGTAAATAATGGGGAGACTCAAGGACTGGCACAACCAGATGACTCAGAGGCCTCTGGAGCTCACTCCAGCTGCCCCTACTTCCTATTGAATTCCACAGGATCCTATGGGCACAGTCAGGAGGAAGCACTGAAGGCCACCCTGGTGCCTGCCACAAAAAAGACTACGGCGTTATTCAGTTCTTCCGAATCCCGCACTGCTTGACACCGGCGCACCTCAAGGGAAGCGGACAGAACAGGGTGGCACAGTGACGCCAGTGAGACCGGTAAGTCGGTTGCCCCCCCCCCCCCCCCCCCCCCCCCCCCCCACTCCGGCTCCAGGCTCTCCAGGGTATGTGGTCTCGTGATGTGGTATAAGGATCCCTGGGCATGGAAAGCAGCAGGCTGCCTCCACCTCTGATGTGCATCTTGGGAACACATCTGGCCGTAGCACGAGACCACGAAAGACCAAAGAATGAGGAGCACTCAGTGGGCACTGGGGGGTTCACTATCTGTAGCTAGGGGGAAAAGAAATCTGTCACAGTTAAATGTTCACTATTAAAACATGTCATATCTCATGTGGGCCTGATGATGTGTGCGAGCACACTGTCGGCAGGAAGACAGGAGTCAGACTTCAGCAGAAACTGAGGAGCACTGATGCTTTCCTCACAGCAAGTTATCTTCCCTCTCCTGTCTTGTTAACTGACTCACTGACAGTGTCAACACAAGTCCATCACCCTATGAAATGAAAATCGCTTATTGTCACGAGTAGGCTTCAATGAAGTTACTGTGAAAAGCCCCTAGTCGCCACATTCCTGCGCCTGTGATGTTACACAGGCCCTAGGAAGGGGAAACAGGGTGGTTGAGGAGGGGGTGGTGCGATGGGTGGGGAATAGGGGGGGAAAGGGTAGATTAGGGTGGGAATGAGGGGGAGAGAGGGAAAAGGGGGAGAGCAGGTGGATTAGTCGGGGGGCAGGGAAATTGGGGAGGGGGATTGAGCAGACGGATATCAGACCCATCGATGAACATAGAAAAAGGGGAGAGAAACACCATCAGGTTGTCATGCTGAATACATGTTTATGGTACGTGTGTCACTGAGAAAGTTAAGGAGAAAGAGAAAAGAAACTCAGGAAACATCTTTCTGTCTTCAGACCCCAGCCTGACTGGCTCCAATACTATATGCCCTTTGACAGACAATAATGTCAATAGTAGCCTTTCCAGACACAGGCAATGTCCCTGCAGTGCTCCAAGATTCTGGGGAACAGTGTTGCTAGAAACTAACATCATTTTGGTTGATCTCAAGACATTATTGATCTGTATTGCTATGTAACTCAATGCTACCGAGTCTTTCCTCACTCGTGATGTCTATTCCACAACCACCCTGTGGTCTATACTTTAGAGCATCCTCCCTTTTCATGGCTACTTCCTGTGATCCTGCTCCCATTCCTAATATGACTATACTTTTACAATGCCCGCAGAAGCCCATATGCAGTGCTGGCACACCCTGGAAATCCTACTGAACAACAGCCACCTTTTAAAACACCACTGTTAGACCCCCAAAAAAACACTGTTAAGTTAAAGCACAGCTCTGGAGTCTTGCCACATCCAGTCATAAATGGTAGCAGAAAATTAAATAATTAACAGAAGGAAAAGGCTTCGCAAACAACTTAATTCTCAATGATGGGTGAACTCCCCAGCACGTCAGTGCAAAAAGCCAAGATTGGAAATTTGCAACAATTTTCAGCCAGAAGTGCAAAGTGGATGATCCATCTTGGCCTTCTCTTGAAGCCAAGTCCTTCTTGCCTAGCCAGCAATGGCAGAGGAATTTTTGAAGAATGACAGCAATGGAAGGCAGAGTTAATACTTTAAATTTAAGTTGTTTTTTTTCTCAACGTTCTTCTCACGAGAACAGAGAAAGCTAAGAATTGACATAACGGATGAGTTCAAATTAGGTAAGTAGGTTGACGAAATTCAGTCACTCTGCGAGTTATAGCTGGAAGGTTTAAATGTAAGCGCATTGCCAAACTAATGAAGAGAGAAAATAGAGGATTCATAGGACATGGAAAAGTCTACCAGGAACAATGGCAAGGAGTGAACCTATTGTCGGATTTAAAGGAAAGTGGCTATGTATTTGAAGTAAATGGTAGACGGGTATGAGGAAAGAGAATTGGCACAGACACAGTGGGCTATTGACTTCCTTCTAGGTTCGAATGAAATAAAGCACAAGTTTCAATCATTCTGAGCTAACTACATTAAAGGTTTTTTATTTATGTAGCTGCAGCTATTACATGCACAGATTTATTTATTGGATTAATATGACAAGGCTGGTTTATATCGCATTTAGGGTTAATGGTTAGGGGTATTAGTTAGTGAATAGGGTTGAGGTTTGGGTTACTGGTTAGAATTAGGAGTTAGGGTTTAAGTTGAAGCTAGGGTGTTAATATTGATGCTAGGACATTAAGGTAAGTGATTCAGGTGTTGGATTAGGGTATTAAATTTAGGGTTAAAGTTAGGAGTTAATAGTTAAATAGTTAATAGTTAGGAGTTAAAACAGTCAGTAGGATTAGATTTGGGGATTAGGGTTAGGGTAGAAACCACTATTGACAGTTCATTCATAACTATTGCTTTTATGTCACTGATGTGTTGCTGTTGATAATATCAATCACTAAGCACTTCTTTTGTGTATTTGTCTGTTTTATGTACTGTCTACTTGTAATGGATGAGGAGAGAGCTATTTATTTGTGACCAAATCAAAAAACTTCCCTCAGTGTTTTTCATAAACTTCCTTCTGAATTTATTCAATGGTGATGAGAACAAAGTGGGAGATTTGCTAATGCATATGTAAAACTGTTGTGTCTATCATTTATTCATTGCACAGGGTCTGTTTAGCACACTGGGCTAAATCACTGGCTTTGAAAGCAGACCAAGCAGGCCAGCAGCATGGTTCAATTCCCGTAACAGTCTCCCCGGACAGGCGGCGGAATGTGGCGACTAGGGGCTTTTCACAGTAACTTCATAGAAGTCTACTCGTGACAATAAGCGATTTTCATTTTCATTTAATTTCATGTTTCGTGTTTCAGCCTCAAGGAAAATTGGCTCAAATGCATGAAGAACCAATCAAATTAATGTTACTCTTCCTATGTATCCATCTCATAAACTTCTTTCTAAATCTTACCAGCAATCATGCACACCTGTTCTCAAACATACCATCGTCGCTTGCAATGTTCTCAAACATGCCATTGTCGCTCGCTCGCTCCAACTCAATGTTAATAATGCCAGGAATAGGAGATTCACTAGTGTGGGTATATATACCAACAAATCAACTATTTCAAGCTTCCTACACTCATATAAAGAACATTTTCAAATGAACAAAATATTCCAATTAGATAACATTTTTAATGTTGATCTTACATAGATCAGTCAAGGCTTCTTTCTATCATTTTATATGTTTATAAAAACATTAAAACAATCCATTTTAAAATTAAATGTTAAAATTTATCATTTTGTTCATGATTTAATAAACAAATATAATTACAATTTACAGTCTGGGTAAAAGTCATTCAAAGCTAGGGTACCAACCTATTGGGAAAAGCCAAAGAGAGAGAACAAAATACGTGTTCTGAACTTGCAGCAACCATTGCTCTTATTTCAGGTTCTACAATTCCTGCTTTTCTTCTTATCGTAGATCCCCCCACCTATTGCCTGAGCACAACGTCATTACTGAACATCAATCGTTTCTGATTTTTATCATGGATAAAGTATTTTTAATGTAAGTTTAATAAGGAAAAACACAACATGCCACATAATTGTTGTTTTATTGCCAACAGTCATACATTTTTTGTAATAACCAACAAATACAAATGTAAACATAGTTTATGAAAAAAATGTTGCAATTCATTTATATTCAAAACAGCAGCCTCTGAGATACGCACTACTATCTGATCAAAAGGCACATTTTTTTGTAGCACAGCTAAAGATTCAGTGTTGCCTGGCAGAACTTGTAAATTTAATTCTCTTATCTTCAGCAACTGTTTTGTAAGTTTTAATGAAATTGTTTCATTGACCTTCACTTCACTGAATAATGATGAAACCTATGCAGGGTTGGCAAAACATCAGCATTTTAAGAGTTAAATATGAAGACAACAGTATGATTTGCTGAATACTGGGCATTAATTTCACATTTGTGCTAAGCTTGGTGGTAGTTTTCAATGAAATTGATTATAGTAGTAAAAAATAGTCAATAATTTCTTGACTTCTAGTAGACTTGTCAAAGTGACAGTGATTGGTAGCCATGGATTTGGTAGAATAACATCATGAGGAAAGCCATCCCAACCAACAACAACCGCTAGATTAAGCTATTTTTTTCTTATATTTTAAGCCTTCCAATTGATTTCAATAAAGAATTAATCTATTGCAGGCTTTGTGCATATTGTATGTAAGCTTTAATAAGCTAATATGACTTGCTGCTAAGCAAATATCTTGAAAATTGTTTGGCATGTTTATGACATCAAAATGCTCCATTAACTACAATTTACAATCATGAGAAAAACTAACATTCATTCAATTTACAGAATAAAATAATTATACAAATTCAAGAATTGTTTTTAAATAATTTAATTACACTGTGGTAGATTCTGATTGGTTTAAATCTCTGAGTAATAAGCAAGTTCTCTGCATCCAACCACACAAAAAGCCAGATAAACCACCTTATCAATAAAATGTTTAATACAGCGGCATATTTCATCAGCTGTATTTAAAATGTACATTGTGTTCATTTCATACCAAGATCAATTATATGTCAGTGTGCAAAAGCACTTCATTCTCAAAAGAGTTTAAATGTTCACATGTAAATGAAAAACATTCACAAAAGTGAAAATCCTGTGTAATAACCACTTATCAATGGCACATACTCTGTTACTATAGTTCTCATGTGTTTTTAATTTTTCAGATAAAAACAACAGTCATAAAACACATTCACATGAACACATTGTTAATAGGATTTCATTTACAATCTTCAAAGACAAAATAAACTGCACCATCAATTGCAGGTTTATCACCAAATAGCTATTTGAAGATTTTTACTTTTTTTTTCTAAAAGACTGTTGTTCCTTAAAATAGTAGCTGCAATTAACGTCATTTGAGTTAAACATCTTCCTTTAAACATTTTAAATATTGTGCTTCTGTAGTAAAACATTCCATGTGAAGACATCAAGAAAAAAAATCATAAAATATAATTTCTGCATCATGTGTGCTAGATATCAGCATTTCATCTATACAATCGTAAATGATTCAACATCTCGTAGAAATATACTGATTCAAGTTGAAACACAGAGCGTAAAACATCTTCACAACCTTTTTTTCCAACCCAATCTTTTGCATTAAGTATTCAAGTAAAACCCCTGCTTCTTTTGAGCCGCACAATATCAATTCACATAAATCAGACAGTTATCTTGAAATTAAGAGATCTCTTCTCCCTATTTCCACCAAATAATAGGCCAGGGAATAAGAATTTCCACCAGGTTATTAAAATCGCATGACTAGCTCAGGCAATCATTGTTTCCTCTCAACTGATTGCTTCAGGCACAGTTCGCTTCCAGCTGAGACTATAGGCAAATTGCTGTCACGGTGATGGCAGATAAGATGGCTAATGCTTTCAAATACATGATCTTTAGTCCGAACCTTTAAAAACAAACAATAAAGAATATAAAAAGTTCAGTGTCAGAAAATACCATGCAGGCATTTTATATTTTCCATGCAGGATTAAGGTGCTTTTTCGTTGTATTTGAATATTTTCTAACCTCTCCAGTCGGGAATGCTAAGGACCAAATAATTTCTGGATTTCAGAATTTCTGGATTATAGAATTACATTAGAATGCGCAACCACAAGTGTGTGACCCAAAACACACTGTAAATATAATTATTTGCTTGAAACATAAAACTGATAAAACATTAACCAGCAATAAAAAATGTTTTACTTTTCCAAATACCTTATCTTCCATGTTTCTGCTCCCAAAGTGCTGCACTAAAATGATGCTGATGATATCGAGGGTCTGTTCAAAGAATTTCTGGACAATTGCTATTTCCGAGTAATATATTTCCAGATTGAAGGGTCACAGTGATCTTTTTTTTTACTTTTAAATTCTGTTTAAACATTCTGAGTAGAGGCAAACCAAATCAAAATTGTAGTTACATGATTAGTATAAGCATTCACACTACGCTCAATAACCTGGGTGATACAGTTTAGAGGTCAGCCCTTTATAGGGACAGAAGAGGCAGCATTGACAGTGTGAGAGTTTCTGGTTTAACTGCAACTATTTTGCACCAAAAGCAGTTTACAGTGAATTTTTTTTTAAGAAAAAGGTACAGCCTTAAAATTGCAGTGAGGGAAAATTCAGTGTTCATTGATAGTTGAAGGATTGCAGAGAATATAATATGCTTCCATTTTTTCTGTGTATTGTCAACATCGGGAGCCTCCAACAGGAATCAGGGGCGGGATTCTCCGACCCCGGGCCGGGTTGGAGAATCGCCGGTGGGCCGCGCGAATCGCACCATGCTGCCCCGATGCCGGCACGCGATTCTCCACAGAACGGAGAATCGGCAGCATTGGTGCCGGTGTGGTTGGTGTGGCGCCGGTCGCGGGCTGCTCTACGCGGCCGGCCCACCGATTCTCCGGCCCGCATGGGCCGAGCGGCCATAAGAAAAGAGCCGCGTCCCGCCGGCGCCGTTCTAACCTGCTCTGGGCCGGTGGGACCTCGGCGTGTAAGAGTCGGGTGGTGGCCTTTGAGAGGGGGGGGGTGTCCAACCCTGGGGGGGGGGGGGGGGGGGGGGGGCCTCTGATGTGGTCTGGCCCACGATTGGGGCCCACCAATTGGTGGGCGGCCTCTGTGGATGGGGCCTCCTTTCCTACGCGCCAGCCCTTGTAGTCCCGCGCCATGTTGTGTTGGGGCTGGCGAGTTGAAGGAGGCCACTGCGCATGCGCTCGTTGGCGCCGGTGCCACTGCGCATTTCCTCGTTGATGCCAGCGCAACTGCGCATGCGCGGATCCCGCGGCGCACAGTTCGCGTCGGGATCTGCAGCGATGCAAACCTCTCCAGCACCGTGCTGGCCTCCTGGAGGGGCCAGAATTAGTCGTGGGATCGGCCCGTAAAACGCGACGGCGTTTACGATGGCGTGGACACTCTGCCACTGGATTGGAGAATCCCGCCCCAGTTATAGAGCACCCAATGCAGAGAAACACTCCCGCTATACTGTCCCAGTAAAGTGCCTTAGCTCCTACCAAGAAAACTATCTCCTTTTGCTCCAGAATGATAGTCCAGTTTCCAATATCAACTGCACACCTCCTCACACCCCACCTTCACTTTCCCACCTTTTTCAGGGAGAAACTAAATATGGATAATCCTACATATCAATGTATATGTATCGGGAACTGGGTTGAGAATAGTCAAATTTATTTCATGTCTTACAACCGAAAGGAAGACACATTGTGGAGCTGAGTCCACAAAAGATCAGCCATGATCTAATTGAATGGCGGAGCAGGCTCGAGGGGCCAGATGGCCTATCCTGCTCCTAGTTCTTATGTTATGTTCTTATCCTCTCATTCTGAAGTGACATTGAAAGAAAGGTTCTAACGAGCTGAGTTGGTCAGTTACTGAGCAACATTAGCAGTACTGTTGAAGAAGTCTGGCGCCATTGTGTCATATTCTGTTTCAGAACAATATATGAAACGGATAAGTTTAAAAATCCCATTACAATGAAACTGGTAAATTATTCTGTTTCATGTATTATGAATTTGTTAACTGTAGCTAAGGTAATGGCTTAAATAAATCAATCTGTTCAACTTCAAAAAGTGTGATGAATGTAGGAAAATTTTATACACATATTGTATTATGTGTCTGTTGCAGTAATGCTATTAAAGTAACTTAGGTTAAGGAATCGAGATTATGGGCACAATCTAACCAAAATAAAACAGAGTCCATTTTGGGCGGGATTAGCGGGGTCGTTCCCGGTGCTACACTCTCTAAAGACAATTTGTTGCTATTTTGGGCTTGGCGGGAAACACCCCGCGATGCCGCACTTTAGCATAATTTCCTGCACTGAGGAAGTCCGACGAGCGGAGTTCCACAGTGCAGGAAGAGATCGGGATGCCAAAATGGCTCCCCAATCTCTCAATTCCCCCCCCCCTCCACCGACTCAACCACCAGACCTCCCCAACTCACCTGTTGAAGGTCCATCAGGACCCCCACACTCCACCTCATATGGGCAGGGAACCCCAAACCCAGTCACCGACACAGGCACAATGCCAGCCTGGCACCATGGCACTGTCAGCGTACCCAGGTGACACAGGCAGTGCCTGGGTGCCACCCTGCCTTGAGGACGACTACTCAGTGACCTCCTATCGCTTGGGAGACCCCCCACCCTAGGTACCATTCCACCTGGTCCCCATTTGTGAGGGCCAGTACAGGATGGCGCCTGGTTGGAGACCAATAGATGCCAAGTGGCTGATCGATCCGGCGTCAGCATGGCTAAGAGGGTTCTTAAACTCACTTAACCATGCGAGACTGGGTCCCGCCCATCATCTCACAAGATCTGGTTAGATCCCACAAGGTGTAACGACCATCGGGAATCCCGGGGAAGGCCTCTTCTGGGATTTACCAGCTGCGTCCTGTCCCGATTCCGACGGGCGTTGCCGGTAGATCACATCCCACATGTCTGCTAAAGCGGAGTTGAGAGGTCAACAGCTAGGCAGGCTGTGATGTCACTCATGGGAGAGTTGTATCTGTTTTTAGTTTTGTTTTCCTGCCCTGTGTCTGTTGCTTTTCATTTCATATTTAGGGTTTTGTTCTGGGTTCTGAAGAACAACGTGTTTCTCAGACTGATTTCTGAAAGTTTCTCTCCCAAGGCCTTTGTGCGTAAATCTGCAAGCCACTGAGTGTTCACTGCATTAATAAGTGGCATTTGACCTGTGTGTGTCAATTTTACTTCATTTAAAGTTAGAAGTAGATGGGAAAGTAAGCTCAACAACCGTATTTTGTTTTCGAACTTTTTAACTTGTTCATTGAAAACTTTGTTTTTGTCTCAATATAAAGATCCCTAGTTGTCAATAGAATCACTCCTGGAGCAAAGTATCCTTTCCTCATAGTTTACAAATCGAAAAATTGTTGGGGTTTCTCATCCAGTCTCCTAATATAAATTAGGGTCTGGTCCGGGTACTGTAACACAAGATTTATAATGGACACTATTGGATTTTCCACTTGTTATACTCCCTGCCTGGCTGTCACTTCCATTGAAGTTAGTGGAAAGAAAAGCCAACTGAAGAATATAACGGATACTCAATTCAATAGCATCAATTTGATGTCCCACTGAAGTAAAAGTTCAGTTTGTGTTGTGTATGAATTATGAAGTTTTGTCAGGGGGCTAAGATCTCACACTACATATACACACATATTATCATTGCTAATTTGTAGTTTTTTTTAAATGGGAGAAAGTCTTTTTAAAATGGCTGACGTGTGTCCATCAGTGATCTTCCAACAAAAAGAGCTACCATGGCCGTATCGCAGAAATCTGTGCCTCACTATCTCTCTAGAGACACTAACAACCCCTGGGGGCTGCAGACACCAAATTCAAAGAGAATTATACAAAGGCCATCTGTCTGTCAGAAGCCAGGCTTGGCTAACCAGAGCTTATTTGTGTGCTAGGACAAATGACCCTGAAACCTTCCTTTCAAGTCTTAATGGATAGAACATTTAACAATCTCAAGGACCCAGACAAGGGGATACACGCCCTTTGTCAACGAAACTGTGACGAGCTGGGAATCATGTGACATGAATCTCTCGCTGGTGGAGCTAGTTGTATTGCTTCACTGTGGTGAAAACTCAGTCTGCCATTTTAACATCTACAAACTGCATCACAGAAAAGGGGCTCTGCCCAGATTAAATACCTGGTCCCATCTACACTGTTTCTACTGGAACTTCTGTACCATCACCGACAAGATCGATTCATCTCTGCGTGCCTATCTACTCGTGTGAAATCAACTCTACTGGAAAAGTAAATTCTGCAGCTTGAGGTTTCACCCTGTGGATCTCCGTGAAGAGATACTTTGGACTTTGATTCTGGACTGTGGTCACATGTGAAAGAATAATTATTTTCTCTGCAGTCTTTGCCCTCTAAACATTTATTGCTCTCTATTCCTCTTGTACAGTATGAATGAAAAGGAGGCAACATTCCTACGGTCCCCTCCTCCCGTGTTTGACTATGTTTAAATAAAACAAACCCTTTGAGTTCATCCTATCTCGAGTTTGATGTGGGGCTAATACCAAAACTTGGATCACATCAAAACTGAGAAATACATCACTAATTCCAAAGGGGAAAGCAAATCAAAATCAAAAATCGCCTTTCTGTTTACAGATGGCAAAAGGAAAAACTAGGCACTGTTTAAATTAAACCCCCTCCTGTACATAACATTTTTGTAATACAGACATTCATTGCTGGCTTTTAACTACTTCATTGAGAGAAATGTAAGAGTACTATTGATTGAGTAAAAAAAATTTAAACCATGTCAGTACTTCAAGACAGACAACAATAATGATCTACATTTAGTTCGTACCAATAACAAAAATGAAAAACAAAGCCTTGGAAGGAGAGTGAGGAAAAGTAGCCAAATACATGGGCCTGAATTTTATGGGCCCCTGGGTGGAATAAGCAGGTGGAGGGGCGTGTACAATTGGGCGCCATGGCAGTGGTGTCATGCCCGCCCTCAAAATAACTTTGCCAGCAGCAGGAGAGGTGCCAGGCAGCCCAGTCACCATGGACCAACTAAAACCTTTAAGTGACCAATTGATAGCCACTTGTGGGCCTCCTGCAGCCACTGATCGGATTCTACTCATGCCAAGTGTCTGGCCTTCATGTGAAACATGGCAAACTAGTGACCAGGCAAGAACCATTGATTCCTTCTTGGGCTCCTGTACACATTGGAAGCCCCCCCCCCCCCCCCCTTTCTCCAGGTAGTTCTCCCCTGTGGGTTTCATCTCTCCAATACTACCAATGATCTCTATTGCTGAAACACCTTGCTGGGGGCTTGCCAGCCTTGTTCCCGCTGGGAATCTGGGCTTACCTTGGCTCCATGACAGCAGTCTTTCATTGGAGTCTGTTGCAATCCCAGCAGTGGTCACTGCTCCAAGTGGTGAGGCTAGAGAGCTGTGAAACATTTGATGGTCAGGAGCTCTCAAAAGCAGGACTTCCTCCAAGATGGGAGCAGAAGGCCCACCTCAAGACAATCAATGGCCTAATTGTAGTGTTCAATTGTTTGGTGTTTCATTATCTGTATCTGGTGACTGCTTATTGTGGATAATTAGTTAAGCCTGAGAGTCGCTACTCAGAGAGAGAGACTGGAATGAGGCTGGCTACCGTAAGCATGAGAACATACATTTTAAAAGCATTATAAATAATGTCCTGCACACATATGGTCTGATGTATCATCACTTCACATTCCAAAGCATAAAGTACAACACTGACAACTGTTAAATGACAGCCGGGAAAGCCAGCTAAGCTGGTGTAAGCTTGTACCTGAATTTTACGCCATGTCCCTCGTGCAAAATGCAGCTTCTGGTTTTGAGAATTGGTCAATGTGGAAGAGTGGAAAAGGCTTTTAGGAAGAGAGTTGTAGAGAGTACATTCAAGATAGGTATAGGGTGAGATTCTCTGGCCTCCAGGTGACTTGTTTCCCAGCAGTGGGAGGTGGCCTGCTGTTGGCCAGCAGTGAGATCTTCCAGTCCCGCGGCTGCCAATGGGATCATCCATCCCACATCTCTGGGAAGCCCGTGACTGGGGTTTGCTGTTGGTGGGACTGGTAGATCCCACCGGTGTGAACAGCTGGAAGATCTCACCCATTGACTCTGGAATGGAACATAGAACAGTACAGCACAGAACAGGCCCTTCGGCCCTCGATGTTGTGCCGAGCAATGATCACCCTACTTAAACCCACGTAACCCGTATACCCGTAACCCAACAATCCCCCCATTAACCTTACACTACGGGCAATTTAGCAAGGCCAATCCACCTAACCCGCACATCTTTGGACTGTGGGAGGAAACCGGAGCACCCGGAGGAAACCCACGCACACACGGGGAGGACGTGCAGACTCCACACAGACAGTGACCCAGCCGGGAATCGAACCTGGGACCCTGGAGCTGTGAAGCATTGATGCTAACCACCATGCTACCGTGAGGCCCCAAAGGTGAATCAAAGGTGAATTTAGAGGAGGTGGATTTTAAAGAAGACCAGAATCAAAGAAATGGTGAGCACAACAGGGAAGGTAAGACTTCTGCAGGAGGATTCCCAGGTAAGGTGAGAAGTTTATGGAAAAATACAAGGATCTTACATTTGATTTGTTGTTGGCTCAATGTGTATTGGGGTGAATAAGATGCCTGGGCTGAAAATGGGCCGGTGAACTTACATTGGTTGTCAGTGGAACCTGAGGTTAGATCTTGTTGGTGGAAGTCAATGAAGAAACCGCTGGGAGCGCTGTCGGCCCACAAGAGCTGCTGGTGAATCAGAAGGCTGGCAACTCAACAACTTCAATAGTGCCATCAGAAACAGTGGCCACACCTGCGGCTGTACTTGGAGCATGAGGGCCCTTCGATGGCTCTCAGTGAGGTCAGTGGGATCTGGGATGATGGCACCAGCCAAGCGGTCCCTGGTGAGTTAACTGGTTGGGGGTGGGGCACAGCGGAGGAGGTGTCGCTGAGGTATTTAGAAAATAGTCCCCATTTAGAAAGTAGTGTATGCCTCTATTATTCCTACCAAAGTGCATAATCTCATTTTTGTCATGTTGTATTTCATCTGCCACTTCTTTGCTCACTCTCCAAGTCTTTCCAAGTCCTTCTGCAGCCTCCCCACTTCCTGAACACAACCTGTCGCTGCACTTATCTTTGTATCATCTCTGTTCCATTAGCACACTGGGCTAAATCACTGGCTTTTAAAGCAGACCAAGGCAGGCCAGCAGCACGGTTCAATTCCCGTACCAGCCTCCCAGAACAGGCGCCGGAATGTGACAACTAGGGGCTTTTCACAGTAACTTCATTGAAGCCTACTCGTGACAATAAGCGATTTTCATTTCTTCCAGATCGTTAATGCATATCATGAATTGTTGTGGTCCCAACACTGACCCCTGCGGAACACCACTAGTCACCCCGGTTGCCATCCTGAAAAAGATCCCTTTATCTCTATTCTCTGCCTTCTGCCAGTCAGCTAATCCTCTATCCATGCCAGGATATTGCCCCTAACACCACGGGCTCTTATCTTATTTAGCAACCTCCTATACAGCATCTTGTCAAAGGCCTTCTGGAAATCCAAAGAGATCACGTCCACTGGTTCTCCTTTGTCTAACTTCCTCAAAGAATTGTAACAGATTTGCCAGACATGACCTCCCCTTGACGAAGCTGTGCTGACTCAGTCCTATTTTATCATGTACATCCAAGTACACTGCAATCTCATCCTTAATATTAGACTCTAAAATCTTACCAACGATCGAAGTCAGGCTAAACGGCCTACAGTTTCCTGTCTTCTGCCTCCCTCCGGTCTTAAACAGGGGTGTTACATTAGCCATTTTCCAGTCCTCTGGGACCCTCCCTGCCTCCAGTGATTCCTGAAAGATCGCCACCAATGCCTCTCCAATCTCCTCAACTATCTCTTTTAGAACTCTGGGGTGTAGTCCACCCAGTACAGGTGATTTATCTACCTTCAGACCTTTCAGCTTCCCCAGCACCTTCTCCTTAGTGATGGTCACCACACTCACCATTAAAATATCCTGAGCCCTGGTTACACAATCTCCCAGATTCTTCTCTCCTCACTTTTGGTTGCTTATGTTGCTGTATATGCACCTGTGATATTGAAAAGCTTTTAGTTGTGCCTCTAACATGAACAGGCCATTGCTCACAGACTTCGAGAATCTATTGTGAAACTATATTATTTGGCAAACAGTGGCCTGGCTACAGACGAACAGGAATTCAAACAAAATGCTGGGGCGGCACGGTGGTGCAGTGGTTAGCACTGATGCCTCATGGCGTTGAGGACCTGGGTTTGATCCCTGCTCCGGATCACTGTCCATGTGAAGTTTGTACATTCTCCCCGTGTTTGCGTGGGTCTCATCCCCACAACCCAAAAGATGTGCAAGGTAGGTGAATTGGCCATGCTAAATTGCTCCTTAATTTTGGGGAAAAAAATTGGGTTCTCTAAATTTATATAAAGAAAAAATGCTGAGGTATAAAAATGCAGCAAGAGCGTTATGGCAATTTAATATCAGACACTTGATGGAATAAAGCTGGATTCTGGGCAGCATTCTCCAGGAAGTCGCATGCAACCTCAGGAATGGGCATTATTGAATTGGTTCCAGTTAAAAAGTGCAGAGGCTGTTTATGGCAATGAACTGAAATAGAATCTATAGAATCCATAGAATCCCTACAGTGCAAAAGGAAGCCATTCAGCCCATCAAATGCATTAACCCTTTGAAAGAGTACCCTACCTCGGCCCGCTCCCTCATCCTTCCCCACCTAATCTACACATCTTTGGACATGAGGGATAATTTAACATCGTCAATCCACCTAACCTGCACATCTTTGGACTGTGGGGCGAAACCGGAGCACTCGGAGGAAATACATGCACATATGGGGAGAACATGCAAACTCCATATAGACAGTCACCTAAGGCTGGAATCGAACCTGGGTCCCTGGTGCTGTGATGCAGCAGTGCTAACCAATGCGCCACCGTGCCACTCACTCTAAGGAGGTTTTGATATTGGTGTTTGAAATCAAGAAGGTTTTATATTTAGTAAATAAAAAGAAATGCCTGAAGGATAGTTAACCAAATAACAATGGCTTAATTTGATCAGCAAAATTTCCAGAACGTTCTGTGCAACGAGTGTTTTGGGTTTGGAATGCAGTGCCTGATAGTGTGTTGGGTATGGATAAAATAAATGCTCTCAAATGGAATCGGCACAAATTTTTTGTCGGAAAATTTCCATGTTTTCTGGGGTTTGATTGGATGCATTGGGTTGCATTTCGAAAGAGCCAGGGCAGAAGTGATGGATCGAATGGACTATGAGGAACTTCCCTATTAAAATTCCCATTACCACCCATCTTGTCTCATACTATCATTTGTTCAGTTATTACTTTCTCTTGCCTTCTATCCTATCACGGAGCATGCCTTTTGTTCGTTCCTCTCTTCTGTACCGCTCCCTGTCTCTCCCCTGACATTAAAAAACTATTACAGCACAAACAATTATCAGTTCTGATGGAAGTCAAACACGTTGGAATGTAACCCTGTCACTCTCATCTGCCACAGATGCTGAAGACCCCATTGGATATTTCCAACATTTTTCATTTGTATTCCATATTTCCTAAATCCACAGTATATGGCCTTGGTTGTTCCCGTCAGTATTGGACAATGATCTCTCAAAAACAATCCAGTACGCTGCCTCTCACACTGTGCTGCCGCTGCTGGCTCAGACTCTCTTCTGCTTCTTGTCCTCTGCCAGCTCTCCTTCGATCTTCGTTGTTGCCCAGCAACAGCGAGATTTCCCAGATCGATTTTTTCGTTTTGAATAGGGCGCTGATTGCGAGGATAGTGGACGCTGAGTACTCGGCGATAGCCATTTCAGACCATGCCCCGCATTGGGTGGACCTTGAGCTGGGGGAGGAGAGGGACCAGCGCCCGTTGTGGTGCTTGGAAGTGGGGCTGCTGGCGGACGAGGTGGTGATGGGGCGGGTTTGAGGATGTATCGAGAGGTATCTAGAGGCCAACGATAATGGGGAGGTCTGAGTGGGGACGGTCTGGGAGGCACTGAAGGCGGTGGTTCGGGGGAAGTTGATCTCCATTCGGGCCCACAGGGAGAGAGGGGAGCAGAGAGAAGGGGAGAGATTGGTGGGGGAGATGGTGAGGGTGGACAGGAGGTACGCGGAGGCCCCGGAGGAGGGATTGCTGAGGGAGCGGCACAGCCTTCGGGCTGAGTTCGACTTGTTGACCACCAGAAAGGCGGAGGCTCAATGGAGAAAGGCTCAGTGTGCGGTGTACGAGTGTGGGGAGAAGGCGAGCAGGATGCTGGCACACCAGCTCCGTAAGCGGGATGCGGCCAGGGAGATTGGTGGTGTTAAGGATCGGGGAGGAAATGTGGTGCGGAGGGGGGTAGACATTAATGGGGTCTTCAGGGACTTTTATGAGAGACTATATCGGTCCGAACCTCCGGTGGGGGGGGGGGGGGGGGGATGGGGCGCTTTTTGGACCGGCTGAGATTTCCAAGAGTGGAGGAGGGAGGGGTGGAGGGTCTGGGGGCGCCAGTTGAGCTTGAGGAGCTGGTCAAAGGGATAGGGAACATGCAGTCGGGGAAGGCGCCGGGGCCGGATGGTTCCCGGTTGAATTTTACAAGACGTATGCAGACCTGCTGGGCCCCCTGTTGGTTAGGACCTTCAACGAGGCAAGGGAGGGGGGGGCTCTTTGCCCCTGACGATGTCTCGGGCGCTGATCTCCTTGATTCTTAAGCGAGACAAGGATCCCGTGCAGTGTGGGTCATACAGGCTGATCTCACTCTTGAATGTGGACGCCAAGTTGTTGGCAAAGATCTTAGCCACGAGGATAGAGGACTGTGTGCTGCAGGTTATCCATGAGGATCAAACTCGGTTTGTGAAGGGGAGACAGCTGAACACTAATATACGGAGGCTCTTGAACGTTATAATGATGCCGGCGGTAGAAGGGGAGGCGGAGATAGTGGTGGCGCTAGATGCGGGGAAGGCTTTTGATAGGGTCGAGTGGGGGTACTTGTGGGAGGTGCTGGAAAGGTTCGGGTTTGGGGAGGGGTTTGTCAGTTGGGTGAGGCTGTTGTATGAGGCCCCGATGGCGAGTGTGGCCACGAATAAGAGGAGGTCGGAGTATTTTCGATTATATCGAGGGACGAGGCAGGGGTGTCCCCTGTCCCCCCTACTTTTTGCGCTGGCAATTGAACACCTGGCTATGGCACTGAGGGAGTCGGGGGATTGGAGGGGGCTGGTCCGGGGTGGGGAGGAGCACCGAGTGTCGCTCTACGCGGACGACCTTTTGTTGTATGTGGCGGACCCAGTGGATGGAATGCCGGTGGTGATGGGGATTCTCCGGGAATTTGGGGATTTCTCAGGGTATAAGCTTAACTTTGGGAAAAGCAAGCTGTTTGTGGTACACTCGGGGGACCAGAAGGGGGGGCAGGGCCGGCTCAAGGCACCGGCAACTCGGGCAGTTGCCCGGGGCACCATGTGCTAGGGGGCGCCAGAGACTCGGGTCCCGCGCATGCGCAGTTGGGCCGGTGCCAACCAGCGCATGCGCGGTGGCGGCCCTCCCCCAGGGCGGCCCCCCCGGCTCGGTCCGCTCCCCCGCTCGGTCCGCTCCCCCTCGCCCCCCCTCGGGTCCGCCCCCCCCGCCCCGCCCTCGGTCCGCCCCGCCCTCGGGTCCGCCCCCCGCCCCCCCTCGGGTCCGCCCCCCCCTCGGGTCCGCCCCCCCCTCGGGTCCCCCCCCCCGCCTCCCCCTCGGCCCCGCCCCCCCAAGGGCGCAGAAGTTCAGCTTGCCCGGGGCGCCAGCAACCCTAGGGCCGGCGCTGAGGGGGGGATTGGGAGGCTCCCGCTGAAAAGGGCGGAGAGGAGCTTCAGGTACCTGTGGGTTCAGGTGGCTAGGAGCTGGGGGGCCTTGCATAAGCTTAACCTCACAAGGCTGGTGGAGCAAATGGAGGAGGAGTTTAAGAGGTGGGACATGCTGCCGCTGTCTCTGGCGGGTAGGGTGCAGTCAGTCAAGATGACGGTGTTCCCGAGGTTTCTGTTCCTGTTCCAGTGCCTCCCCATCCTTATCCTGAAGGCCTTTTTTAGGCGGGTTAACAGGAGCATTACGGGGTTTGTGTGGGCACACGGGACTCCAAGGGTGAGACGTGTGTTCTTGGAGCAGAGCAGGGATGGGGGGGGGCTGGTGTTGCCCAACCTCTGTGGGTATTATTGGGCTGCCAACTCAGCGATGGTGCGTAAGTGGGTAATGGACGGGGAGGGGGCAGCATGGAAGAGGCTGGAGATGGCATCCTGTGTGGGCACAAGCCTGGAAGTGCTGGTAACGGCGCCGCTGCCGCTTCCTCCAACGAGGTATACCACGAGCCCGGTGGTGGCAGCTACCCTCAAGATTTGGGGACAATGGAGGCGGCACAGGGGGGAGGTGGGGGCCACGATGGGGTCCCCGATAGGGGGGAACCACAGGTTTGTTCCGGGGAGAATTGATTGTCGGGTTCCTGATTTGGCACAGGGCAGGTGTCAGAAGGCTGGGGGATCTGTTCATAGACGGGAAGTTCGCAAGCCTGGGTGAGCTGGAAGGGAAGTTTGGGCTCCCCCCGGGGAACACCTTTAGGTACATGCAAGTAAGGGCGTTTGTCAGGCGGCAGGTGGCGGGGTTCCCTCTGCCGCCGCCGCGTGGGGTTCAGGACAGGGTGCTCTTGGGGGTGTGGGTTGGAGAAGGGAGGATCTCAGAAGCGTACCAGGTGATGCAGGAGGTAGACGAGGCCTCAGTGGAGGAGCTGAAAGGTAAATGGGAGGAGGAGCTGGGTGAGAAGATTGAGGAGGGGATGTGGGCGGATGCCCTGGAAAAGGTGAACTCCTCCTCTTCTTGTGCGAGGCTTAGCCTCATACAGTTTAAGGTGCTGCATAGGGCTCATATGACAGGGACAAGGATGAGCCGGTTTTTTGGGAGCGAGGACAGGTGTATTAGGTGCTCTGGGGGCCCAGCAAACCATGTCCACATGTTCTGGGCATGCCCAGCGCTGGGGGAATCTTGGAAGGTTGTAGCAAGGACGGTGTCAAGGGTGGTAGGATCCAGGGTCAATCCAGGCTGGGGACTCGCAATATTTGGGGTTTCAGTGGAGCCGGGAGTGCAGGAGGCGAAAGAGGCCGGTGTTCTGGCCTTTGCATCCCTAGTAGCCCGGCGGAGGATTCTTCTTCTGTGGAAGGATGCGAGGCCCCCAAGCGTGGAGGCCTGGGTCAACGATATGGCGGGGTTTATTAAATTGGAGAGGGTGAAATGTGCCCTAAGGAGGTCAGTGCAGGGGTTCTTCAGGAGATGGCAACCATTCCTAGATCTCCTGGCAGAACGGTAAAAACAAAAGGTCAGCAGCAGCAGCCACCCGGTTTGGCCGGGGGGGGGGGGGGGGGGTTGTCTCTTTGTTTTCGTTTTGGGTTGAATCTTTGCCAACGACGGGCGTTTATTATTTTTTTTCTCTTTTGTATATACGGGGGGGGTTGTTCTTTTTGTTCTTAAAATTGTCTGTAACTGTTTTCTTTTTTGTGAAAATGTGAAAATTTTAATAAAAATTATTTTTTAAGAAAAGCAACAGCGAGATTGAATAAATCAAATGGGCCAATCAGAGCAAAGCCTCGTGGAGCACTGGATAGTCAGTCTATCAGCATTCTGTGATCTGAAAGGCGTTTCTCTAATTGGCCTATTTGCTTTATTCAATTATTTTCAAATTTTGAGTGTTAGAACCAGCGTTTGCCAGTAACGTGGTGGCCGCCAGCGTCATGGACCCTTAAAAACCCTTCAAGACGGGAGTGCAGACCACAGTTTGGGAACCCATGATCTGCAAGAAGCACTGCAAAAACTCATCAATGTTCCTCAGGCAGCACCTTCCGACCTATGACCTCTACCATCGAGAAGGACAAGGGCATCAAGCACATGAGAACACCTGGAAGTTGCCCTCCAAGTCACTCACCATCCTGACTTGGAACAATATCACTGTTACTCTACTGTTGTTGGGGCAAAACCCTGGAACTCACTCCCAAGTAGCACCATGGGTATACCTACACTATGTGGACTGCAGATGTTCAAGAAGCCAGCTCACCAGCACCTTCTCAAGGGAAATTAGGGATGGGAAACAAATGCTGCTGTAGCCAGTGAAAGCCAATAATTTCTGAACTCAATTGGGGTGAGAGTGGGCAGCAGGTCAACAGGAAGGCCAAGGAATTTCAAGGCTACCCCCCTGTAAACCCATTGTCACTGGATAGTAAAATTCTATCCAATAATATCTGGCCTGTGGCCTAATACACCTTTCAGAAAATCATGCACTGTTGGTACCACTTTAACTATGATTTGCCTCACCTGCCTCTCCAGCATGAGAATGAAGAGGCAGTGCAACTAAAATTCACTCGGCTGATTCTTGGACTGGGGGATTCTTCTATGAGAAGAAACCGAGTAGACCGTGCCTACAATTCCCTACAATTTAGAAGATTGTGAGGTTTTCTCATAAAATATTCGCATTTTAAGCAGAAATACAGGGCAGACGTTGAGGAGGGGTGTTTCTCTGGGGAGGCCAGAATTAGAAGTCACAGTCTCAGAATAATGGGTCAGTCACAGATGTGACGGGTGATACATTTTTACTCAAAGGGTTGTGAATTCTTGGAAAACTTCATGCCAGAAATTGGTGCTCAGCTGTTGAGTATATTCAAGACAAAGATTGACAAACTTCTGGATACCAACAAATCAAGTGATAAAAGGAGAATAAGTGAAGATGTAGTTGAGGTCGAAGATCAGCCATCACATTATTGAATGGCACCTGGTTTGAGGACTGAAAGGTCTACTATATTTTTACTATCACATGGTTATTCACTTTGCACACTTGAACATTAAACACAAGTCTGCTGTTTACATTTGCACTTATAATAACATTGAGTAAACAATCTTCAAAAACTCTGCTGTGTGTTTTATAACACAGATTCCCCAGAAGAACATTCTGTAGAACTGAATGTTGGTATTTCTTCCAGAATCTGAGAAAACAGCAGTATTACTACATGTATCTTGAGTATGATTACTTACAATTCCTTCAGGGTCGACCAGGAGAAGATGTTTAGCCAAGCCATTATGCATGCCTGTTAATACATAGGATCCAGGGTTGGTCGTACTTTTTCTAACCAGAAAGTCCCCATCAGTTGTCAGGAGCTGCTCTGCATCCTTTCTGCTCATTTCCCCATGATACCATGGTTCCTCCTTCAGAAATTCCTTCACTGCATCTGTGGTTGTCTGAGATAAATGAGGACTGTCACACGGAAGAGATGAAGTTTTGTTTGAAAATTGCCCACCTGTCTGATGCTTTAAAGCATCTTCAAAGGGTTCTGGTTACAGTGGAAACAAGAAACAATTATAAAATAGGTTAGCGTCACTCCATCTGACTGTTCTGCCTCATTTTTACCATCCGAGGTTGTCTTGGGATGAACTCAAACAAAATAAATTTATGAAAGTGACTTCAATAAGATAGAATGGTATCAACATTTATGTATTAGGAGTTAAAAGCATGTTATATAATAAAGGATATATTCTAGAGGTATTTCATACAGTAAAATATCCATAGATAATGTGTAAAAATGCATCTGGTTAGTACCTCTAACAATGTTGTAACCTTTTTTTATTCATTTGTGGGTGTGGGTGTGGGTGTTGATGTCGGTGGCAAGGCCAACACATAGTGTCCATGTCTAATCGCCCTTGAGTAGGTGGTGAGTCAGGATAGCATGTCATCCGGAGAGGAACTTACAGGTGGTTATATTCAATGCACTGCTTCCCTTATCCTTCTAGGCAGTGTTACGTTCTGGTACTCAGCCAGTAAGAATCATGCACTAGAGAACGTCTAGTTCTTGACTAGTTAAATGTTTATTGTTAAATAATTACATGGGTTAGATAAACATGAGATAATTATCAAAAAACTACTATTATAAATTATCCAAGACCTCCTACAAATATGACTATCCTCTATCTCCAAACTTTCTGAGGTAACAGAGTCACGTGTTTGTTCTCTGCTGCCACCTGCTGGTTGGAGGCTGTATACATTACTATTTACATGATTGCTTATGCATATCATCACAGGCAGTGTAGGTCATGGCTTTGGGGGATGATGTCAAAGGAACCTTGGTGAATTGCTGCAGTATATTTTGTAGTTGTGCACACTGTTGTCATAGTGGACGGATGGTGGAGGGAGTAAATGATTAAGGTGTTGGACTTTTTCCGGCAGGGTTTCAAGTTGCTTGTGTGTTATTGGGGCTTCCATTCATCTAGGCAAAGGGGATGTATTCCATCACACTCCTGATATGTCTTAAAGAGGGTGGACAGGCTTTGGGAATTTACCCACTGCATAATTCCCAGCCTCTGACCTGCTCTTCTAACCATTGTATTTACATGGTGGGTCCAGTTATGGTTCTGATCAATAGTGGCCAGCAGGATGTTGAAGGGGTAGGGAGATGGATTTCAGTGACAGTAATGTCATTGAATGCTATGGGGAAGTAGTTACAATATCTCTTGTAGGCGATGATCATTGCTTGTGTGGCGTGAATGTTACTTGCTGCTTTATCAGTATGATAGTTGTTTAGGTCTTGCTGCATTGCAGGCACAGACTACCTCATTATCGGAGAAGTTGCAACTGGAACTGAACAATGTGCAATCATCAGAAAACCATTTTTTCCTTTATTTGTTCATGAGATGTGGACATCACTGACAAGGCCAGCATTTGTTGCCCATCCCTAATTGCCCTTGAACAGAGTAGCTTCTTAGGCTATTTTAGAGGACAGTTAAGAGTCAACCACATTGCTGTGGATCTGGAGTCACATGTAGGCCAGACCAGATAAGGATGGCAGAATTCCTTCCCTAAAGGGCATGCCCTACGTGGAATCTCCACTTCTAATATATGCGGGAGGGAAGGTGATTAATGAAACAGTTTGAGATGGTTAGACCTAGGATATTGCCCTGAGGAACACCTGCAGTGATGTACTGGGATTGAGATGATTGACCTCCAATGACCACAACCATCTTTCTTGGTGCTGGGTATGACTCCAACCACCACGATTCCCATTGACTCCAGTTTAGCAAGGGCTCCTTGATGTCATTCTCAATCAAATGCTGCCTTGATGGCAAAGGCAGTCGCATGATTTTCCGTTTTAGAAATTAAGTGTTGACACCGGGACAGGACTTCTAAAACAGCAAAATTGGCGCCGCTCACGGAACAAATCAACAACCATTAATGGGCTAGCACTGGCGGCACGTGGAGCACGGTCGATTCTAATGAGAAACGGTTGGATATGCCGGAGTCAGGATTGGCAATCGAGAAGCTGACAAGCTGCAGCCGCATACTGGCAGTCCACTCCCCTCACACACTCATTCCAGTCAACAAGATGGCAGCACGGAGAGTGGCACCTTGGTTCGTGGACGCAGGGTGGCCAGGGCGAGTAGGCAGCATTGTGCTCCTGACAGTAACCCCGTCCCACACACCTGTAACCCTACCCCCCTCCACAACCCAGTTGGAGGCCGGACCACCCCCTGCCCAACATGCCGGTGCCCATACTGACCGCCACGGCCGGGTGCCCTGGTCACTGAGGCCGCCAGTTACCCACCCGTGGGCTGCATGCGTTGGACTGTCTAACACTGTTGTTTTCCATTTGCCTCCCCCCTCCCCTGGATAAGGCCGCCCACACCGCCGGGAGCGGGAGAAGACAGGAGGGTGACCACCAGTCCTGCAGCCCCTCACCATGGCAGAGCAGAGGGCCCAGGATGTGGTCGGTGGCCCAGAGGGATGAAAGGTCGCCAGGTTGGAGATTGGCCGCGGGCGAGGAAGTCAGACCCCGCTGAGTTGCGGTTCCCCAAGGCACCTGTGTCAACATCCCCTCCCAACACCACCCTTACCTTCGCCATCTCCTCACACCCACCCCCACCCTCACCCCACTCCCCACCCCAACCCATGGTCCAATCACGCGTCTTGTCTTCTGTCTTGCAGTACCTGCTGGTGATAGAGCGGGTCCATCCAATGACCCGCGCCCCAAGCCACTGCCACAGCCGGAGCCCCCCTCCCCGTGAACTGAGTACTGATGGCGAGAACAGCTCGGACGGCAGCCCTCGGCCCGAGACTCAGGACAGTCTAAGGATGACAGTGATTTCCCGTCACAGCCGTCTCCCAAGCCCTCCACCATCCCAGAGACACTCACCTTAGTTGAGCTCTTCAGTGAAGAGGCGCCTGGGACACTATCTGGTGCGCACCACACAGCTGACCCGGTACAGCAGGTGGAGGTAGGAATTCACGAGGTGGGGGACGGTCAGAAGGTTGGCCGACCCCAGGGACTATCTGCCATCGAGACGGGTTTCGGGTTTCTGGAACGGACAGTCCTATTGATTGTTGATATGCAGTCGCCGAACCAGGGACTACATGAGGGGTTGTCAGTGAGCATCCAGCACCTGTCGGTCCAGTTGGAGGAGTCCAACCGCGTGCAGCAGCAGGAGGTGGTGCCAATGTGTGCCATCCATGTCAACACCACACGGATGGCATCCGCAATGGAAGCACTGGTTTTGGCTATGGATCAGCATGTCCAAGGCCTGGAGCATTCTGTGCAGGCCCTGGCGCAGGCCCAGGACAGGGTTGCCGCCTCACAGGCAGCCATGTGCCAGAGCCACCTGGACATTGCAATAGCGCACCTGAGCGAGGCCCTGTTATAGCAGGCCATGGCTGGAAACGTTGGTGGCGTTGCCCAGGCATTGGCTGATGTGGCTGAGACACAGTGGCCCAGTCTCAGAGGGAAATGGTGCAGTCACTGGCTGATGTGACACAGACCCAGAAAGTGGTGGCACAGTTGCAGCCTGATGTGGTGCAGTCCCAGATGAAGATGGTCCACTCCCTGTGGTAGAGACCAGAGCGGGCTGCCAGTACTGGCAGCGCCAGGTGGCGGGGGTGGGGGGGGCTCAGGGGACAGCTCCGCTTGCACCCCCTTCCCATGGAGTAGCCAGGGGGCCATCAGGCAACCCGAGGGAGGAGGAGATGACGGGGCCCGTGCCGCTGACTCCCACAGGGAAGGTGCTGGAACACCACAGCACATCGAACTCCCTCCCTCCTGTCCCTGATGCATCTGGTGGGTAGTGGGCAGAACAGGGCAGCATCACGCCACCTGGGACACCCGAGCAGCAGCCTGGCCCATCCAGCCCGGTCGGCCCAGAAGACTGCAGCCAACGGGAATCGCAGCAGGCCTTCTCCACTCCTGATGTACCATTTGGGGATCCACCAAGATGTAGCATTAGGGTCCTTAAGGCCAGAAAGTTAGACACCAGTTAAGTTGGCATGGTGCAGGGCACAGTTTAGTGATAAGAGGTAGGTCACGTTAAACACCTGTTCACACTGTTAAAATCTGTCTCGGTGCTGTCAGATGGGTGTGAGAGATGGGCTGGTCTGAGCTGGCCAGCGAGTGGGTTCGGGGGGGGTGGAGGGGAGAGAATGGGCGGATGTTGTGGGTGGCTTGGGTGGCCTGGGTTCCCCCCCTCCCCCAGACCGTCCCCACCACCGTGACCCCAGGGATCTGATGGGGCAGTATGATGGAATGGTCAGCTCGCACGCAGGGATCACCCGGGTGGGAAGTGGAACCTTGGGCAGGAGTCAGATGTTGTTGAACGATGCGGAGCACCAGAGCTCATCACAGAGCAGGTTATCATCATCATCCTCCATTGCATGGACCAGACCCAGTGTTACTGCCAACCCAGGGTCCCACCTCGTAGTGCGTCAGGTACATAGCACGGAGGGAGTTGCAGGTGGGCATGGGATGCAGTATCCACGCCAGTGGACAGTTTCCACCCCCCCCCCCCCCCCCCCGCCCAGTCGTTGAACCTGGAAGCAATCCGAGCGCTCCATCCATGGGATACCCTTGGTCCCTTGGACCATTCATGCCAAAACAAAAAGGGGGGGAAGCTCGGGCACCAACGCCTGGGCCGGGGCTGCTGCCCCACCTGTAAAAATGAAAACACTGGGTAGTAATATGCATTTACTAAGAGAATGAAAGCTCAAGGTTTTTCTGACCTATGAGAATTATTTGCTAACGCCTTGAAATTCTAATTATACCCTTGCAGCTGGTGGTTTCTATTTACCCCTTTCTCTGTGATACAAAGTGGGTGGATGACAGACTTAAATGATATGCATTTACACCTAAAACATAACAGGGGATAATTAGAACATCTAATAACCTAGGAATTCAGTGGCAGAATATTGTTGTGCTCATTATGATTGACTGTGGAGTCAGCAAATATAGTTGGTGACTCACCACCACCTTCTCAGGGGCAAATAGGGATGGGCAATGAATGCTGGCCTAGTCAGTGATGCCTACATCCTGTTGTTACAGACTGAAGGGGGACTCATTTAAACACCCAGATATCTCCTATCACTATTCGTCAGTAAACAGAAAGGTGTTTTGATTTTTTGATTTCCTCTTTTATGAATGGCGACATAATTTCCTCAACCCTTCAGTTAGGAATGCTCTGATCCTCTATTAATAAACCCACAGCAAACACAAGATAAGGTAAAATAAGAGGGATGGTTCAATTTACACACACAAACTGCAGAAATAGGTTTCACAACATCAGCCCCTTTAAACACACATATAAGAAAAGAGGGATTAAGGCGACACTGTGGCATTGCTGCCTCACAGTGCCAGGGACGCAGGTTCAATTCCGGCCTTGGGTGACTATGTGGACTTTGCACTTTCTCCCTGTGTCTGTGTAGGTTGTCTCTGGTTTCCTCCCACAGTCCAAAGATGTGCAAGTCAGGTGGATTGGCCTTGCTAAAAATAGTCCCTTAGTGCCCAAAGATGTGCATGTTAGGTACAGGGATAGGGCGGGGGTGTGTGCCTACGTGGGGTGCTCTTTCACTGGGTTGGTGCAGACTGGATGGGCCGAATGGCCTCTTTCTGCATTGTAGGGGTTCGATGAAGGGAAAGAAGGGAAAGCAAGACCACAACAAAAATAAGATTTACGGTTTCACATGAGTGAAGAATCAAAATGGTGTTTTCCTTTAGAGGTTAGCAGGTTGAAACTGCTGTAGGGTGATCCATCTTTCCAGAAGTGATGATTTCCGCAATGGAAGAAGACATGCAGAGATGAAGACATCTTAATAAGCACTGATACAGCTGTTCTGATGTAGCAGTCGAGGAGTCAGGGTCCCTTTTGCCCTTGCAGACATACTGGGATCGGATTGGATTTCTTTATTGTCACATGTTACTGAGGTACAGCGAAAAGTATTTTTCTGTGAGCAGCTCAACAGATCATTAATTACATGAAAAGAAAAGGAAATAAAGAAAATACATAATAGGGCAACACAAGGTACACAATGTAACTACATAAGCACTGGCATCGGATGAAGCACACAGGGGTGTAGTGTTAATGAGGTCAGTCCATAAGCGGGTCGTTTAGGAGTCTGGTAACAGCAGGAAAGAAGCTGTTTTTGAGTCTCTTTGTGTGTGTTCTCAGACTTCTGTATCCCCTGCCCGATGGAAGAAGTTGGAAGAGTGAGTAAGCGGGTGGGAGGGGTCTTTGATTATGCTGCCCGCTTTCCCCAGGCAGCGGGAGATGTAGATGGAGTCAATGGATGGGAGGCAGGTTTGATTTCCCCGTTGGGTCACTGTCTGTGTGGAGTCTGCATGTTCTCCCCGTGTCTGCGTGGGTTTCCTCCGGGTGCTCCGGTTTCCTCCCGCAGTGCAAAGATGTGCAGGTTAGGTAGATTGGCCAGGATAAATTGCCCTTAGTGACCAAAAAGGTTAAGAGGGGTCATTTGGGGTACGGAGATAGGGTGGAAGTGAGAGCTTAAGTGGGTCGGTGCAGACTCGATGGGCCGAATGGCCTCCTTCTGCACTGTACGTTCTATGATTGTGGTCTGTGGGTCAGAAAGTCGAGGATCCAGTTGCAGAGTGAAGAGCCAAGCCCTAGGTTTTGGAGCTTTAATATGAGCTTGGCTGGGATTATGGTGTTGAAGCCGGAGCTGTAGTCAATAAATAGGAGTCTGATGTAGGAGTCCTTGTTGTCGAGATGCTCTAGGGATGAGTGTAGGGCCAGGGAAATGGCGTCTGATGTGGACCGGTTGCGGCGGTATGCGAATTGCAGTGTATCAAGGCGTTCTGGGAGCATGGAGATGATGTGCTTTCTGACCAACCTCTGATTTTACCACCGTGTGATTTTACCACCGTGTGATTTTACCACCGTGTGATTTTACCACCGTGTGATTTTACCACCGTGTGATTTTACCACCGTGTGATTTTACCACCATGTGATTTTACCACCGTGTGATTTTACCACTGTGATGTAACCGGCGCTATTCCCAAGAGAGGTCCAAAATCAGTTTTGTTCCGGGCGCCGAGTCACACACGATGCATCCAACACGCTGCACCCAGTGGGTTCTGGATCACATCCTCGTGGGCATGATCCAGATAGTCATATTTAAATTAGCCATTCGGCTCAATTAAATATGCACAGCCCATTTTGAGGCCACATTCTCCCCATTCCCGGTAGTCACCGGCCGCACCAGTGAGGCCTCGCGCTGGCACAAATTAGTACTGGTCTCCACATTGGGGACTCGGAAGCCATTGGAGCTCCCTGGGTGGTTGGGGACAGGGAAGGGCAATACGCTAGCAGTGCCCCTGGCCCCCTGGCAGTGACAAGTTGGTGCCACATAGGGTGTCAAGTGGGCACTGCAAGGGTGCCGAGTAGGCACCACCTGAGTTTCGGGTGGACACGGTCAGGCCACCCAGTGGACAATGCCAGGGTGCCAGGTCAGCATTTCCAGAATGCCAGGTTGGCACTGCCAAGGGGTGGACCTGAGAGGATATACCGATAAAAAGGGGATGAATGGGGATATGATCGGGGGTGAAGTACCAGCCTCCCCGAACAGATGCTGGAATATGGCAACTAGGGGCTTTTCACAGTAACTTCATTTGAAGCCTACTTGTGACAATAAGCGATTTTCATTTCATTTCAAGTGGGGTATGAAGGGTGAGGGGTAAAGGGGGTGACTGAAAAGGGGGTGGGGGACTGAAAAGTGGGGGTGGACTGAAAAGGGGGGGTTGAAAGGGGGTAGATAATAAGAGGGGGCCCAAAAGGCGGGGGGTGCCCTTAGCAACCCCATTATGGGGTATGTTCACATGGGGGAGGGGGGCAATACTCCAATGCCCATGAGGATGGATGGGTGTGGGACTGGGTCATCCACTCGCCTGGGTGGTGGGGAGGGGGTGTTGTGTGGACTTTTAGTGATGGGAGGAAGGGCGTGCCATCCGGGGCTGAGGAGTGGGACATTGCCCCATATCAGTGGGGGGGTCACGTTTTCATTGGGGGGAGTTGGGGGGGGACCCTTCACCTCACTTTGCGAACTGGGCACCCTTTCAAAATAGCACCCTCTGGGAAGCCGGTTTTGCTGGTGACTTTAATGCCACACTGCAGAAAAAATCTGGGCAGGATTCTTCCACCTGAAGGCAGAGTGTTGACGCCGTCATAAAAACTGGAGAGTTCAACGACGGCGTCATCAGACCGCTATGTGTAACGATCTTCTGCCCTACAGGAGGCCAGCATGGCACTGCAGCCACCCATGCCGCTCCAGCTGCCGATACCGGCGTCAAATGGGCGCCGCGGGTCTGTGCATGTGCACTACGACCGGCGGAATGCGCGCATGCATGGCAGCCTCCTTCTCCGCGCCGGCTCCGATGTAACATGGCGTCGGGAAACAGGGGGTGGCGCGGAGCAAAAGAGGCCCCCACCACGAGAGGATGGCCCGCCGATCGGTAGGCCCCGATCGCGGGCCAGGCCATGGTGGAGGCCCCCTCCCCCCCCCTCCCGGGGTCGGACCCCCCTCCCCCCGCACCAGGCCGCCCCAGACAGGATGGATGCTGAGGTCCCGCCGGGTAAGACCAGATGTGAACGGCGCCGGCGGGACTTGGGCATTTTGGGTGGCCACTCGGTCCATCCCGGATAGTCAGGCATATCAAGGCAAAGCCTTTGTCCCTTAAAAAAAATAACTTAATCAAGTAGCCAGTTTGATGTAGATATATGTATATATTTTTCCTTCCTGTCTTCTGGACGAGACACTGTCAACAACTAATTTTTTTTTTAAACTTCCTGTTTCTGTGTTCTGATTGCAGCAATGATCAATTCTCCAGTCCACTTGACTCCTATTAAGATTCGGGGGCGCAATTCTCCCCAAACCCGGCGGGACGGGGGGTCCCGGCATAGGGGTGTGGCGCCAACCACTCCGGCATCGGGCCTCCGCAAAGGTGCGGAGATTCTCCGCACCTTTAGGGGCAAGGCCCGCGCCGGAGTGGTTTCTGCTCCACCGGCTGACGCCAAAACTGGTGCAAACGGCCTTTGGCACTACGCCGCCCGGCGTCGGGGCTGGCCGAAAAGCCTTCGGCAGTTCGCGCATGCGCCAGTGCGTCAGCGGCCGCTGACGTCACCCCGGCGCATGCGTGGTGGAGGGGGTTTCTTCCGCCTCCGCCACGGTGGAGACTGGTGGCGGCAGAAGAAAAAGAGTGCCCCCATGGCACTGGCCCGCCTAATCGCGGGCCAGGCCACCGTGGGAGCACCCCACGGGGTGCGATCGCCCCACGCTCCCCCCAGGACCCTGAGGACCCGCTCGCGCCGCCAATCCCGCCGGCACAGAGGTGGTTTAAACCATGCCGGCGGGATTGGCCTGTCAGCGGCGGGACTTCGGCCAATCGCGGGCTGGAGAATCGGCGCGGGGGGGCCGCCAATCAGTGCGGGGGGCATGCCAATCGGCGGGGCGTGATTCCTGCTCCCGCCGATTCCCGGGTGGCGGAGAATTCCGGCCATGGCGGGGGCGGGCTTTACGCCAGCCCCGGGCGATTTCCCGACCCTGCGGAGGGTCGGAGAATTCCGCCCCAGAATAGGATTTGCCTCTGAACATAGTCATTTAATTGTCTCTCACAGTTTTTGGTGTGACATGGAACAGAATAGCATAACATAACTCACTTACAGCCTTCAAAATTACTGTTGAAATGAGAAATGGCCAAATGGTCACTTGTTTTCTTTTTCTCGCCATTTAGATGATATGCTTCTTTTTATTCTTCTTACTAAAATGGACAATTTCACATCTTCCTGTTATACTCCATTTGTCAGATTTGCCCACTCACTTAACCTATCTATATCTCTTTGTAGCCTCCTTATTGTCTTCACAACTTACTTTCCTACCTTTCTTTGTGTCATCAGCAAATTTGGCAGCCATTCCTCCAATCCCTTCATCTAAGCAATTTATATAAATTGTAAACATTGAGGTCCCAGCACCGATCTCTGCGGCACACCATGGGCAAAATTCTCCGCCCCCCACGACGGGTGGGAGAATAGCGGGAGGGCCTTCCCGACATTTTTGCCGCCCTCCCGCTATTCTCCCCCCCCCCCCCGCCGAAGTCCCGACCCGAATCGCTGCCGCCGTTTTTTTACGGCCGGCAGCGATTCACAGCTGTTAGATGGGCCGAAGTCCCAGCCCTTTCCGCCGTTTTTACGAACGGCAAACACACCTGGTCTTGCCGTTCGTAAAAACGGCGTCACAAACTCGCTATTTATAACCATGGCACCGATTGGCACGGCAGTACCACGGCCGTGCCAAGGGTGCCATGGGCCCGCGATCGGTGGGCACCGATCGCGGGCAGCGGGCCCGCTGCCCGCGCACTACTTGTCCTTCCGCCGCCCCGCAGTATCCATTCGCGGGGCGGCTGAGGGGCAACCCGGCCCGCGCATGCGCGGGTTTCGCGCAAAAACGCGATGACGTCACCCGCGCATGCACGGGTTGGAGTCTTCCAAACTGCGCATGCGCGGCTGACGTCATATGACGCGTCAGCCGGCGCTAACTCCGGCAAGCGGGCTTAACGATTTTCGTTAAGCCCGTCTTGCCGGAGCCTACGGCGTCGGGCTGCTAGCCCCGACCGGGGACCAGAATCGGTCCCCGGTCGGGAAGGGGCGCGCTGCCGTAAAACCCGGGCGGGTTTTACGGCAGCTTTACGATTTCTCCCGTTTTGGGAGAATCGCGCCCCATGTGTTCCATTTTGACAACCTGAAAATAACCATTTATGCCTCCTCTCTGCTTCCTGTTAGCCAGCTAATCTTTTATCCATGCCAATATGTCCCCCCCCCCATAACATGAGGTCTTATTTTCCCCAATAATGTTTTCCCCAATAACCTCATGAAATGCCTTCTGGAAATCTAAGTGTAGTACATCCACCAATTTCCCTTATCCACAGCACATGTTACTTCCATAAAGAACTCTAATAAGTTGGTTAAATATAATTTTCCTTTCACAAAATCATATTGACTCTGATCAGAGCTTGTCCAAGTGCCCTGTTATAACTTCTTTAATGATAGCTTATAGCATTTCCCCCATGACAGATATTAGGCTAACTGGCCTGAGGTTGCCTGCTTTCTGTCTCTCTCCCTTTTTGGATAAAATTGAGATCTCATTTACTATTTTCCAATCTAATGGGACCTTCCCGAATCTAGGGCGTTTCGGAAAATTAAAACCAACGCATTAACTGTCTCACTGGACACCTCTTTTAAGACCCGAGGATGAAGTCCATCAGGAACAGGGGCACGATTCAGTGACCTATTGTGCCCGGGTCAGCTACCCGGCTCGCTCCACCCAGCGCGATCTAGATCTTGGCCTCGTTGGGTGAGAGCCCAATGGCTCATTTAAATAACCGGAAGCTGGATTCACCCAGAGCCGGGACCCAACGACCCCGCCTGCGAGATCTTGGTGGGACGGCAATTAGTACTGGTCCATGCAAACATGGACCAGGTGTAACGGCACCTGGGGGTCCCGTAGGGCATTAGAGACCCCCTGCATGGTTGGAGGCACGGCACCATGACACCTTGGCACTTCTCCGGGCATCTGGACACCTTGGCACTGCCTGTCTGTCATCCCATTAGTACTACCTAGGGGAGGAAGGCGGGGAGAGTGGGGAAACGCGGGAGGCGGGGGGGCGGGTGGAAGTCACAGGCTGCTGATCAAAATGGTGCCCTGATCTGCAAACAGCTGTTCGTGCTGGCGAGATCAGCTCTAAGTGTGGCCTCAGCGGGGAGAAACTCCTGGAGGCCAAAAGAAACAGCACTGCAGTTATATAGCAGTGTGATTCTCGGCACTGTAGCCGCCGAGTAACATCCCGCTACATGCGACCAAAGACAGACTTGAATATTTATCCGCTGAATTGTGCCCAGGGCTCTCGTCAGCCGCAGCACCAACAATTTACTCAATACCACACCTCTGGTAAATTAAAAGTCTTCCTCTAACACATTTGTTATTATTTGTAGTACAATAACTGACTTTCCTCTGAATTAGCACCCACTTAGGGGCAGGTCTACAGCAACTAATAGAGCAAAATGGCTGTAACATGATCAGTACAAACTGAATGAGCTCGGAATTTGACGACACTATGAAAAGTGGCAGCCTGATCCCTCACTACACTGGGGAGTTCCGACGATAGGAGCTCCCCACTGTACAAAACAGGGCTATGTGCAGCTTCAGCCATGTGTTCCCCGTTCAGGCCTCTTATATAAGACAAGTCGTGTTGAATAGCTTCTATAACCCCACTTCAGTAACCCCACTTAACCTTTTTGGACACTAAGGGCAATTTACTATGGCCAATCCACCTAACCCGCACAACTTTGGACTGTGGGAGGAAAGCAGAGCACCCGGAGGTGCTTCTCGGCATTGTGAGCGCTGGGAAAGCTGCGGCTAAACGGGCTCGCTGTGGGACTTTTGGGTAAATTGCACCAAATGAGTGTCATTTTGGGAGGGAAAATGGGTGCAAATTGCATCAGCTGTTCCAGCATTCTGATCACAAAGTGACAGTGCAGGTCCCCCCACCCAAAACATCGCAGGTATCTGAGCTTCAGTGCCTCCCACTCCACCACCATCCTCACTGGCATCAACTTTCTCACCAGCAACACCCTGCAAGGACCACTGTTATCAGGGCATCGAAGCTCTTCCAAAGGTTCTCCCATCAGGCCCACCCCTTCTCACCAGCAAAGAGCACCCCAGCCGACATCTGTACCCACCCTCCATTTCCAGTATCAATGGCCCCCCTACATGCCGCACTCCATGCACAGCCTTCAATCCCCCACCATTCATGTCCACCCCCTTCATGAAAATGAAAATCGCTTATTGTCACGAGTAGGCTTCAATGAAGTTACTGTGAAAAGCCCCTAGTCGCCACATTCCGGCGCCTTTCCAGGGAGGCTGGTACGGTAATCGAACCGTGCTGCTGGCCTGCCTTGGTCCGCTTTAAATGCCAGCGATTTAGCTCAGTGAGCTAAACCAGCCCCATGTGCACCTTCTTCATATTCCCCCTTCATGCCTCGCCCTTTTCAACCCCCACCCATTGGAAGTACCAATCTTGCACCCTGGCAGTGCCAATCTGGCACCTGTCAATGCCAACCTGATGCCTTGATTGTGCCAATTGCATATAATTTACATAAAATTTACAGTGCAGAAGGAGAATTTACAGTGCAGAAGGAGGCCATTTGGCCCATCAAGTCTGCACCGGCCCTTAGAAAGATCACCCTACTCAAGCCCACCCTATCCCTCCACCCTATCTCCGTAACCCAGCAACCCCACTTAACCTTTTTGGACACTAAGGGTAATTTACTATGGCCAATCCACCTAACCTGCACAACTTTGGACTGTGGGAGGAAACCAGAGCACCCGGAGGAAACCCACGCAGACACGGGGAGAACATGCAGACTCCTCACAGACAGTGACCCAAGCCAGGAATGGAACCTGGGACCCTGCAGCTGTGAGGCAACTGTGCTAACCACTGTGCTACCGTGCTGCCTGGATTTGGTGCCTGGAATGCCAATATGGCAGGGGATTGTATTGGAGCTAGTTTAGGCATGTCGGGGGGGGGGGGGGGGGGGGGGGGGGGAGGGCGGTGGTGGCTGATGGGGGTGAGGCAGGACTGATGTAGTGTTAACTTACCCTTGCGGTCTGGTGGAGGTCGTTGGTTTTCTTCCGACATTGTACAGCGGTCCTCTTGGTCACGTTGCCCGAACTAATGGTTGCAACCACTGTCTCCCAGGTGGCATTGGCGACCCTGTTGCTGGTCCTCCATCTTGCTCGCCTTGCCTCCACAGCATCCAGCAGCCTGGCCAGGTCGACATCTCCAAAATGTGGAGCAGGTCTACATGGTGCCATGGTCATGTGCTGCCTGGGAGTTAGCTCACAGGGAGCATTTAGAGCATCTCCCTCTTGTTAACGGGTGCTGCCGGGTGTGGTTCCAGTGAATCAGCTGGTGGGACAGCCAGTACCACTGTCAAGTGCTAAGTGCTGTAAAATATGGGCCGTGATCCTGCCAGTCCGGCTGCTGGGAAGGAACCAGGAAGTCACGTCCGATATATTCGGGCGCACTTTAACATTCCCCGTTAAAGCACGCCCTATATGGCATAAAGTAAAGTGTGACAATCTGCTGATGTTCAAATAAGTGAATCTGATCATAAACTTTGCTCTGTATATTCATGTGCTATGAAATAAAGCAGCTTACTAGTTCCCAACTGGCCTGGCCTCATCAATGATCTATCAGTTTGCCTTGGCAGGGATTGAAGAAACAACATTTCCTGGCAAATAAAATAGGGAAAATATCATTAATCCCCCGTACGCTATGTATTATTTGGCGTGGCACAGCACAGGCACATCTGTACAATTTGAGGGCCATGGGACAAGAATGGAGGAGTGGGACTAATTGAATTGCACTTTCAGAGAGCTGGTACAAGCATGGTGGCACAATGGGTTGAATGGCCTTCTTTGTGCTGTATGATTCAATGACTCCTAAATGTAAAATGCTCAGGCTACTGAATTAAATAGTAAATAGCACCACTATGAGACTATCTAAAGCAATACTTTAAGCTTGTAATATTGATGATCATTAATCTTGAACTGCATTTTAACTCCACAGTTGGCTTGTCAATCCTTGCAGCTTCTTTCTAAAGGAAGCATGAAGCTGCCAAATGGATATCATTTGTCCAAGTTGCTTTGTCACATTTTAGGTCAAAAATTCAAGCAACTTTCATCAAAGAACCCCAGATCGTTTTTCGTAAGCAGGTGAATTAATAATAATAATAAATGCATCTAAACAGGGAGAAGTGCATCTAGAAAGTAGATGGGGAGAAACTATTCATACTTGTGAAAGGATCAAGAATGAAACGGTAAAGAATTATGGTAATTGGAAAAAGCGGCAGAAAAAAGCCGTAGGTCTGGGATGCACTGCCTGAGAGTCAGGTGCAGGCAGATTCAATTGAAGCATTCAAAATGGAATTATAAAATTATCTGGAAAGGAAGAACGTGCAGGGTTATAGGGCACTTGGTTAATTGCTCCTTTGGAGAGCCAGGGTGGAAATGACAGGCCAAATGGCCTCCTTCTGCTCTGTAACAATTCTATGATCTATCTTCGGTGATCTGTGAAGTACTTTTTTTTACTGATGCAATAATTGTTAATAACTCCCTTGCCCAGAAAGTGTATGATTACAAATGTGGATTCCAATTCCTTCAGGTTGTTAATTGTTTAAAGAAATTTGAAAAATGTTAAATCTTACAATTTATTTTTCTTACCTATTCACTCTTCCATCATCTCCCATCAGGCAGGAGATACAAAAGTCTGAGAACACGCACGAACTGACTCAAAAACAGCTTCTTCCCCACTGTTACCAGACTCCTAAATGACCCTCTTATGGACTGTCCTGATTAACACTATACCCCTGTATGCTTCACCCAATATCTAGTTACATTGTGTACCTCTGTTGCCCTATTATGTATTTTCTTTTATTTCCTTTTCTCTTCATGTACTTAATGATCTGTTGAGCTGCTCGCAGAAAAACACTTTTCGCTGTACCTTGGTACACGTGACAATAAACAAATCCAATCCAATCCAGTCTTTGTTTCCTCTCTTCATTTCTCTTGATTTTCCATGGAAATCACACATTCTTATCCATCTTTCTACTAGCTCCTTCTTCTGTTTATTTCACAAACGTCTACCCAATTGTAAGGTCATACAGTATTTGTCTCATTGTTCAGCGAAGGTCCCCAGTGATCTCACTGTGTCATTATTGGATCACACAGCAATTTGCAGGCAAAAGATGTTGAAATTAAAACATGATAGAACAAGGCTAACTAACAGGGCACACAATGAGATGTTCCCTGCAGCAAAACTGTAGCCACAATTTACATTGAGGGAATGATAATAACATTTGATTAAAAGGTTTATTGAGTGGTAATCCATAGTTGACTAACCCAAATCAACGACACAACGTGTAAGACTGAATACCAATGGTTCAGGCATAGGTGAAATTTGAGGATAAAAGAGAAAAAGATCTGTATTTACTCATATCAAAGACATCTGTTTTTGGGCTGTTTTCATTATTGTTTGCTGATTCACTGCCCCCTGAGCTGGTATTGGGCTCCACTTGCAATGTTGCTAGAGCTTGAAGATCAAGATGTTGAGTATTGACATATGTTGGAGCTTCTCCTCCTTTGGATAATGAAGGTCTCACCTCTGACTGGACATATAAATCACTGGAGGACCCTGCAGATTTCAAATAAGAAATGTAAGGAAGGCCCATTGTAAACATAGGGGTAGAAATTCCATGCTCTGGAGAATTTAGATTAATTCTGGAGAAGAAGCTGGATCCAATGGATTTCTAGTCCATATAACCTCCATTAAGGACTTCTTAGGGTGATCCTCATAACATTACAGAGAAACTTTCATGGTGTCTGGGCACTCTCGGGGCTACATTATGAATTTCACCCAACTTCGCCCCTTATTGACCAATGTCTGCAAAGAGCAAATGTAGGTTCCATTGTGGGTTTACTAAGGAAAGAAAATAAAGGTTATTGATCTCAGAGGAATTAAGAAATCTGTAATAATGTTGTCCCTCTTTTTCCTCAAGGGAAATGCTAAAAATTATGCTGACTATTTTCTTCAGCCCAATTCAGGCCTCAGGTGTCCCATCTCAAAATGGGGCATCTTGAAGTTTCACCTCCCACCTCATCAGTGCCTCTGCTATAGGTGCAGATTTCCACTCTGAGGATTTTAAAGACTCTGGACACTGGAACAGGATAAGCAGTTGAGCAAAGTGGTGGACTGATGTCTTGTACCACTGTACTTCCTCTACCCCACACACTGCCATTTTGAGGTTGACACACCAGCCAACACTCTTTCTTAACCTCCGATAGTTAACATGCTCACTGGCACAAAGGGCATTCAACCTACTTAAGGGGATCATCAACCATTTGCAGTTCAGTTACTGAATTACTTCTTCTACTTGTGGTTGCAATTCTTTGCATTTTCGGTGTTACCTGATGAGTGCACAGGGAGTTCTGGCTAGTACTATAGAGAAACTATAGAGAAATACAGCACAGAACAGGCCCTTCGGCTCACGATGTTGCGCCGAACTTTTGTCCTAGGTTAATCATAGAATTTTGGACAATTTTTCATGGCCAATCCACCCAACCTGCACATCTTTGGACTGTGGGAGGAAACCGGAGTACCCGGAGGAAACCCACGCAGTCACGGGGAGGATGTGCAGACTCCACACAGACAGTGACCCAAGTCGAAATCGAACTTGGGACCCTGGAGCTGTGAAGCAATTGTGCTATCCACAATGCTACCGTGCTGCCCTTAAGAAGTTAACCTACACTCCCTTATTCTACCCTAATCCAAGTACCTATCCAATAGCCACTTGAAGGTCCATAAATTTTCCGACTCAACTACTACCACAGGCAGTGCATTCCATGCCCCCACTACTCTCTGGGTAAAGAACCTACCTCTGACATCCCCTCTATATCTTCCACCATTTATCTTAAATTTATGTCCCCTTGTAATGGTGTGTTCCACCCGGGGAAAAAGTCTCTGACTGTCTACTCTATCTATTCCCCTGATCATCTTATAAACCTCTATCAAGTCGCCCCTCATCCTTCTCCGTTCTAATGAGAAAAGGCCTAGCACCCTCAACCTTTCCTCGTATGACCTACTCTCCATTCCAGGCAACATCCTGGTAAATCTCCTTTGCACCTTTTCCAAAGCTTCCACATCCTTCCTAAAATGAGGTGACCAGAACTGCACACAGTACTCCAAATGTGGCCTGACCAAGGTTTTGTACAGCTGCATCATCACCTCACGGCTCTTAAATTCAATCCCTCTGCTAATGAACGCTAGCACACCATAGGCCTTCTTCACAGCTCTATCCACTTGAGTGGCAACTTTCAAAGAACTATGAACATAGACCCCAAGATCTCTCTGCTCCTCCACATTGCCAAGAACCCTACCATTAACCCTGTATTCCGCATTCAGATTTGTCCTTCCAAAATGGACAACCTCACACTTGTCAGGGTTAAACTCCATCTGCCACTTCTCAGCCCAGCTCTGCATTCTATCTATGTCTCTTTGAAGCCGACAACAGCCCTCCTCACTATCCACAACTCCACCAATCTTCGTATCATCTGCAAATTTACTGACCCACCCATCAACTCCCTCATCCAAGTCGTTAATGAAAATCACAAACAGCAGAGGACCCAGAACTGATCCCTGCGGTATGCCACTGATAACTGGGCTCCAGGCTGAATATTTGCCATCCACCACAACTCTCTGTCTTCTATCGGTTAGCCAGTTTGTTATCCAACTGGCCAAATTTCCCACTATCCCATGCCTCCTTACTTTCTGCATAAGCCTACCATGGGGAACCTTATCAAATGCCTTACTAAAATCCATGTACACTACATCCACTGCTTTACCTTCATCCACATGCTTGGTCACCTCCTCAAAGAATTCAATAAGACTTGTAAGGCAAGACCTACCCCTCACAAATCCGTGCTGACTATCCCTAATCAAGCAATGCCTTTCCAGATGCTCAGAAATCCTATCCCTCAGTACCCTTTCCATTACTTTGCCTACCACCGAAGTAAGACTAACTGGCCTGTAATTCCCAGGGTTATCCCTATTCCCTCTTTTGAACAGGGGCACGACATTCGCCACTCTCCAATCCTCTGGTACCACCCCTGTTGACAGCGAGGACGAAAAGATCATTGCCAACGGCTCTGCAATTTCATTTCTTGCTTCCCATAGAATCCTTGGATATATCCCGTCAGGCCCGGGGGACTTGTCTATCCTCAAGTTTTTCAAAACGCGCAACACATCTTCTTTCCTGACAAGTATCTCCTCAAGCTTATCAGTCTGCTTCACGCTGTCCTCTCCAACAATATGGCCCCTCTCGTTTGTAAATACTGATGAAAAATACTTGTTCAAGACCTCTCCTATCTCTTCAGACTCAATACACAATCTCCCGCTACTGTCCTTAATCGGACCTACCCTCGCTCTAGTCATTCTCATATTTCTCACATATGTGTAAAAGGCCTTGGGGTTTTCCTTGATCCTACCCGCCAAAGATTTTTCATGCCCTCTCTTAGCTCTCCTAATCCCTTTCTTCAGTTCCCTCCTGGCTATCTTGTATCCCTCCAGCGCCCTGTCTGAACCTTGTTTCTTCAGCCTTACATAAGTCTCCTTCTTCCTCTTAACAAGACATTCAACCTCTCTTGTCAACCATGGTTCCCTCACTCGACCATCTCTTCCCTGCCTGACAGGGACATACATATCAAAGACACGCAGTACCTGTTCCTTGAACAAGTTCCACATTTCACTTGTGTCCTTCCCTGACAGCCTATGTTCCCAACTTCTGCACTTCAATTCTTGTCTGACAGCATTGTATTTACCCTGACCCCAATTATAAACCTTGCCCTGTTGCTCGCACCTATCCCTCTCCATTACTAAAGTGAAAGTCACAGAATTGTGGTCACTACCTCCAAAATGCTCCCCCACTAACAAATCTATCACCTGCCGTGGTTCATTACCAAGTACTAAATCCAATATGGCCTCCCCTCTGGTCGGACAATCTACATACTGTGTTAGAAAAGCTTCCTGGACACACTGCACAAACACTACCCCATCCAAACTATTTGATCTAAAGAGTTTCCACTCAATGTTTGGGAAGTTGAAGTCGCCCATGACTACTACCCTGTGACTTCTGCACCTTTCCAAAATCTGTTTCCCAATCTGTTCCTCCACATCTCTGCTGCTATTGGGGGGCCTATAGAAAACTCCCAACAAGATGACTGCTCCTTTCCTATTTCTAACTTCAACCCATATTACCTCAGTAGGCACATCCCCCTCGAACTGCCTTTCTGCAGCTGTTATACTATCTCTAATTAACAATGCCACCCCCCCCCACCTCTTTTACCATCCTCCCTAATCTTGTTGAAACATCTATAACCAGGGACCTCCAACAACCATTTCTGCCCCTCTTCTATCCAAGTTTCTGTGATGGCCACCACATCGTAGTCCCAAGTACAGATCCATGCCTTAAGTTCACCCACCTTATTCCTGATGCTTCTTGCATTAAAGTATACACACTTCAACCCATCTCCTTGCCTGCAAGTACTCTCCTTTGTCATTGTTACCTTCCCCACGGCATCACTATGTGCTTTGGCGTCCTGACTATCGTCTACCTTAGTTGCTGGACTACAGATCCGGTTCCCATTCCCCTGCCAAATTAGTTTAAACCCTCCCGAAGAGTACTAGAAAACCTCCCCCCCAGGATATTGGTGCCCCTCTGGTTCAGATGCAACCCGTCCTGCTTGTACAGGTCCCACCTTCCCCAGAATGCGCTCCAATTATCCAAATACCTGAAGCCCTCCCTCCTACACCATTCCTGCAGCCACGTGTTCAACTGCACTCTCTCCCTATTCCTAGCCTCGCTATCACGTGGCACCGGCAACAAACCAGAGATGACAACTCTGTCTGTCCTGGCCTTTAACTTCCAGCCTAACTCCCTAAACTTGTTTATTACCTCCACACCCCTTTTCCTACCTATGTCGTTGGTACCAATGTGCACCACAACTTCTGGCTGCTCACCCTCCCCCTTCAGGATCCTGAAGACACGATCAGAGACATCCCTGGCCCTGGCACCCAGGAGGCCACATACCTTTCGGGAGTCTCGCTCGCGACCACAGAATCTCCTATCTACTCCCCTAACCATTGAATCTCCTATTACTATTGCTTTTCTATGCTCCCCCCTTCCCTTCTGAGCCCCAGAGCCAGACTCAGTGCCAGAGACCTGGCCGCTGGGGCCTTCCCCCGGTAGGTCATCCCCCCCAACAGCATCCAAAACGGTATACTTGTTTTGAAGGGGAACGGCCACGAGGGATCCCTGCACTGTCTGCCTGTTAGTTTTCTTTCCCCTGACTGTAACCCAGCTACTCTTGTCCAGTACCTTTGGTGTGGCTACCTCCCTGTAACTCTTCTCTATAACCCCCTCTGCCTCCCGGATGATCCGAAGTTCATCCAGCTCCAGCTCCAGTACCTTAACACGGTCTCTGAGGAGCTGGAGTTGGGTGCACTTCCCGCAGGTATAGTCAGCGGGGACACCAGTGGTATCCCTCACCACCCACATCCTACAGGAGGAGCATGCAACTGCCCTAGCCTCCATCCCCTCTTATTTACAAAATTAGCTGCCCCGTGGACCAACTGGACCTCCGCCCTCCGACTCTACTTCCAGTCAGCTGTACTCTAAACTCCTGGCTCTCTTCACACTCTTTGATAAATATAGGAAATTAAATGTGAGGAGCACCTTACTCCCTCCTCACCTAACTCCCTCAGTCACCAAACTCTCACTGTAGCACTCAAATGCCACAAGCTCAGCACTCAGTGCAAACCAGTGTTGAAGTATGTTTTGGTAACTTAAAGCTTGTGCACACACCAGTTTATTTCAGACACGGCTGGTCTAGTAGGCCGTCCCCTTAGGATTGAGCATGATTGGAAGAATGAGCAGAAACCATGAAGAGCAGGATAAGCTAATGGAAGAGGGAGCAAGAGAAGGAGAAGGGTTCTCAGCAGCAGGTCATATCTGCTCAATGTTCAGGGAGAAATTCTCCTCCCTGAAACATCAGTGACAATCAATGTTTGAAATGGTGTTTGAGCACTTCACTAAGGAGGGCGTCATTTAAATTTACCAACTGCTGCAGCCACAACTCTAATCTCCGAATATGCCAAAAAACGGAAGTGCAAATGGCTGTGAAGGTGAGTCTGGCTATAAACCCCTACACATCTGGTTTCTTCCAGGCTACGGCTGGAGATATTATAGTATCTCATATGCAATTCATTCTGTGACAGTCTTCTGTGTCAGCTGTTTTCAATCTCCATGGCAAACCAAAATGTAACTATTGGGCAACAAGGCCTATCCACGGAAGGATGGTCATGATTCCAGTTCGAAACCTATGCATATGTGAACAGCAGGCATACAACGGTGGCCATACCATCACAAGAAATTTGGATAGAGCAGACCATTGTGCAGTAAAGAAATTATTCCATTGCCTGGCTCACTCTGGAGAGGCCTGCAATACTTGGCTGAATGAGTATTGTGATTTGTCTGATAGGGTGCAGCTGCACAACTTTACCATTGTAAGAAAACAACTGCTACTACCACCTATCAGGCAAGAAGCTGAGGAACAGGAGAATGAGGAGGAAGTGGCAGAGAAAGATGTTGAGGAAGAAGGTAGTGAAAGAGCAGGAGGTAGAATTGGATGAAGTGGAAAGAAAGCTGCAACTTGGACAGCACTTTCTATCCAGTCTGTACATGAACAAAAAAATTCAATTCGCCATTCACCAAGAGTTCCACACTCCTTACCTCCCCTCTGTCACTGAGCATTATTACAATCCCAGGCCAGATCCCAACAGTGGCTAGGATACTGAACCAAAACCCCAATATTTTAGTTTATTTTGTAAGACTGTGTGGAAAGGAGTGACTGTGCCAAGAAATAGTAGTTTGAAACAAAACTTTATTGTTAACAAAATATAAACTCTTTAACATCATACCTGAAAATAGCCTACAATTACCCCATGAACAATGCTGCTAAATACAGTAAATATAATACCCTCAATTATCTCTATTCCCAATTAGACAACACAAAAGGAAAAACATACAGCTGTCAATCCATCCTACATCCCAATGGCACAGAGTAATACCTGCTTTCCAGAATAGATTTGGCTCCTGTTAGAACCCTTGCAAACTCTGACTGGATATCTTCAAAAAGCTGTTTCGACTTGTTTGTTTCAGCTTCCCACTTGTCCTCAACCAAGTCTGCACTGCTTTAAATACTATTAATCTTTTTTAACAATCCGACTGTGAGAGCAAAATACTTACTTGTGGACTTAGTATTAGGCATATCAGAACTCAACTCCAAAGCTTTCTCAAAATGTCTGAATACTTAGCTCCACCAGCAATGACATCATCGTCCAAGCTGAAACAAATTAACTCCCAGGCTGAAAACCGCTCCCCAGGGACTCCCCCTAGTTCAATCAACAGTGTATCAGCCCAGGCTTTTCCGATGGTCAATTTAACCTATGACTCTTAAAAGCTTTCTAGTCTTACAAAACAAGATTATTATTAAAAAGTGACTACTGCAGTCAAATACAATCTACCCCAGGCTTTTAACCCTTGAATTGCCAAATGTTTATAATTCCAGTATAGCTAAAATTCTGCATTCATCACACCATCACGCTGTTAACCATTTTCAGTGCTGTGACATCCTGGCAGACCCTCTGGACACTAGTGTGGGGAGCATGATGGCAACAATCTGAGCTTCCATTGCAGCACACAGACAGGGGGTGCCTGCCACATGAGCTGCAATGGAAGCTGGATATCAGCCATTAGATGTTACATTATGGTTGGATCTATAACTGTCATTCCAAGCAAGAAAGAAAATGTTCAAATCTCTGCACAATGCCCTGTATCAAGTTGGTGCTGACTTATTGCAACCAATGACTTGTGCTGGGAGTACTGGCTTCAAGCAGCATTGTTTTTACAATTAGTAGGCAGCGGCAAGTTGACGCAATAGAACACAGAACATAGAACGGTACAGCACAGTACAGGCCCTTCGGTCCACGTTGTTGTGCCGATCAGTTATCCTAATCTAAGATCAACCTAACCTACACCCCTTAAATTTACTGCTGTCCATGTGCCTGTCCAAGAGTCGCTTAAATGTCCCTAATGACTCAGGCTCCACCACCTCCACTGGCAGTGCATTCCACACACCCACCACTCTCTGTAAAGAACCGACCTCTGACATCTCCCCAGTACCTTCCTCCAAACACTTTAAAATTATATCCCCTTGTGACAGCCATTTCCGCCCTGGGGCAAAGTCTCTGGCTATCCACTCTATCCATACCTCTTATCACCTTACACACCTCTATCAAGCCACCTCTCTTCCTTCTTCGCTCCAGTGAGAAAAACCCTAGCTCCCTCAACTTTTCTTCATAAGACATGCTCTCCAGTCCAGGCAGCATCCTGGTAAATCTCCTCTGCAACCTCTCCAAAACATCCACATCCTTCCTATAATGAGGCGACCAGAACTGGACACAATATTTCAAGTGTGGCCTATCCCGGGCTTAATAAAGCTGCAGCAAAACCTTGAGGCTCTTAAACTCAATTCCCCTGTTAATGAAAGCCAACATACCATATGCCTTCTTAACAACCCTATCAACCTGGGTGGCAACTTTGAGGGATCTATATACGTGGACCCCAAGATCCCACTGTTCCTCCACACTTCCAAGAATCCTGCCTTTTACCCTGTATTCAGCATTCAAATTCAACCTTCCAAAATGGATCACTTCACATTTATCTAGGTTGAACTTCATCTGCCACTTCTCAGCCCAGCTCTGCATCCTGTCAATGTCCTGTTGTAACCTGCAACAGCCCGCAACACTATCTACAACTCCACCAACCATCGTGTCATCGGCAAACTTACTAACCCACCCTTCCACTTCCTCATCCAAGTCATTTATAAAAACCACAAAGAGCAGAGGTCCCAGAACAGATCCCTGCAGGACACCACTGGTCACCGACCTCCAGGCGGAATACTTTCCATCCACTACCGTTCCTCTTTTGGCCAGCCAATTCTGTATCCAGACAGCCAAATTTCCCTGTATCCCATGCCCCCTGACTTTCTGAATACCATGGTGAACCTTATCAAATGCCTTACTGAAATCCATATACACCCACATCCACTGCCCAGCCTTCATTTATGTGTGTCGTCACATCCTCAAAGAACTCAACGAGGCTTCTGAGGCATGACCTGCCTCTCACAAAGCCATGCTGACTATCTTTAATCAAACTTCGTTTTTCTAAATAATCATAAATCCTATCTCTCAGAATCGTTTCCAATATTTTGCTCATCACAGATGTAAGACTGGCTGGTCTGTAATTCCCAGGGGTTTCCCTATTCCCTTTCTTGAACAGGGGAACACCATTTGCCTCCCTCCAATCATCCGGTACTATTCCAGTGGAGAGTGGGGATGCAAAGATTATCGCCAATGGCGCAGCAATCTCCTCCCTCGCTTCCTGTAGTAATCTTGGGTATATCCCATCTTGCCCAGGGGACTTATCTTTCCTGATGCTTTTCAAAATTTCCAGCACATCCTCCTTCTTAATATCAAGTTTGAGCCTATTAACCTGATTCACCCTATTCTCATGAGCAACAAAGTCCCTCTCTCTAGTGAATACTGAAGCAAAATATTTATTTAGGGCCTCCCCCATCTCCTCAGACTCTAGGCACAAGTTCCCTCCACTATCCCTGATCGGCCCTACTCTCACTCTGATCATTCTCTTGTTTCTCACATAAGTGTAGAACGCCTTGGGACTTTCCCTAATCTTTCCTGCCAGGGCTTTTTCATGCCCTCTCCTAGCTCTCCTAAGTCCACTTTTGAGTTCCTTCCTGGCTACCTTGTAACCCTCTAGAGCCGTGCCAGATCCTTGCTTCCTCAACATTATGTAAGCTTCTTTCTTCCTCTTGACTAGAAGCTGCACTTCTCTTGTCATCCAAGGCTCCTTCACTTTACCATTCCTTCCTTGTCTCAGTGGGACAAAACTATCCAACACTCGCAGCAAGTGCCCCTTAAACAACCCCCACATTACTGTTGTGCATTTCCCATAATGTCTGGAGTCAACTCATTGGCCTGTGTTAATTTTACTCCCATTTTCATGGGCGTGCTAATTTATAGCCCATCTACTTGAAAAAGGCACGTTTTGGATTAAACAGCTGCTCACAAGGGTCAAGATCAGTCATGAGGAAAGATTTTAAAAATTATTAGCAAGAAAGAAAGTAGTTAAAAAGGAATCTTGGTGAGCACATAAAGTCAGTTTTCCATGCTGAAAGATTTTAACTAAAATTTTAAATGGCATAAAGTAAACCTAGCTTCCTGCTCAAAGTACAATCAGGAAACGCAAATGAAAATTAGCGAAAACAAATTGAAACACTGCATTATATTGGGAAAATATTGATGATGTTGCTACAGTGCATCTTGTCAATGGTACACACTGCTGCCACCGGGTCTTGGGATTATCAATAGTTTTGAGTGTCCAGCAAGAACACATAGATAAAAGCAAATTACTGCAGATGCTGGAATCTGAAACGATAGAGTAAATGCTGGAAAATCTCAGCAGGTCTGGCAGCATCTGTAGGGAGAGAAAAGATCTAATGTTTTGAGTCCAATGACTCTTTGTCAAAGCTAACAGTCAGAGAATGTGGGGAATCTTTAGACTGTGGAGTGAGAATGAAAGATGAGTCACAGCCACAGAAACCCAGGGAAACGGGGTGCTAACAGCCACAGAAACCAATACATAGATGCTGGACTAAATGACCTTCTATTGTGTTGTCCTCTGTGGTTTTGCACAAGTTCCCGACATGCATCAGCAATGCTGAAGAGTGAAATTTCACCTACTGTCTTCAAAAAGCAATTTATTTTTTCTGGGGAAGAATAACCAGAAAAGGCAGACAGAGTGTTTGTCACGAGTATGCCATTCCAATTAATGCATTGATGCATTTTAACACAATTTACATCATTGTACAATATATTTTCAAATAATATTTAGAACTCTATGACTATGTCCTTTACTGAGTGAAAGACAGATGTTAAAGACATCATCCATCCAGATCCCCTTAAATCATTTAATTCACTCAGTTTCTCCTGTGAGTGTATCTATTTACACAGTAACAGCTATTTCCTGAAAGGTTAGTTATTTACCATATCTGCCCAGTGCATGCCTCCAGTCTTCTCTGTGGTCCTCGCCCAGCTGCGGCCCTTGATAGTAGCTTTGGTCTTGTCCTATGGTTAACACTGGCTACAGTAACAAAGTAAAATTGTTCAACACTAAGGGTTCCATGCCTAAAATAACATAGAGCAAGAAAGATTAAAAGAATACAAACATTTCTTTCTTTGGAATGATACCTGCTCTATTTTCTCTCCAGCTCGAATCTCATGCAGCTATTGTTTTTTATTTATATATTCACTTATTTTTCAATCCATGGCAATAAAAAGAACAAATGATTTTGCAGCTATCAGATGAACTCTGCATTAGTATTTTATGCTAACTGATTGACCTAAATCTGTTTCTGTAATTTATTCCAACCATTTGAAAGTATTACTGAGCTTTGTTTCGGTAAAGGGCCATTGTTCATAAGCCTGTACAGTGACATGTTCGTTCATGCTCACTTTGAACTCTGCCAGGACTACTCAGATCCAGACATGATTGCAGCGTTAGTCCAAATATGGACAAAAAAATCGTGGGCAGTATTCTCCCCACCCACGCCGGATGGGAGAATCGCCGGGGCGCCGCGCGGGTCGTGCCACATCGCACCAACACCCGCATGCAATTCTCCCCCCCACCCCCGCCCAAACCTGCGTAGCGAGAATCGCGCCGGGCCGCTCGGAGAATCAGCCCTCGCTGTTTGCGGCGATTCTCCAGCCCGGATGGGCCGAGCGGCCGGCGAAAAACCTGACAATCCCGCCGGCGCCGTCCACACCTGGCCGCTGCTGGCGGGAACTGCGCGGGAACGCTGGGAGGGGCGGCCTGTTGGGGAGGGGCGGGGAGGGGGGTTCCTTCACCAGGGGGTGCCTCTGATGGGGTCTGGCCCGCGATCGGGGCCCACCGATCGGCGGCCCAGCCTCTCTAAAGGAGAGGCTTTCCTTTCCTCCGCCGCCCCGCAAGATCCATCCGCCGTCTTCTTGCGGGGCGGCCTCGGGAAGGACGGCAACCACGCATGCGCGGGTGACGTCATTTACGCAACGACGGTGCGTCATTTATGCGGCGCCGCTTTTTACACGGCGCCAAGGCCCAGCGCGCGTAAAAGACGCGACCCTGCTCCTAGCCCCCCGGGGGCGGGAGAAGAGGGGGCTGGGAGCGGGCTCCAACGCTGGAGTGCAACACTCTGGTTTTCACTCCGGCGTCGGGACTTTGTCTCCCTTTGGGAGAATCGTGCCCCTTAATTCCAGAGATGAAGTGACAGCTAATGCTCTTGGAAAACCTTTGATCAATTGTGGCATCAAAGAGCCCTAGTAACATTGAAGTCAACTTTCTACTGGCAGGAATCATAACTAACACAAACAAGGTGGTCCGTGGTTGTGAGAGGTCAATCATCTCAGCCCAAGAACATCCCTGCAGGAGTTGCTCAGGGTAATGTCCTCAACCCAACCACCTTCAGCTGCTTCATCAATGACCTTCTCTTCATCATAAGGTTAAAATTGGGGATGTTTGCTGATGATTGCGCAGAGTTCAATTGCATTTGCAACTTCTTAGATAATGAGGTAGTTCATGTCTGCATGCAGCAAGTCCGGGACAACATACAGGTTTGGGATGATAAGTAGCAAATAACATTCATGTCACACAAGTGCCAGGTACTAACTGCTCCATTGTCCCTGTGCTGAAATCCCTACATAATAGCACTTGGTTGCATTGGCACCACATGCACTTCATTGTTGAAGAAGACTGCTCACCACCACATTTTCAACGTAATTAGGGATGGGTAACTAATTCAATAAATAATTATCCTTCATTAATCTCCCCTCACCTCCCCATTTAAACTCTCAGCCCATATTCATGTTACCCACTTTCTGCTTATCTGATACGGGATGACAGAGAAGCTGTCTGATAATTTAGCAACAGTGAATGTGTGGAGGGAGGAAGTGGTAGTAAGCAACAGGTGACCTGCTCACATCACTTCCACAGTTTCATTCACAAGGAAGGACATCTCTGATAACTTCCTTGCAATGCTCACTGCCCATATCCCCTTTCAATACTCCAATCCTCCCTCCTCTTGTATCTCTCTTAGAAAAAGCTATTGACTAATTCATTTACGACTGCACTTTCAAAATCCCAACTGTTAAGTCTTTGATCCTCTATTTGCCACTAGGTTTCTGCAGCTCTTGATTTACTCAACTGCGCACATACTGCCATCTTTGATGTTCTAGTCCACAGTGAAAACATTACGACCTCTATTGGCTGTTTCCCAGTACAGCCCACATCTCCACACACCTAGGTCCAAGGGCCACAGACTTAGGTCCAAGGGCCACAGACTTAGGTCCAAGGGCCACACACTTAGGTCCAAGGGCCACACACTTAGGTCCAAGGGCTACACACTTAGGTCCAAGGGCCACACACTTAGGTCCAAGGGCCGCAGACTTGAAAAGGCATGGCACATAATTGGGTTGCCATCCTCTGCCAGTGCCGGCTGGATCTTGCACCTTTCTCTAGTTTCTTTCCTATCTCCTCTCATGCCCATCTCTGAGCTCATCTTGTCCATGAGACCTACATTCTTTTCCTTAGTTCTAATCTCCATTAAACTGCTGATCATCCATCTTCCTCTCCTGACTCCCATTTTAACCGATGTTGTAAACGGTTTTCTCCCTTTAGGCGATATCCCTCTTTCCATTAAGTCTGCTGTCAACCCACCTTGTTCAAAATGCTAATGCTCCATGCCCCCACCCTTGCAAACCATCATCCCATCTCCAACTTCCCTTTCCTCTCCAAAGTCCTTGAATGTGCGGCTGCTTGCAAAGTCTGTTCCCATCTTTCTTGGAACTCAATTTTGAGTCTCTCCAATCAGGTTTTCATCCTAGCCACAGGAATGAAATAGCTCTTCTCAGAATCACAAATAGCATCCTACATGAGCATGACAAAGGTAAACTTTCCCTCCTCACCCTTCTTGTCCAGTTCGCTGCCTTTGATACGGTTGACCATACCATCCTCCTCCAAAACCTCTCCATGGTTGACCAGGTGGGTGGGACTGCTTTCACCTGGGTCCATTCTTTTCTGTCAAATCTTAGCCAGAGATTCACTTGCAATGGCTTTTATGCCTGTTCCTGCAGTGTTACCTCAGGTGTCCGGCATGGTAGCACAGGGATTGGCACTGTTGCTTCACCGTGCCAAGGGCCCGGGTTCGATTCCCGACTTGGGTCACTGCCTGTGCAGAGTTTGCATGTTCTCCCCGTGTCTGCGTGAGTTTCCTCCGGGTGCTCCGGTTTCCTCCCTCAAGCCTCAAAAGACGTGTTTTTAGGTGAATTGGACATTCTGAATTCTCTCTCTGTATCTGAACAGGCGCCGGAATGCGGCGACTAGGAGATTTTCACAGTAACTTCATTGAAGTGTTCATGTAAGCCTACTTGTGGCAATAATAAAGATTATTATTATGATTGTTATTGGGATTGATCCTTGGTGTCCTTCTATTTCTCATCTACATCATCTGGAGGTACAATGTTATTTTTCACATGTGTGCTGATAACACCCAGCTGTAACTTATTCACTGTTGCTAAATTATCAGCCTGCTTATCTGGCATCTGGCAGAAATTTCCTCCAATTAAATATTAGAAAGACTGATGACATTGTTTTCAATTCCCACACCAAACTCTGTTCACTAACTACTAACTGCATTCTTCTCCCAGGCAACAGTTTGAGATGAAGCCAGTCTGTTCACTTTTTAAATATCAATTTAGAATACACAATTCTTTTTTTCCGATTAAGGACAATTTAGCGTGGCCAATCCACCTACCCTGCACATCTTTTTGGGTTGTGGAGGTGAGACCCATGCAGACACAGGGAGAATGTGCAAAGAGTGTGGAAGCCAGTCTGTTCATAACCTTGGTGTCACATTTGATCCTAAAATGTGCTTCCAATCTCATGTGTGTGTCATCACTTAGAGCCTATTTCCATCTCTGTAAAGTCATTCTGCTTTGTCTCTGTCTCAGTTCATCTGGTGCCAAAACCCTCTTCCGTGCCTTCATTACCCCTAGACTAGACTATTCTGATTCATTTCTGGACCATCTCCCACTATCTACCCTATGTAAACTTGAGGTTATCCAGAAGTCTGGTGCCCATGTCTTAATTCATACCAAGCCCTGTTCCCCTATCACTCCAGTGCTCACTGATCTACATTGGCTCCTTGTTTTCAAATCCCTCCCGAGCTTTGCCCATGTCTGTAATTTCCCCCAGCCAATGACCATTCTGCGGTGATATGTATGGCACTTGCATATTTTTAACTGAACAATAGCTAGCTCCCTAATTCAAGTAACCACAATGCAACAATTGTATTACTCACTTGTACTGCCTTTATTATTCTTTGATGGACTATTCTCAAGGGTCTGAAAGTAAAGGCAGCTTGCTATTGCCACACCAATTTGAGTTTTCATTTAGCCTGGATCTTCAGAGGAATGACAATCATTGTGGGATCACCATTCCAAGCGAATGTTTCAATGCAACTCAGTGCTGCTTTGCATGTTTTGCCAGCTTGAACCTGGCTTTACCAGAAATGCAGAACACAGTTCCTCTGAGAGCTCTGTCACAGCAGAGTAGGGTTGGTGGGGAAAGACAGGACATGGCCCTTTTTGTGGCACTAGCTGCTATATGGTAAGTTTAAAAGTCCAGCTTGAATGTTAGAGAATGAATGTTGTTGGATGAATTAGTGAATGGGTGGATTTGTAGGGTGGCAGGTTGGTGAGATGGTAGGTGGGTGACATGGTAGGTGGGTGACATGGTAGGTGGGTGACATGGTAGGTGGGTGACATGGTAGGTGGGTGACATGGCAGGTGGGTGAGGCAGTAGGTGGGGAGGGTGGGCTTGTGGGTGCAGTGATAGATGGTAGGGTGGTAGTTGAGTTAGGTGCTAGGTGGGTAGGATGGTAGGTGGGTCGGGTGGCCAGGTGAGTGAGGTAGTAGGTGAGTGAGATGGTTGGTGAGTGAGGTGGTAGGTGAGTGAGATGGTTGGTGAGCGAGGTGATAAGTGAGTGAGATGGTTGGTGGGTGAGGTGATAAGTGAGTGAGATGGTTGGTAAGTGAGGTGATACGTGAGTGAGATGGTTGGTGGGTGAGGTGATAAGTGAGTGAGATGGTTGGTGAGTGAGGTGGTACGTGAGTGAGATGGTTGGTGGGTGAAGTGGTAGGTAGGTCGGTGGCAGGCGAGTGAGGTGCTAGATGGGTGAGCTGGCAGGTGGTTAGTGTGGTAGGTGAGTGATATGGCAGGTGGTAAGTGTGGTCGCTGAGTTAGTTGGTTGGTGGCCGAGGGGCTAGGAGGGTGAGGTGGGAAGTAGGTGCAGTGGCAGGTGGGTGAAGTGGTAGGTGGGTGAGATGGGAGTCAGGCCTGGGGGTAGTTGGGTGGTCAGTGTGAGTGATTGCGATTTCAGTTTTAGAAATATTCAGGAGTTAGATGAGGGTTTTTCTGTCTAGCAGTTTCTGGGTAATAATTTAAGGATGTAAATCAGAACTGTCCAAAGACTCTGACTCTTATTCAAGAGTTGGAGAGAATCACAGAGAATCCCAGAGAGCAGGGGAATTGTCCATCAGAAGTTGAAACTTCCCAGGCAATTCCCATGGGGCTCAGCTTGTCAGGACTTACACAGAATCCCAATGTGTATCAACAGTCATATATTCCATCTCCAATGATCCAGAGATTGGAAGATTTGGGCCAATACATAACCACCTGATCCTATCCTAACTCTTCGGATCAGACTAATTTGAATGTAGTGCATGTTCGGGAAGAGATATTCAAGTCAGTAGTCAGATAAACTTCCACCAAGATCTGACAATGCCACAAAAGTAGAGCTGTATTGTGTTCGGGACATAGGAGGCTGAGCTGGTAGATTTTTGATGACATCATCCCTCCTGTCTGAATTTTATCAACCCTTTAATGCTCAAGTCTCGTCTATATTGGCTGTCCTTATAGTTTAACCCATTGAATGTCAATATCATTCTATTGAATTCGTGCTCTACCCCTTAAAATTAATATATCCTCCCTGAGATGTAATACCAAGAAGTGAATGCAGCTCTCTGAATGGGGACTAAGCAGAGCATTATATAACTGTAACATAACTTTGTTTTTGTTTGCACTGGAGTGCTGAACTTGGTGCATTTGAGTTCTATTGTCAGAGTTTTGTGACTGAGGGAGTGCTGAACTTGGTGCATTTGAGTGCGATAGTGAGAGTTTGGTGACTGAGGGAGTGCTGAATTTGGTGCATTTGAGTGCTATACTGAGAGTTTGGTGACTGAGGGAGTTAGGTGAGGAGGGAGCAAGGCGCTCCTTTCATTTCATTTCCGCAAGGAGCGAGAAGGGAGCCAGGAATTTACAGAGAGTGCAGCTGACTGGGAGCAGAGTCGGAGGGCGGAGGTCCAGTTGGTCCACAGGGCAGCTATATTCTGTAAAGTAAGAGGGGATGGAGGCTAGGGCATTTGCATGCTCCTCCTGTAGGATGTGGGTGGTGAGGGATACCACCGGTGTCCCCGCTGACTATACCTGCGGGAAGTGCACCCAACTCCAGCTCCTCAGAGACCGTGTTAGGGAACTGGAGCTGGAGCTGGATGAACTTCGGATCATCCGGGAGGCAGTGGGGGTTATCGAGAAGAGTTACAGGGAGGTAGCCACACCCAAGGTACTGGACAAGAGTAGCTGGGTTACAGACAGGGGAAAGAAAACGAACAGGCAGACAGTGCAGGGATCCCTCGAGGCTGTTCCCCTTCAAAACAAGTATACCATTTTGGATGCTGTTGGGGGGGAATGACATACCGGGGGAAGGCCCCAGCGGCCAGGTCTCTGGCACTGAGTCTGGCTCTGGGGCTCAGAAGGGAAGGGGGGAGAATAGAAAAGCAATAGTAATAGGAGACTCAATAGTTAGGGGAATAGATAGGAGATTCTGTGGTCACGAGCGAGACTCCAGAAAGGTATGTTGCCTCCCGGGTGCCAGGGCCAGGGATGTCTCGGATCGTGTCTTCAGGATCCTGAAGGGGGAGGGTGAGCAGCCAGAAGTTGTGGTGCACATTGGTACCAACGACATAGGTAGGAAAAGGGGTGAGGAGGTAATAAACAAGTTTAGGGAGTTAGGCTGGAAGTTAAAGGCCAGGACAGACAGAGTTGTCATCTCTGGTTTGTTGCCGGTGCCACGTGATAGCGAGGCTAGGAATAGGGAGAGAGTGCAGTTGAACACGTGGCTTCTGGAATAGTGTACGAGGGAGGGCTTCAGGTATTTGGATAATTGGAGCGCATTCTGGGGAAGGTGGGACCTGTACAAGCAGGACGGGTTGCATCTGAACCAGAGGGGCACCAATATCCTGGGAGGGAGGTTTTCTAGTACTCTTCGGGAGGGTTTAAACTAATTTGGCAGGGGAATAGGAACCGGATTTGTAGTCCAGCAACTAAGGAAGCCGATATTCAGGACGCCAAAGCGTGTCGTGACACAGTGGGGAAGGTAACACTGACAAAGGATAGCACTTGCAGGCAAGGACATGGGTTGAAGTGTGAATACTTCAACGCAAGAAGCATCAGGAATAAGATGGGTGAACTGAAGGCATGGATCGGTACTTGGGACTACGATGTGGTGGCCATCACGGAAACTTGGATAGAAGAGTTGCAGAAATGGTTGTTGGAGGTCCCTGGTTATAGATGTTTCAACAAGATTAGGGAGGATGGTAAAAGAGGTGGGGGGGGGGGGGGGGGGGTTGGAATTGTTGATTAGAGATAGTATAACAGCTGCAGAAAGGCATTTCGAGGAGGATCTGCCTACTGAGGTAGTATAGGTTGAAGTCAGAAATAGGAAAGGAGCCGTCACCTTGTTGAGGGTTTTCTATAGGCCCCCCAATAGCAGCAGAGATGTGGAGGAACAGATTGGCAAACAGATTTTGGAAAGGTGCAGAAGTCACAGGGTAGTAGTCATGGGTGACTTCAACTTCCCAAACATTGAGTGGAAACACTTTAGATCAAATAATTTGGATGGGGTGGTGTTTGTGCAGTGTGTCCAGGAAGCTTTTCTAACACAGTATGTAGATTGTCTGACCAGAGGGGAGGCCATATTGGATTTGGTACTTGGTAATGAACCAGGGCAGGTGATAGATTTGTTAGTGGGGGAGCATTTTGGAGGTAGTGACCACAATTCTGTGACTTTCACTTTAGTAATGGAGAGGGATAGGTGCGTGCAACAGGGCAAGGTCTACGATTGGGGGAAGGGTAAATACAATTTTGTCAGACAGGAATTGAAGTGCATAAGTTGGGAACATAGGCTGTCAGGAAAGGACACAAGTGAAATGTGGAACTTGTTCAAGGAACAGGTACTGCATGTCTTTGATATGTATGCCCCTGTCAGGCAGGGAAGAAATGGTCCTGAGGGAACCATGGTTGACAAGAGAGGTTGAATGTCTTGTTAAGAGGAAGAAGGAGACTTGTGTAAGGCTGAGGAAACAAGATTCAGACAGGGCGCTGGAGGGATACAAGATAGCCAGGAGGGAACTGAAGAAAGGGATTAGGAGAGCTAAGAGAGGGCATGAAAAGTCTTTGGCGGGTAGGATCAAGGAAAACCCCAAGGCCTTTTACACATATGTGAGAAATATGAAAATGACTAGAGCGATGGTAGGTCCGATCAAGGACAGTAGCGGGAGATTGTGTATTGAGTCTGAAGAGATAGGAGAGGTCTTGAACGAGTACTTTTCTTCAGTATTTACAAATGAGAGGGGCCATATTGTTGGAGAGGTGTGTGAAACAGACTGGTAAGCTCGAGGAGATACTTGTTAGGAAGGAAGATGTGTTGGGCGTTTTGAAATACTTGAGGATAGACAAGTCCCCCGGGCCTGACGGGATATATCCAAGGATTCTATGGGAAGCAAGAAATGAAATTGCAGAGCCGTTGGCAATGATCTTTTCATCCTCACTGTCAACAGGGTTGGTACCAGGGCATTGGAGAGTGGCGAATGTCGTGCCCCTGTTCAAAAAAGAGAATAAGGATAACCCTGGGAATTACAGGCCCATTAGTCTTACTTCGGTGGTAGGCAAAGTAATGGAAAGGGTACTGAGGGACAGGATTTCTGAGCATCTGGAAAGGCACTGCTTGATTAGGGATAGTCAGCACGGATTTGTGAGGGGTAGGTCTTGCCTTACAAGTCTTATTGACTTCTTTGGGAGGTGACCAAGCGTGTGGATGAAGGTAAAGCAGTGGATTTAGTGTACATGGATTTTAGTAAGGCATTTGATAAAGTTCCCCATGGTAGGCTTATGCAGAAAGTAAGGAGGGATGGGATAGTGGGAAATTTGGCCAGTTGGATAACGAACTGGCTAACCAATAGAAGTCAGAGAGTGGTGGTGGATGGCAAATAGTCAGCCTGGAGCCCAGGTACCAGTGGCGTACTGCAGGTCCTCTGCTGTTTGTGATTTTCATTAATGACTTGATGAGGGAGTTGAAGGGTGGGTCAGTAAATTTGCAGATGATACAAAGATTGGTGGAGTTGTGGATAGTGAAGAGGGCTGTTGTCGGCTGCAAGGAGACATAGATAGGATGCAGAGCTGGGCTGAGAAGTGGCAGATGGAGTTTAACCCTGACAAGTGTGAGGTTGTCCATTTTGGAAGGACAAATATGAATGCGGAATACAGGGTTAACGGTAGGGTTCTTGGCAATGTAGAGGAGCAGAGAGATCTTAGGGTCTATGTTCATAGATCTTTTAAAGTTGCCACTCAAGTGGATAGAGCTGTGAAGAAGGCCTATGGTGTGCTAGCGTTCATTAGCAGAGGGATTGAATTTAAGAGCCATGAGGTGATGATGTAGCTGTACAAATCCTTGGTAAGGGCACATTTGGAGTACTGTGTGCAGTTCTGGTCACCTCATTTTAGGAAGAATGTGGAAGCTTTGGAAAAGGTGCAAAGGAGATTTACCAGGATATTGCCTGGAATGGAGAGTAGGTCTTACGATGAAAGGTTGAGGGTGCTAGGCCTTTTCTCATTAGAACAGAGAAGGATGAGGGCGACTTGATAGAGGTTCATAAGATGATCAGGGGAATAGATAGAGTAGACAGTCAGAGACCTTTTCCTCAGGTGGAATAAACCATTACAAGGGGACATAAATTGAAGGTGAATGGTGGAAGATATAGGGGGGACGTCAGAGGTAGGTTCTTTACCCAGAGAGTAGTGGGGGCATGGAATGCACTGCCTGTGGCAGTAGTTGAGTCGGAAACATTAGGGACCTTCAAGCGGCTATTGGATAGGTACATGGATTATGGTAGAATAATGGAGTGTAGATTAATTTGTTCTTAAGGGCAGCACGGTAGCATTGTGGATAGCACAATTGCTTCACAGCTCCAGGGTCCCTGGTTCGATTCCGGCTTGGGTCACTGTCTGTGTGGAGTCTGCATATCCTCCCCGTGTGTGCGTGGGTTTCCTCCGGCTGCTCAGGTTTCCTCCCACAGTGCAAAGATGTGCAGGTTGGGTGGATTGGCTCTGATAAATTGCCCTTAGTGCCCCAAATTCTATGATAATCTATGATTAACCTAGGACAAACGTTCAGCCCAACATCGTGGGCCGAAGGGCCTGTTCTGTGCTGTATGTCTCTCTGTTCTATGTTCTATGTATAACTTCTACCTTGATGCATTCCATCCCCCTTGGGATAAAAATTACAATGCATTAGTTTTAAAAAATATTTTTTGTACCTGTCTCATAGTTTTTCCTGTGTGAGCCCCTAAATTTTTCTTATGTCTATCATATCAAGCCTTTTCATAATCTTTAAAACATCTATCAGCTCACTCCTTTGCCTTCTATATTTTTTCAGTAAAAGGTTCCAACTTGTTCAATCTTTGCTAATGGCTTTAAACTCTCAATTCTGGCAAGATCCTTGTAATCTTTCTGTATCTTCTCCAGTGCTTCAATATCACTCTTTCTAACAAGGAAAACAAAACTGTGCCCAGTATCTAAATGTGGTCTAACCAAGATTCTATGCAAGTTTAATATAGCTTCTTTGTTTTTCAATTCCATTGTTGACTTTTTGTGAGACTGAGTAACCAGGATTGCGACCTTTTTCTGGTTTGTGTACCTGCCCCATTTAAACTTTCATTTTCCAAGGACTGTGTAGTCTCTTCATTTCTCCTACCAAAATGCACCAACTCACACTTTCTATATTGAAATTAATTTTCCAATTACATCCCCATTCCTCAGATCTTCTTGTACTTTGTCACAATCTTCTTCAGAAATAACTACATCCCCAATTTGATGCCTATCAGCAAATTTTGAACTGATTTTAGAGTTTTTTCTATTATTTCTTTGATTACATTTTCTTTCCTATTTCTGAAGTAATCTAAAGCTAAGATGATCCCTCTGATGAAATGTAAGAAAAGGTGAGAGAGAATGCTACAATTGAATTTAACTTATATTTGCAGAGATGAAAAAGCCATTCCTAATCCTGATTCCCATTCAGTAACCCTTCAATCTGTGGACAGATGTGACGTCCACTGTTCAGAATGCACAGTACTTACTTGGATCATTCCCAACATAATTAAAATTGATAATAAGCATAAAATCAAGAGTCTTTCCTTAAGATCTGATAGAAGTAATTGAGCATCACTTAAAAATATTTAAGAGAGGGCAGCACGGTGACGCAGTGGGTTAGCAATGCTGCCTCACGGCGCCGAGGTCCCAGGTTCGATCCCGGCTCTGGGTCACTGCTCGTGAGGAGCTTGCACATTCTCCCCGTGTTTGCGTGGGTTTCCCCCCACAACCCAAAGATGTGCCTCTTAATTGGAAAAAAAACGAACTGGGTACACTAAATTTATAAAAGAAAAAAAAAATTAAGAAGAGTATATTGAGAAATATGACTTGTGCAAAATTTACCAACCTGGTTTGCATTGACAGAATTTGCAGGGAGTATCTGACTCATCCCTAGCTGATGGGTTTCTCTAAGTCGGACATCAATAAACCCACCAGGAGGAGGGACTTTTCCTGGAATACTGTTATAATAAGGATGTTCTGTTACCTCTTCATCTTCTCCAACCCAAGGTGAATCTTCTAAATTTGGCATTCTATGTGAAATTGGAAAATGGTTTTTGTGAGCTTCATGGATTGTAGGCAAAAATATTCAACAAAATCCTAATTATGTAATTTAAAGCTTTATACTCCCTATATTCCCTATGTTGCTTGGAAATTATATTCTCAAACATCCATACTGTTATATACTGTTACATCAGAAATATCAAAATGATATTAAATGCCTATTGGAAATTGTTATTGTAGAATCCGACATGAGAGACAACAGGAACGCATGGTAGGGTAAAAATGAACAAAAGGTTTATTACGGTATACACAAATAACGAAACTACAACTCCTCTCCCCGAAAGGTCACCCTCCCTGACCTGCACCCAGGTCAGGGTTTTTATACTGAGTGGTTCCCCCTTGTTAAGGGGAAACCCTTCCCTCAATTACCGGGAGAGTTCATATACTCAGCTGTGTAAAGGGGGGAATCCTGTAGAGCACAGACCTTGGCCCCCAAAGGGGCCGTAACAGGTACGTCACCTCTGCTTGAGAATATGATTGTTTTGGTTGATGAACATAATAACTGGGCATGTTGCATTCACCAAAGTAGAAACTCGGCCTCGATGTAACTGTTTTTCAGTTCGCCATTGTCTTCCTCCCACTTTTTATCCTCAGAGTACCTTCTTCCAGGTGTGCATTCGAGGCTAAAGAGCCCCACTTATACTTGGTGGAGTGTTGCTGCACTCAACCCAAGTACCCCTACTGTACATCAACCTACTGTTCAGAATCTGCACTCTGGTCTCTGCTGGTCAGGCCCGTCTGGAGTGGGGCCTGTACCTAACCTTGCTGAATGAGAGGTGGGAATTCTTCCAGTGATCTAGTGATCCCTCCTGTCATCCCACTTCCCAAGTAATTGATATTCACACAGCTTAAATAGGGATTTATTCAAGGGATTAAATACCCAGTAGCACTAATTTTTATTTAATGCCAACAAAAATAGTTCAGATTCTCTTGGCGCTGTGCAATTTCACATCAAAAAGATATATGTTTACATATGCTTCATCTGTTGAGGATGATTTTAAGATGATTGAGAGTTAACTATGTCATTATCAGAATAATTTCCTGAATCCACACTCCCATCAGAGAGCACCATCTGACAGGAGAACACATTAGGGATTTAATTTAAATGGTTGCAAAATTATGCAGCTCATGAAACTGAATTACAAAAATGTGCTCATGAAAAGCAAAGCTCCCTGGTGGGAGAACAAAATATTAGTTTGTCTTAGTTGGTGGTATTTCACCCCTTAGTCAGAAAGTGATTGCGTCAATTTTCTGTATATAACCTTGGCTGACATCTTCGTGAGAGAATGCTGAATTTTCTGAGATGCCAACTGTTATAACCCGCCCGGATCCTATTGGCTGGGGACAATTGGTTACCCCATGCTTGGGAAGAATGAGCTCCCCCAATGAGGGGGTGGGACAATCATGAGCAAATGCAGCTGCATAAGTAGAGCTGGTGAGAGAAGGAAGCAATGGTGAACGACTGCTGCTGTGTGAATATTGTTGTAAATTAAGTTACTTTCTGTTTGACTCTACAAGTTCGTGCTAGATTCTTTATGGTCCGTACAAAACCAATTTTCAGATGAGATTTTAAACTGAGACTCATCTGCCTGTTCAAGTGGCACAAAAGACCCCATAGCACTTTTTAAGTCGGGGGTGGGATTCTCTGGTCGCCGACGTCGAAAGGACCTTCGCCGATTGGCCGCAGAATCCCCGTTTCCAATTAAATTGGGGGCGGCGCCGCATTCGTGATGCGTCGCCCCCTCCAAAGCGGCGTACACGTCATATTGACGTTGCCTGAGGCCCCCCCCTATTCTCCGCCCCCAACCAGCTGAGTTCCTGATGGCCTGGGTCTCTCATGGTATTACCTGTCGAGAACTCAGCGTAGCGGCAGAGGACTCAGTACAGCGCCGCCACAGTCAGGGGAGAGCCGATCCGCGGGCAGGGGGAACTCTGACAGGGGCTGGGGGGTGGTCCAGGGGTCAAGATCCAGCCAAAGGTGGGACACTATTTTGCAGGCCAGGTCCGCGCATGGCCGGCGCCATGTTGCACGGCGCGGTTGCTGCAGGTCGTCACCATGCGCATGCGCAGCCACGGACCCGGCAATTCTCCAGGCTGTATCGGCAGCTACAGCTCTACCTTCCTGCTAGCCCCCAATCAAACGGAGGATCGGTGACTGTTTATCGCCAAATATTCTGTCATAAAATGCCACTGTTCCCACGCCGACGTCAGGACATAGACTGAGAATCAGGGAATCCAGCCCAGGGAGTTCCTCCAATGAGTTATACATCCTTCAAACAAAACGAAAAGAATAAAAGAAGGCTTTCAGGAGAGAAATTAGGAAACACAAAGGGCGTAGAAGTTTGGAACTCTCTTCAGCAAATGGTGATTGATGCTAGATTAAATGTTAATTTTAAATGTGGGATTGCTAGATTTTTGTTTAGCAAAGGCAAAGGTAGTTATTATGAAGTTGGGTAGCAGATTAGTTTGAAGATTTGAGTCACCTATTCCAGTCCCGACGTTTCTATCCCATTTTCCGTGTCTGGATCCTTGGTGTGCACAAAACTGGCAGCCACATTAACCTACCCCATAAAATGACTGTGCCTCAAAAGTAATTAATTGACTATGAACCATTTTTGGATATCCTAACAGCATTTAAATATATAATTGCAAATTCTTTACTTCCATTATTCAGGAGAATGTTAAATTGACAGTTATGATGAATGGGGTGCAAATTGTAGCACCTAATGATGTTATATAATGAAGGAGTTGACACACTCTCTGACTCTATAATGTATGGCATTAAACACATCCGAAGGACGATGTACCATCCATCGTCTAATGGCCATTCCGAACAGGCAGTTCAAACATTCAAAACCAGAATGGAGAAACAGCCTGCTGGTTCCTTGGATACGGAATTGGCCTGGTTCCTCTTTGATTATAGAACCATGCCGCACAAGGCACCGGGAGTCGCACCAACGGAATTGTTAATGAAATGACAACTGCGCACCAGACTCAGTCTGCCATTTCCCAACTTGGGGGCGGAGGCAAAGCAGGTCATCCAAAGGCCAGAAGACCAGAAAGGACCTTCAGAACAAGAGGTGCCATCCATATGTGGAACTCTGGAGATGGCTCCTGATGGATCCCAGAAGTGTGATCTGTGCGGGGTGCTAAGCAGAGTATCCATAGGCCGCTAACAGTAATGACCAAAGTTGGGTCCAAGCCGAAGTGATGGGGGAATTGTTTTTTCCTCTTTGAAAAGTTTCAGCAGGGTTAATGGTTTGTTCTGATTGCGAAATGTTGGCCACAGACAAATGGGTGGAATTTCTTCACCACCAAAATTACAGTCAATCCTTTTTCAATCTGATAACAGCTTCTTTTTGTGTCCAAGGTTCTGGATGCACATGCTGTAGCTCTCGCTGTGCCATCATCTCATCAATGGGTAAGAGCTGCTCCTACTACAAATGAAGAGGCATTACATGTTAATACCAGTTCCCTCTTGGGGTCGTAATGAGCCAGTATGTTTGATGATAGTAACTGCTGCTTCACCTTTGCAAAAGTTTCAACCTGCGGTGCCTGCCATGGCTATTTGTGGGTTTTTTTTAATAGTGTGTGCACGGGTGTCAAAAAAATGGCCAGGTTTGGGATACATTTCCCATAGTAGCTTACAAGGTCTAGGAAAGATTTTAATTCTGTTGTATTTCACGGGGCCAGAGTCTTTTTGATGGTTTAACTTTATCCTCCACGGGGTGTAGGCTATTTTATTGGCTCGGTAACCAAGCTAGATCACTTTGTATGCCTGGAACACTCATTTTTCTCATTTGAGATGGACAGTCCTGCGACATAAAATTGTCTCAAAACCTTGGGCGGAACTCTCCGACCCCCCAGGGGTCGGAGAGAATCGCCCGGGGCCGGCGCAATCCCGCCTCCGCTGTGTCCCGAATTCTCCGCCCCCCGAGATTCGCCGGGGTCAGGAATCGTGCCGCGCCAGTCGGTGGGCCCCCCGCACCGGTCAGCGGGCCTGTCATGGCGATTCTCCGGCCCGCGATGGGCCGAAGTCCCGCGGCTGACAGGCCTCTCCCACCGATGTAGTTTAAACCACCTATCTGACCGGCGAGATTGGCGGCGCGTGCGGGCTCCGGCGTCCTGGGGGGGATGCAGGGCAATCTGACCCTGGGGGGTGCCCCCACGGTGGCCTGGCCCGCGATCGGGGCCCACCGATCGGCGGGCGGGCCTGTGCCGTGGGGGAACTCTTTTCCCTCTGCCCCGCCATGGCCTTCACCATGGCGGAGGCGGAAGAGATCCCCTCCCCTGCGCATGCACCGGTATGGCATCAGCGGCCGCTGACGCTCCGGTGCATGCGCAGACTTATGCCGGCCGGCGAAGTCCTTTCGGTCCTGGCTGGCCTGGCGCCAAAGGCCGTTCACTCCAGCAGGCGGAGTGGGAACCTGTTATAACTTGCCTGCTTACCATTGGCTGGGGACTAACGACAATCCCATCAGCGCCGGCCCTAGGGTTGCTGGCGCCCTGGGCAAGCTGAACTTCGGCGCCCTTCAGGGAGGGGGGGGGGGGGGGCTCCATTCACTGGGGGGGGGAGGGAGTGACCTGGTACATGATCGGGACCCACCGATCGGCGGGCCGGTCTCTCTGTCGGCAGGCCTCCTTTATTCCACCGGCGAGCCTGGATCCATCCGCCATGTTTGTGCGGGGCGGCCTGGGGTAGGGCGGCCACCGCGCATGCGCTGGTTGGCACCAGCCCAACTGAGCATGCGCGGGACCCGAGTCTTTTACGCGGCGCCGGGTCTCTGACGCCGGTTACGCACTCCTTGATGGCGCCCCTTAGCACATGGCGCCCCGGGCGACTGCCCGAGTTGCCGGTACCTTGAGCCGGCCCTGAATCCCACAATCCTATGGGAGTATGAGCTTCCCCAATGAGGGGGGCAGAGAAATCATTAGCAGACTCCCTGCATAAATAGAGCTGGCCAGTTTGGAACCAGCAGAGAGAGAGGAGTGAGCAGCAAGGGAAGTTGCTGCTGCTGTTGTATATATATGTTATTGTAAATAAATGTTATTTCATTGTATCCTGAAAACTCGTGCTGGATTCTTCGTGGCCCTCACAAAACTGGCGACGAGGGTTAAAGTGAATAGCTGTCTACAGTGCTGAAGCCACCTCCCTGGATTTTTGTTGGACACAGGTTGGAAGTTGTTTTCTATTACACCATGCCTCTGTATGGATGTTTGGATGTTTTTGATGCTGCACTGGAAAGCTGGAACCAGTACGCACAACAGATGCGTTACTATTTCCGGGCAAACAACATCACCGAAAACAAGCGCCAGGTGGTCATATTGCTCACCACCTGTGGCCCACATACATTTGGGGTGATTAGGAGCCTTACGAACCCAGCTGCGCCGGACACCAAAACGTTTGATGAACTTGTGAACTTAGTGGGGCAACATTTTAACCCAACCCCATCCACGATGTCCAACGTTACCGGTTTAATACCGCTGAGAGGACCCCAGGAGAATCCCTTGCCGACTTTCTATCCAGGCTACGCAGGATTGCGGAGTACTGTGACTATGGTGAGACCTTGTCAGAAATGTTACGCGACCGTTTGGTTTGCGGTATTAACAATGCGGCCACCCAGAGAAAGTTGTTAGCTGAGCCAACATTGACTTTTCAACAGGCCATTCAAATAGTATTGTCCCGAGAGAGTGCAGAACGAGGAGTGCACGAGCTACAGGGAATGGAGGTGCATGCCTTGGGGCGCAACCCCTTCCGTCCGAAAGCGTCCCCCTGCGCCCCTGCGGTACCTTGGGCGAGGCGACGTCCGGATCGACGCCAGTGGCCGTCGGACATTCCTCCCTGAAGAGAGCCTTCTCCAGAACCAATGGATGAGGAGCCATGTCCGTGTCAGACTTGTAGGCGCCGACCCTCTCGCGGACGCCGGTCCTGGGGGCGCCAGAGGGGCCGTCGTTCCGACCGAAACTGTGGCCAGCCCAGGGGCCGTACCTTTCATTTGGATGAACCTGCGGCGAATACTCCCGAGGATGTGGAGACGGAGGATGATTGCCTGCAGCAGCGGTCTCCGTTATCGCCCAGAGGACATTCGACCGCATCAAGCAGGGTATACAAACCCTTGCCATAACTGACACACAGGCCAGGATGGCCACCTGCACGGGGGAACCATTGGACATTGCAGGAACTACGATGACCCCTGTTGTATATGGATGCCAGGAGGGGCATTTCCCACTTATCGTGGTGCGAGGCCTTGGGCCCAGCCTGTTGGGTCGGGACTGGTTGCGCCATTTGCGGTTGCACTGGCAGCACATCCTCCAAACAGTTTCTGGAGGGTTGACTGAGGTGCTAGGACAATACCCAGATGTATTCCAGTCCGGTTTGGGGAAAATAAAAGGGGCTGTAGCCCGTATCCAAGTCGAACCAGGAGCCATGCCGTGCTATTTCCAGGCGCGCCCAGTGCCTTACGCCTTGCTCGAGAAGGTAGAAGGGGAGCTCACGCGTTTGGAGACTTTGGGTATCATCAGGCCCGTCCGTTTTGCTGACTGGGCAGCACCAATTGTACCTGTAAAGAAGCCAGATACCACAGTTCGCTTGTGCGGCGACTATAAACTTACAGTGAATACGGCTTCCCGACTCGACCGATACCCAATGCCCCGCATAGAGGATCTCTACGCGAAGCTTGCAGGCGGACTCTCGTTCACAAAATTAGACATGAGTCACGCCTACCTACAGTTGGAGCTGGACCCTACCTCCCGGTCATATGTAACGATTAATACACACCGGGGCCTGTATGAATATACACGTTTGCCTTTTAGAATATCCTCTGCCTGCGCTATTTTTCAACATGTTATGGAGGGCATTTTGAGAGGTTTACCGCGTGTTGCTGTCTACTTGGATGACGTTTGATCACAGGGACGTCGGAGCAGGAACATTTGGAAAATTTGGAGGCTGTCCTTAGACGTTTTTCGGAGGCTGGAGTCTGTTTACGTCGCACAAAGTGCGTTTTTCAGGCGAAGGAAGTAATCTACCTGGGTTATCGGGTGGACCGCGAAGGTTTGCACCCCGTTGCAGAGAAGGTGCGCGCGATTTAACAGGCCCCCGCCCCAACTGAGACTTCGCATCTACGTTCGTTTCTCGGCCTCGTAAACTATTACGGGAAGTTCCTCCCCAATCTGGCAACTACGCTGGCCCCGTTGCACCTTCTGCTAAAGAAGAATCACACCTGGGTTTGGGGTCAGCCGCAAGAAACCGCTTTCCGGCAGGTAAAACAACAATTGTTGTAGTCTGGGTTACTAACCCACTATGATCCTGGAAAGCCTTTGCTCGTCACATGTGATGCATCCCCGTATGGTATTGGGGCCGTCCTGTCCCACAAGATGGAGACCGGGGCCGAGCGGCCGATAGCTTTCGCCTCCCGCACATTGACTGCAGCGGAAAAAAAGTACGCGCAGATCGAGAAGGAGGGCCTGGCAGTGGTCTTTGCGGTGAAATGTTTCCACCAGTACGTATATGGCCGCCACTTCACTATCGTGACTGATCATAAGCCTCTGCTGGGACTTTTCAGCGAGGATAAGCCAATACCGCCCATTGCTTCTGCACGGATCCAGCGCTGGGCTTTGTTGCTCGCTGCATACGAGTATTCTCTGGAGCACAAACCAGGAACCCAGATAGGGAATGCCGACGCACTGAGCCGATTGCCTTTATCGACCGGCCTCATGTCGACCCCCACGACCGGTGAGGTGGTTGCAACCCTAAATTTTATGGACACCTTGCCTGTCACAACATCACAGATCCGTGAGTGGACTCAGACGGAGCCAGTCCTGTCAAAGGTTCGGCACATAGTCCTGTATGGTGGGCAGCATAGACAGCTCCCAGGCGAGTTGCGGGCATTTTCCTCCAAGCTGTCCGATTTTAGCGTGGAAGACAGCATCCTTTTGTGGGGGACGCGTGTGATTGTCCCGGAAAAAGGACAGGAGCTGATACTGAGAGACTTGCACAATGGGCATCCAGGTGTGACCAAAATGAAAATGTTGGCCCGGAGTTATGTCTGGTGGCCAGGCCTTGACACCGTCATTGAGAAGGTGGCCCAAAACTGCTCCATTTGCCAGGAGCATCAGAAGCTTCTGCCGGCCGTGCCCCTACATCACTGGGAATGGCTAGGGCGGCCTTGAGCACGCTTGCATGTGGATTTCGCCGGCCCTTTTCAAGGATCCATGTTCCTACTATTAATCGACGCCCAGTCTAAATGGCTAGAGGTGCATAAGATGGGAGGCACAACGTCCTGCGCAACAATCGAGAAGATGCGTTTGTCTTTCAGTACGCATGGCCTCCCCGAGGTGCTGGTCACAGACAACGGCACTCCGTTCACAAGTGAGGAGTTTGCGAGGTTCATGAAGATGAACGGCATACGCCATATCCGCACTGCCCCTTACCACCCGGCTTCAAATGGGTTGGCGGAGCGCGCATTGCAGACATTCAAACGAGGCCGAAAGAAGCGGTCTTCCGGGTCGATGGACACGAGACTGGCTCGGTTTTTGTTTTCATATATGACCACCCCCCATGCGGTGACTGGGTAGCTCCCGCAGAACTCCTAATGGGCCAGAGACTTCGCACCCGCCTTAGCATGGTTTTCCCGGACATTGGCGCAAAAGTACGCTGCACACAAGAACGGCAGGGACATTGTTTTTCTCGGCATCGGCCGATTCGGCAGTTTACGCCCGGTGACCCAGTGTTCGTTCGGAATTTTGCTGGTGGTGCCCAGTGGGTCCCTAGCGTAATCTTTAGCCAAACGGGCCCTATCTCTTACCAGGTGCAAGCCCAGGGTCATCTCCAGTGCAAACATGTAGACCATGTTCGGTCCAGAAGACTCTCCCTTCCAAAGATTACCCGCCCCAGGAGCTCATTTCTACAGCCACAGAGACCAGAAACAATGGAAAGTATTCCTCACAATCTTCCTCTGGTGCCTCACTCAAAGCCTGCGCAGGTCGTGACAGAACCGCGTGGAGATAAAGACGCCGGGATGACGGAGGCAGCAGACTCTGACTCCGAGACTGAGACACAAGACACCTCAGAGGGGGAATCCTCGGGCCCACGGGCCGTGGATGTACAACCGTTGCGCCGTTCATCACGGAAACGCTGGACTCCATTTCGTTACACGCTGCCCGATCCAGCGCCTCGTGCAAATGGGGTCCGGCCTGCGGCAAAACGAGTCCAACACCCTCCTTCGCCAGGGTCTTCGGTGGATTCCTTGGACTTTGGGGGGGGGGAGGTATGTTATAACCTGCCTGCTTACCATTGGCTGGGGACTAATCACAATCCCACAATCCTATGGGAGTATGAGCTTCCCCAATGAGGGGGGCGGAGAAATCATTAGCAGACTCCCTGCATAAATAGAGCTGGCCAGTTCGGAACCAGCAGAGAAAGAGGAGTGAGCAGCAAGGGAAGTTGCTTGTAAATAAATGTTATTTCTTTGTATTCTGAAAACTCGTGCTGGATTCTTCGTGGCCCTCACAAAAGAATCATTTAGGCGCGGGCCTAGCCCCTCAATGTGAGGCCTTGGCCCCTAAAGGTGCAGAGAATTCCGCACTTTTGGGGCAGCCCGATGCCGGAGTAGTTCACGCTACTCCGACACGCCGGGACCCCCCGCCCCGCCAGGTAGGGGAGATTCCCGTCCCTTGTCTCAAAACCTCTTCCAGGTTTGCTCGGTTTTCTTTTTCCGTGGCTCCTGTGATTAGTACTTCAGCGAAGTGTACTGCCACATTAGGTATCCCTTGGAGAATGTTCTCCATCATGCATTGAAAATTGGTGCATGCTGATGAGATTCCGAAGCGCATGCATGTATATTTGTATAAACACTAATGGGTGTTAATCCTGGGTGACTCGGCTAATTCTAGCAGAAGGCATAGCTCATATCTAGTTTGGAGAAGGTTTGATCTCCCTGCCAGTTTGGCGTATAGGTCTTCTATGCGTGGTGTGGGGTACTGATCTAAATATGAGGTTTTATTAACAGTTTATAGTTCCCGCAAATGCAGACCAACATGGCGGGCTTGAGGATAGAGACTATTGGTGCAGCCCACTCTGCAAACTGCAATGGTCATATTAGCCCAAATTCTCTAACTACTTGTGTTTGGTCTCTACTTGGGTAAATAAAGCTGACCGTACCCTGAAAAATTTGGGTCAGGCGTTGTGGTCCACATAAATCTTTGCCCGTGCTCCATTGATTCTACTAAGGCCTTCCTGCAATACCTCAGTTTTTTTGCCAATGACCGCATATAGTCCATTGGGTCCTAGATTAAAAATTGTAGCCAGTCTGAACCAATCCTCTGGAGCCACAAGGCTGGGTCCTGTTCTTAGTACAACTATAAACGGGAGTCAGGCCATCTACTGCCCATCGGTAACTGATTATAGTGCCCCCTATAATCTTCAAAGGTTCCCTTTGCATTCGGCCATCCTGGCCCAGGTGTCTCAAGGGCCAATAATTGTTTTTCGATCACGACATTATTGCTCCCACACGCTAACCAGTCGCGTAGCATCTCAGTCAGGGATGGGCCAAATTACAGTATTTGGCCACCTTCCTTAGGCTAACTTGGAATTCTGTCACAGGTTCCCCAAGGGGCATTCTCGCCCCCCCCCCCCCCCCCCCCCCCCATGTTGAAACAGTAACACTGGAGGAGAATTACGGATGGCTTTCTGAACATCAGGACTCCACCTCCCTCTGCCTCAGGAAGGCAGACAGCATTGTCAGAGACCCCTCCCACGCAGACTTTGCCCCCTTCTAGACCCTTCCATCAGGCAGAAGATACAGAAGTCTGAAGACTCGCACATCCAGACATAGGAACAGCTTTTTCCCCACAGCTACAAGACTCCTCAACGACTCTCCCTCAGACTGATCTGTTCCCTGTAAGAATACTATTCACGATGCCCTATGTTGCTTTTGCTCACGTATTTGCTGTGACCAATCTGTAACCAATCACTATTTGTTGATGTACTATTTGTCAATGTACTCTGTCGATTATTCTTTTTGTCTATTATGTATGTACTTGGTCACAAAAAAATACTTTTCTCTGTACTTCGGTACATGTAACAATAAATCAATCAATCAATGCTGTCAAAAGAGTTACTTTGTGTCTTTCATCTCCTATGCTGATGGTGCAGAAGAAGTAGCACATATATTCGTCATACTCATCATATAATCATAGAATCCCTACAGTGTAGAAGGCAGCCATTCGGCCCATCGACTCGGCACTGACCCCCTGAAAGAGCACTGCAACCTTGTAGCCACACTTAACCCACACATCCTTGAACACTAAGGGGCAATTGAACATAGCCAATTCATCGAAACAGCTCATCATTTGGACAGTGAGAGGAATCCCACACAGACACAGGGAGAATGTGCAACCTCCACATAGACTCCATCCAAGGCTGGAATTAAACCCGGGCCCCTGGTGCCATAAGGCAGCAGTGCTAACCACTCTGCCACCTTGCCACCCCACTGAGGACAATTCTCCACATCTGCATCATAAAGTTTGAGCTTCCCAAACAAGGGCACTGCTGGGGTTTTCTTTTTGCTTTGTTTCTTACTAGTTTCTCACTAAACATTTCACTGTGTATTTCCATCAGCTGAGACCCCTGCATCAAAACTAATGTGGAATCTCGCCCTGCAGAAATCAGTCACACAAAGTGAAGAGGCAACTTCATCATCTGTCCATTTGCTTCCACTTCCACCATAATGCATCCTTTTAATGGTACAACCGCTTCAGTGTACTTCCTCAGGATCACATTTGACGGTTTTAAAGGCAGGTGCTTCAACTTTTGATGATAAAATGCCTCAGGTATTAACGATACCGCTGCACCCATATCGACTTCCATTTTAATTTCATGACCTTCAGGTTTTGAAGTGCCCAAAAGCTTTGTTGAGCAGCCCGCATTGATAAAATGCGTAACTTTAGCTCTTGTAGTCGCTCAGTTCTGCTGTCTTTGGAGTGACCTTGAGCTTCATCCATTAATTTGTACACGTGACTCAGTTGTTTAACTGTATTTTTCTTCTTGCATTTTCTTGGTATAGGAGAGGTTTTCTGAGCCCAACATGTCTTGGCAATGTGGCCCTTCTTGCCATAGTTCTTGCATGTATTTGAATTACTCCAGAATTCCCCTACTGAGTGTCCAACATATGTACAATGGTGACATGGTTGCACCTTTGCAGCTTTGATCATGGATCCAGCCCCTATCTGTGAAACATCTCTCTTTGCAAGCTCCATAGATGTGGCAACTTTCACAAAAGCGTTTCGAGTTGAATCACTTACAAGAAGCAACTTCACCGAATAGCTTCACTGTGGAGTCCACAACCAGCCTGTCACAAAAGAGTATCGTCAAATGTTGCACTAAATTCATAATATCTAGCTAATCTTCTGAAAGAAGCTACAAACTGGAAAATAGTTTCACCATCTTACTGACTACGGCGGTAGACCCAAAACCTTTCTTCAATCAATAGTGGTTCAGGAGAGAAACGTCCCTCCAAGATTACTCATCTCCTGGTTTTGCTGGGTCAGTAAGATTCTGTAGCAGCTGAAAGGATTAACAGCCAGCTGAGCTGAGAAATGTTATAAATTTTAGGTCCTCTGTTGTCTGATTATCTATTAAAAATAATTGGAATCTTTCTTGATATGAATTCAATGTTTCATAATCCTCGTCAAATGTGTCCATGGAGCCTGCTTTTCCTGATATTTTTTGGCCCGACTCCTAGGGTCTACACTTTCTCCCTTCTGACCGTGTTGGAAAATATGGCACAAACAATCCCTTGAACAAGAAATGAGGGAACCTTTCCCTTTGGCCCGGGTAGTCGCCCATGCAGAGTCGGCAGACTTCGACATCCCCGTTCGCTGCAGCTCATATTGCTTTGGCACGGGCGCAGTCCCTGCAGCCCAGACCCCACTCACTTCAACGCAAAATCGTCTTCTCCAACTGTTGGTTTTCTTACTCACAGTTGCTGTCAAATAATTTGTTCAATCTTCACATCAGCGCTTCGCACAATGTTTGTGTATGTGAGAGTCCGGTGCCGAGAATATTCCGTTGCTCCCGGTGACGTCCCACAATTAGTCAATGAAAATCTTCTTCCAGCGATATTTCTGCTGCAATTCTCTTTGCCAGTTTTCTCTCCTGTTATATTTCTTTGTTGCCGCAAAGAGAAAAGGTACGGAGGTGCCCACACTCTGGATTCTTGTAAAACACGATGAGGGGTTTATTGAGAGATGTTACTCATACAATCAGGATGGTGATCTACTCAAAGTCCGTGCAAACATTCTGCTGACATCACTACACATCACATGATGAGTAAGCAGCAGGAATGTATTCTCAGATACACAACAGGTTGTAAGGTATGATTTGATGAGAATCATTATCTCAGAGTAGTCTGTGGGACAGTTTGCAAAATTTTGATACAAGTCCTCAGATGTTAGTGAGAAGGGTTTTGGATCCACAATTGGGCATGTTGTGTCTTGGTCATTTCCAGTGCTTAGGTTGATGATAAGTGATCCATCAGGTTTTATTCTTTATCATCTTTTCTGTAGTGGTTAGATACAACCGAATGGCTTGCTGGGCCACTTCAGAGTCAACCAAATTGCCGTATATGTGGAGTCACATGTAGGCCAGACTGGGTAAGGATGGCAGATGTCATTCCCTAAAGTACATTGGTGAACTAAACATAAGTATAAGTATAAAGAAGTTGTACCACAATTATATAGGATTTTCTTCCCCCTCTGCAGCATGTTCTGCAGCAGCAGATGGCGGCTTGCCAATGGCCGGTGGCGGGACCTTCTCCTACTGTTGTCAACGGGGTTTATCGTTGAACGCACCCCTTGCCACATGTGCCATTGGCAGGACCCCCAGTGTCAACGGCCAGAAAATCCTGCACATAGGCTGTGATGTGATTACAGCTAGATTAATGTGCATAGTTTTGGTCTCTTGACTTAAGGAAGGGTACATTTGCCTTGAGGAATGCAACAAGCACAATAGACTAATTTCTGGGATGGGAGAGTAATGTATTTATATTGCCATAAATACTTTAATCACAGAAAATGGTTCATCTTCAAGATCTAAGGGCAGACTGGAAGAATTTTAAGACATTGGGCTGGATTCTCCGATTGGGAGACTAAGTGCTGATGCCAGCTGAGCAGTATGGACGTTCATGACCAAATATTTGGTGTGAAACCTTCACCAATTCCGGTACTGGTGAGGGGTTAGCACCGGCGCCAACTGAAACTCTCGTAGACCATGCCGAAAATGGCTGGAGAATGACCGGTCCTGGGCCGCGCATGCACACGGCTGATGACCTCCACTGGTCACGCCGTACAACATCGCGCCGGCTGTGTGCAACCCCAACCCGCTAACCGCCACAGCCCACCCCCATGACACCCCCAACAAGTCCCCCCAGCCCTAGCAGAAGCCCCCCTATCCAGCCAGCAGCATGGATAACAGCCGAGTGTGGCGGCGTTTGACACAGTCCGCAGCCGGCACGCTGGGTTCCCGCACGATTGGGACCACAAGTGGCCCGCGCCGTTGGGAACTCAGCCCATCGGGGATGGAGTATCGCGGGTGGGCCAGCCAATGACACGCCAATGCCATTGACTTGGCGTGTGCCGCGCGTCACGATCATGTGGCGAAGGGTGCGTTCAACGAGAAACCCCGTTGACAAAAGCTGGTTTTGACTTTGCTTTGTGGGAAAAGAGAAGAATATCTGTTTGGATAAAAAACATACCAGCGTCTGAAGCTCCAGACCCAGTCCCAAAGCAAAGTGAATGGAGGTTGCTCCAAAATTGCTTAACTGGAAGTTTTCCTCAAGTCCGCCTAAAAGGCAGTGCAAGAGTCATTGATTGTATCACAGACCAGTGCTGAGAAACCAACTGTAAAACCCAGACACCATTTCAAGGACTCCACCATCAATCCTATTGTTTTGATCCATGGACTTTTAACCTTTTTGGCAGAACTTCTGTTTTATTTTATTTTATGGTTGTTTGTGTGAGAGTTAGGCTATTTAGAAAGAGTGATTATTATATTTTCATATTTCATACTGTACGTAAATCAACTTTGCCTTTCTACTTGACATGTCTTGTTTATTGAAGAAACCTGGGCAATGAGTGGTCAACAGAATAACCAAGAAAATACATACTTGGCTGTATAGCTATCTGGAAAATGAATTTAAATATGTGTTGTGACCCATGGAGTAGCAGAAATAGAGACAGTGCTCTTGGGCATATGAGTATGAAGTGTCTGCAGAATGACAAAGAAAAATTGCTGAACAATGTATTTCCCAGCCGGAGAAATCAATAAAACGCTGATTCAGAAGCTCCTCATTGCTACCTTATCAGCTGATGATGGCAGGAACTATACCTTACAAATCTCAATCTACAGTGCCCAAAGTGCCTTACCATTGAAGAAGCCAGAAATGTGGAACTGCAGTGCCACAGGTCTGCATTCCAATGTTGTTAATGAGGTCAGTCAGGAGTTGGTGAGCAGAGCAGAAAGTCACAAAAGAGGTGCAAGTGGTGTCAGCCCAACTTCCTTCTCAGAAAAATATCCTGTACCTTTCTCCATAATTTATGCACCAAAAACAACAAGGAACGTTACCCCCAAAAGACAAAGAAATACCAAACCATATATTTTGACTATGGCAAAGAGTATCCTTTGGGAAGATTTAATAAAACACTAAATCAATGGAAGGTTTAGTCTCTGCCAATGTAGCTAAACTATTTTGAATTAGGTGGGTTAGTCAGACATGTAAGATATATACGCACGTCGAACTAGGTTAACTATCAGAATAGCTGTTTATTCACAAAGGGTGATTGACCTTGGGAATAAATTGCCAGCTTGAGCAGCAAATGCAAACTCATGGCAAATGTTCAAAAGGGAGCTGAATGCATTTCTGGCCTTGGCTGATACCGCAGCATGTTAAATAATAGATGAGTTATTGGATAATATATTTCATGGTCACTGGAGTCACCAGGCACTTTCTTTGATCACCTTCAGAAGAGAAAGAAAAGTTTCCCAGATTTTTTTCAGAATTGGCCGAGGTTATCTGACTGCTGGTGAATGGGGGTCACCTGCACCATGACCTCATGGGACAGGCTTGATGGACTGACTTTTCCTGCCAGTAATTTTTCTACGTTTGCATGTAGGATAGGTAGAAAGGAGTAAAATTAAACTTAAAATGTAGTTTTAAAAAGACCAGAGAATGAGAAAGAGCATGATTTTGCGTTTTTGGTCGGGACCCCAACCGTCGTCTGATGGGTGACTTCAACTTGAAATGTTAACTCTGATTCTCTTTCCAACAGATGCCACCTGACCTGCTGAATATTTCCAGCATTTCTTATTTTTATTTCAGGTTGCCAGTATCAGCAGTATTTTGCTTTCCTTACAAAAACTGCTGCATTTACAATCTCAGGTGTTCAGGCAAATGGCAGACATGAAAATATTTGAATATTGAAATTTATGATTTGCTGAAACGTGGAAAAAATTCCCCTCTTCAGCTACTGGTGGGTTTTCTACAAACCTCTCCGAGCAAATCCATTTCCATTATCACAAGGAATATTCGCAAATATCTGAAAAAGTTATCAAGCATCCACTTGATAGATAAGCAGCAAACCCATATAATCTCTCTCTCTCTACAGTTTAATGGAACAAAGGTGATCAACAAGTAAGGAATACAACATTGTTATTTATTTTCTTAGAATGTATTTAACAATGAGTAGAATAGAATTGTCTGGAATATTATTGAGCAACTCTAAGTAATGAGTTCCCTAGATTTAATCCTTAACATTTCGTACAAAAAACACGTTTTTCCAAAATGTTTAGGGGATTCAGTCTTGATTTTCAACCTTTGTTCAGCCTTAATTAACCGTCAAAAATTGGCTGAAATTCGGCTAAAATTGACGTAAAATCTGGAGCACCATCGCTGATTAAATATTCCTTTTACATTTATCATCATTATGTATAGAGTTATCATGTTAAAACGATAAGTAATAGAACCTTTAGTGCTGTATACAGTCTTAGAACAATGAAATTATTTAAATTAACATTAAACTGCAATCACAAAGTGATAGAAAGGAACGAGGAACCAGATGGTGCACTGGGGCATCTTTGGAACTTGGGTTGCAATCCAACCCTGATATGTTGAATCATTTCACTTGCTGCTAGCTTTCCACTGTAAAATGTGGTTGGACAATTTTGCTCCAATTCTTAGGCCAAAATCTTCCATTTTTGTTCATGGCTGGGATTTTCTGGTGCCGCTGAGATGGAATGGAGTTTTTGATGGGACGCCAAATTATCCATTCTCGCTCACAACGGGTCCTGCCGCAGATGAGACCGAAGACTCCAAGTGACCGTGTGCCTTTAGAACCAAACTGCACTGTCACTCAGAGAGGCTTCTGGATTGCTGCTGTGGGAAATAGAAAAAATATCTACAAAGTTCTCTTCTGAGGTTGGTGTCAAGTAATGGGGCAGCACGGTAGCACAAGTGATTAGCACTGTGATTTCATAGCATCAGGGTCCCAGGTTCGATTCCCTGCTGGGTCACTGTCTGTGCAGAGTCTGCACGTTCCCCCTGTGTCTGCGTGGATTTCCTCCGGGTACTCCGGTTTCCTCCCACAGTTCAAAGACGTGCAGGTTAGATGGATTGGCAATGATAAATTGCCCTTAGTGACCAAAAAAGGTTAGGAGGTGTTATTGGGTTACGGGGATAGGGTGGAAGTGAGGGCTTAACGGTTCGGTGCAGACTCGATAGGCCGAATGGCCTCCTTCTGCACTGTATGTTCTATGTTCTAATGTTGTTAGGATAGAGTTGATTCTTCCATACCTGACCTCAGAGTACTGGGTGATGACTATAGAGGGATCATTTTCAATTTTGGCGGGAATGAAAAACCAGTCGTATTGAATAAGTTGCTCATAGAACCCATTTGATTGGACAGCTTCATCTAAGTTAAAAATGATCTCCTTAGTGCCTGAAATAGAAAGAGTTCCATTCCCTAGGATTAGAATTAATTTCCTGTAGTGTGACTCTGAATGTTTATTCTCCCAATTTGGTTTAATTGCTCTTCAGTAACTATTATTCCAGTCTTGTGACCTTCCATGCAAAATATAAATCATTGCTTCTGTTTTACAACCTGGACATTTTTAAAGGTGCTAAAAATACAATTGCTTTTAAAATATCTTGCATGAATGAATAATAAAATAATTGGCAATGCTATCAGTACTCACCTATTATGAATACTAGGTATGTTAGTTGGGCACTGTAGATATTGCTTGAATCGGAGTTCAAAAGCTTGGCCTATGGTACTGATAACATCTTGAGCCAGCCCGTCACAGCATTCCAATATATGGCATGCTTTAAAAACATTAAATAACAGCTGTCATTTTTCAGCATATGTGACTTTTCTTGAAACAACTTTAGCAGTCAAATCAAATATAACGTTCATTCATCTGTTACAATTATGGACTACTGCAGGTAATGTTCCCAAGTATCAAATTCATAGAAGCAGATTCACCGTGATTCATTGCACACCAATGCAATGTTGGCATTGCATCACTACATAATTAATTAGAGAATATATAAGCCAAAAAAACCCAGACCAGGCTGCATTTATAATGAAGATAGCGCCACACAAGTACACAGTCAAACTAATAATGATTTTGTAATGATTTTGTTTTGTTCTAGAAAATTGCAGTAGTTTGACAACAATTTTTCCTGAAACTTGACAAATATTGTCATAGTAGTCTCAAGAGAATAGTTGAACAAGGGAAAGCTACTTAAAAATTCAGGTACCCTGTTTCAGGCTAGGCTCTGCTGTAAGGTGCAAAGGCTTTTTATGCTGCGATGAATGCAACATTGAGTTCTCTTCATTATACCTCCAAGTTAACATGAAATTACTTATTTCTAAACACCATGGGCGGAATTCTCCGACCCCAACGGGTCAGAGAATCGCTGGGGGGCAGAATTCTCCAGCGCCGGTTTTCGGGCGGGGTTCACTCCGCGCCGGTCGGGGGTCGTTGGCAGCGGCCCCCCCAGGCAATCCGGGCCCTGATGGGCTGAGCAGCCATCCGTTTTCGGCCAGTCCCGCCGGCGTGAAATGGACATAGTGCCACATGGCAGGACCTTGCTGGTAGGCCTTCTACTGGCGTCTTCGGGGGGTGGGGGGGGGGGGGGGGGGATCCAGCCCCGGGGCGGGGGCCATGGTGCCTGGCCCACAGGCGGGGCCCACCGATCTGTGGGTGGGCATGTGCCGTGGGGGCACTCCTTCCTTTCTCGACGGCCTCTGTAGGGCTCCGCCATGGCCGGCGCGGAGAAGAAACCCCCTGCGCATGTGCAAGAACACACCAGCAGTTCTGCGCTTGTGCCAGAACACGCCGGTGGTTCTGCGCATGCGTGGGACCACGGCAACCCTTCGGCACCATTTGGCGCTGCGCCAACCCCTCCGTCGCCTGACTAGGATTCCGCAACTTCCGGGTGGCCCGACGTCGGAGTGGTTCGCGCCATTCTTGGCGCTGGCATTGGACCATCCGGCCAATTGCGGGAGAATCCCGCCCCATAATTCCAATGATCCCATGCAGTAAAGGACTATTATAGAAATTCTATCTGTGGCTCTGGCCCCACCAATACCTTCTACTGGTGTTTGGGGCCATTTCTACAATAGGAGCAGAAGCTAGCGCTAATACCAGCTTAAAAGTGGAAGCTGATGTAGCATGGCCATCAAAATCTCAGAGCAGCACATTTTGAAGAGAAGGTGCTACAGGCCAGTTGGGTTAAATTAATAAAGCGCTCACAGGTTCTTCAGAGAAATACCAATGCAGGTCATCCCCAAATGGAACCATTTGTTCCAGGTTGGAGCCTGCTTTTGCCAGAATGATACCTTTGCCTGCTTTTTCCTTATGGCAATGTGTCTGGCAGGTTTCCTGGGGGATCCCAGATGGCATTCTCAGTCACACCCCACAACTTCAGCTGGGCATGTGGAAGCAGAGAAATGTTTAGACCCCTATCGGAATCTGCCACTGCTGGATCAATGGGACAGAAAGCTGATGGAAACTATTTCTGGTCCAGCTAGTCCCTCCATTGTCCCTTCTTGCAATTGCATTCCAAGGATTGAAATTCTGTTTTTGGTCCAAAGAGCTTTCAGAAGTGTACAATTTTAACGATGCACTATACTTTCACAGAAAACAATTATTTTAACCCAGGGGTATGAAGTGGAGAAATACCAGAAAAGTCAATCTGCAGGTTGATGTATTCTAATATAATTTATGCTATCAAAATGTTTTCATGAATGGAATGCCCTACAATTTGTAGAATGGCCACTTATTTAGAACCTTTGGTTGTTGATTGATGGGTGTTCATGTTGATGAAGATACTTGGGGCTGTGAATCCCTCAATTGCCTCCTATGGGCAACGCGATGAGCTCCTGGTCATTATTGGCAGCATATATCTGTGCCAGGAATTGGAGGATGAAATACAGGAGGCTTACTATCAGAATCAGGAATTGTTGCGTCTGTAGCTGTCAAAGACACTAAGCAGAGTTTTGGCAGAACATAGAACATAGAACAGTACAGCACAGAACAGGCCCTTCGGCCCTCGATGTTGTGCCGAGCAATGATCACCCTACTCAACCCACATATCCACCCTATACCCGTAACCCAACAACCCTCCCCCCCCCTCAACCTTACTTTTTTAGGACACTATGGGCAATTTAGCATGGCCAATCCACCTAACCCGCACATCTTTGGACTGTGAGAGGAAACCAGAGCACCCGGAGGAAACCCACGCACACACGGGGAGGACGTGCAGACTCCGCACAGACAGTGACCCAGCTGGGAATCGAACCTGGGACCCTGGAGCTGTGAAGCATTTATGCTAACCACCATGCTACCGTGCTGCAAGGTGGGCTTGGTGGTTGGATAAGCCAGGTGACGTTCTGGCAAAGTAAATGGTCTGTGTAGTCAGAAACACAGCTCAAGTCAGCTGTGAACATTTTGGTTCAGGTGAAAACAGAGGCTGGAGAAGAAGATTGAGTCAGGAACAAAAGAACAGAGTTTGCGCAATGAGCCAAAGATGATGGCTATTATATTCCCAATATTCAATTTAGCGACCCGCTCTCAAACCTGAGGCCACAGTCATGGATTAAAGGACAGCAGTGATCCCACTTTCCTATATGCTTCGGGGACTTGGACAACAAGGGCGATGCGGTGGCACAGTGGCTAGCGCTGCTGCCCATTAGCGCCAGGGACCCTGGTTCGCTTCCAGTCTTGGGTGACTGTCTGTGTGGTTTACACATTCTTCTATGTCCGTGTGGGTTTCCTCCAGGTGCTCCAGTTTCCTCACACAGTCCCAAAATGTAAAGTTAGGTAGATTAGCAATGCTAAATTGCCCATAGTGCAGGTTAGGTGGGGTTATGGGGATAGGGAGGGAGTGTAGGTCGAGGTGGAGTCCTCTTTTGGAGGGTCTGTGCAGACTCGATGGGCTGAATGGCCTCCAAATGGCCTCCTTCTTCCCTGTAGGGATTCCATGGAGCCTAGAGTAGGCACCTCAAAGCACTGGAGAGACATCAACAGTACATACATAGAATTTACAGTGCGGAAGGAGACCATTCGGCCCATCGAGTCCACACCAGCTCTTGGAAAGTACTTTGCAAGCTTCTCCAAATCTTGTGGAAAGAAAGTGGTACAACAGCAACATCGTCTCAAAGCCAGCATGCCAGGCATCAAGGTGCTAATAATTGAAAACCAACTTTGTTGGATAGGACATGCTATTCATATGCTTGACACTAGATTCCTGCAGCAACTGTGTTACTCAGAGCTCTGTCATGGCTGGTGACTCCCAGGAGGCAGTAAAATACTTTAGGGACATCCTCACAGCATCTCTGAGGAGATCAAATATCCATGCCAACTCATGAGAATCCCTAGTCTCTGACCAACCAAAATAGGGAAGGTTTCTTTGGAAAGCGACCAAATGTATCTAGAGACTTTGTTAGGAACATGCAGAGGTGAAGTCAAGGCATTGGAGAGGGTGCACAAACTTCAAAAAACATATCTTCTGGTCCTTCAAGTACTACCTGCCACATGTGGTAAAATCTGAAGATCATGCATTGGATTTATCAGTCATCTCTGAACCCATCGAACTGGAGTGGGGGCAAGTCAATCTCAATCTTGAGGCAGTATCTGAGCAGTAGATTCCCAACGTTCAGTTGGGGGAAGTTACAGCTCATTCAAGCCTTGGGGTTGCAATTTTAAATGAGCAGACTTTGGGCATGTGGTTAGCAGTGTGGGTTAGAAATTTAGGGCATGATCTACCGTTGCGTCCCACTGGAATTGGGATAAGACACGGCCCGTAGATCCTGGAAGAGGCCTTTCCTGGAATTGCCAACAGTTGTTACGCCTCGCGAGGTCTAACCAAACTTCGCAATCTGGATCACACCCACAATGGGCAAGATCCAGACTTAAATAGCTAAGTGAGCTTAAAAATCCAATTAACTATGTCTAATTTGGATCGAACGGCCACCTCGGCCTCACTGCGGAAACCCCAGGGAGGCACCCTTTAGCACTGGTTCCCACAAATGAGGACCAGGCGGAACAGCACCTGGGAGGTTCTCCCAGGCGATAGGAAGCCTCCAGGTGGTTGGCCTCTGGGCAGGGTGGCACCTTGGCACTGCTGGTCCGACCTGGGCACCTTAGCATTGCCAGCCTGGTACCCTGGCAGTGCCACCTGGATACCACCCTGGTAGTGCCAGCCACCTGGGTGTCACCCTGGCAATGCCAGGATGCCCAATTGCCACTGTCAGGCAGGCAAGGGCATTGCCAGGGTACCAGGCTGGCATTTTGCCCATGCCAGGATTGGGCCCAGGGATGCCTGCCCATGTGCGCTGGGGTGAAGTGTGTCCGAGGATCCCCTGATGGGTGAATCGGGGCATTCGGGGGTCCAGGGGTCAAGTGGAGGAACATGGCGCCCTGATCTCTTCCTGCACTGAGGAGCTCCGCTTGTCAGTGTCTTGTAGTGGTGGGGACGACGCCGCTAATCCCGCCCAGAATGGACGCTGATTTATTTTTGATTAAATCATGCCCATACACACTGCTCCAGAAATTATCTATTTTAATTCTCAAACCTTATTTAAGTAACACAGGCTGACATCCCACCCAATCCAACAGGCAGTTGGTGGGAAGTGGTGAAATCTTCTCTCTGCCGCTTTAAACTGCTTTTCAACAGTGGTATAGATCTTCCAATTCTCAGTCCTTGTTAACTGAAGTCAGGTTTGGTGCAAGGACTCAAAAGAAGCTGTTGATTGGCGTTGAGCCTGGGGACCTCTCAGATTGGAAGAGTCCAAAGGAAACAAGCAAAAAGAAAATGAAGTACTGAAAGGACGCTTATCAGTAGGTCCTTATTGACAGCAAGAAGTCATTGAGCTGGTGACTGGTTCTGCAGCTGTTAGGCACCTTCACCTGAACCTACATTAATTTCCAGCCCCATTTCCCAGCAGAAAGCCTTGTCAAAAGATTGTCCTGGGATTGGGGTTTTAAAGCCATGCAAATGAACTGGACAATGAAATTTAAGCATTCTGGGGCTTGGAAAGACATTTTGGGCATGCTGTGCATTTTCAGCACAGCAACAGGTGAGGAGAAATATGAGGGCCTATGGATAGAAAATGCAGCACCATAACACACGGACTTTGGCACTACAGAAATGAGGAAAAAAAGTGGTGGGGTTTCACTCCCAATGACCCTCACTGATCACCGTGTTTTCAAGGGTGATAACACAGAGATCCTTGTGACGGAAGCATACAGCGATGACAACAGGCTTTCTGGCAAGCCACCATTTTGTTGTGCATGCCCATCAACTTTCCCTTCTTGTGAATACTGCCCCATCGACGTCTTCATCCGAGTCAACTGCAGCAGAACTTGTCTGTGATTCGCCTTCCAGGGAACTCACACATGCACTGCTGTTTTCCCTGGCCTGGTTATAGCCCACTCATGTCTGGTGACTCACTATGTGCTGATTCCCAACACTATACTAACCTCTAAAGCACACATTGCTTATATTTGAGCTGATGGCTACAAGTTTCAGATCATGAAACAATGTTTTACATCAGATGTCCCCTGTTGCTCCCACCTTCATTGTGTGACTGCATTAGCTGGCCAGGTGGCAGTCATTGGGTATCAGAAGGCATTCATGCAAAAGTGAAGAGTTGGGGTGAGTGAAGGGATGTGTGATGGAAATGAAGAGGTCTGTGGTCACAGCATATTTAACTTGCACTTCATGACAGATAGCAGGATGAGGGTGAGGTGTATTTGAGAAGGGGCATAAAGCAGGTGTATACCATCATCCTGAATGTTCCTGGAGTTGCTGGATGCATGGACTGTCATTACCAGGCCTATAACAGAGGGCTAGTTTAGCTCAGTGGGCTAGACAGCTGGTTTGTGATGCAGAACAAGACCAACGGTGCGGGTTCAATTCCTGTACCAGCTGAGAATTCTGAATTCTCCCTCTGTGTACCCACAGTAACTTCATTGCAGTGTTAATGTTAGCCTACTTGTGACAATATGAAATGAAAAAAATGAAAATCGCTTATTGTCACGAGTAGGCTTCAACGAAGTTACTGTGAAAAGCCCCTAGTCGCCACATTCCGGCGCCTGTCCGGGGAGGCTGGTACGGGAATCGAACCGTGCTGCTGGCTTGCTTGGTCTGCTTTAAAAGCCAGCGATTTAGCCCAGTGAGCTAAACCAGCCCCTTATTTATTTTATTTTAATGTGGTACATTGTCTCTTCCAAAGGCTTCAGGAGATGACAGTGAGCCTGTACCCACTGGATCACCCCAGGGGCGCGATTCTCCGCTCCCCACACCGGGTGGGAGAATCGCGGGAGGGCCGGGCAACTCACGACACGCCGCCCTGGCGCCCCCCCGCGATTCTCCCACCACCCGCTCGGAAGAATCGCCGCTCGCCGTTTTTCACGGTGACCGGCGATTCTCCGACCCGGATGGGCCAAGCGGCCTGCCGTTCCTGACTAGTTCACAACGGCGGCAACCACACCTGGTCACTGCCATCGTGAACATGGCGCCAAACGCTGGTTTGACGCTTGTGGGGGGCGGAGAGGGGAGTGAGCACCATGGCCGTGCTCGGGAGGGGACTGGCCCACGATCGGTACCCACCGATCGTCAGGCTGGTGACTCAAAGGGCCGCACTCTTCCCCCCCGCCGCCCCGCAAGATCAAGCCGCCACGTCTTGCGGGGCAGCGGAGGGGAAGACGGCAACCACGCATGCGCGGGTTTGAGCCGTCAGCCGTCGTGATGTCAGCCGCGCATGCGCGGGTTGGAGTCGGCCAACCTGCGCATGCGCGGCTGAAGTCACTTAGGCGCACTGGCCGCGTCATTCTTGGCGCGCTGCCTTGCGCAAGCGTAAAGGCCCGGCGGCCGAGAGTTACGGAGGGCCGCTCCTAGCACCCCGGGTGGGGGTGAAGAAGGTGAGTGGAGCGGCCTCCGAGGCCGTCATGGAACTCGGCCGAGTTCACGACGGTCTTCCCGATTTTTCCCGGGAGCGGAGAATTCCGCGCTATGTTTATATGAGACCGTATCCGAGAAAAGAAAGAATGTCAACAATCTGTATAGGTAATGTGCCTGAGAGAGCTGAATACTGAAAGTATGTGGAAGCTCTGAGACATGGGTGGTGAAGCCAGCAGTACTGGTAGGTATGTGAGAATGATGTGGAGCATATGAATGTTTGGCATGAGTCCTGATTGCTGATGGGAGAGCGATGAGTGTGTGGTGCATTGAGCAGTGAGAGAGCTTCATGGTGCATTGGGTAGAAGATGTCATTTGTAAATGTATTCACTGACATTTACCATCCGTGTGGGTTGAACCTTTACTGCCACTGCAGCCAGGTCCCCAGGACCAGACTCCAGGAACTGACTTCCGTGGCTACCTGCTCCCATTCCTTTCAGAAGCCTTGAAGGCCTCTATTCCAACTGTGGAACCATCGGGCGTGATTCTCCGGAAAACCTTCTAAGTGTGGTAGCGAGCGGGAATTGCCTCAAGCTTCCCTGCACTCGGCCCAGCAAGGCTGGCAACGCTATTCAACATTAATTGGCCCACTTAACGAGGCATCACGGGCTTCTCACACCAAATGTTGACTCTCCACCTGATTCGTCGGGATCGCACTCGCCAGCCCCCCGCAAACAAGATCGAGCAGCACTTAAGCTGCACTTGCTCAGCCAACCTCAGCCAGCTCACAATAATGGTGCCAAGTGAGTAGACACCAGCGCTCTGCCGTCCCCCCCCTACCCCTGCCAAGGGAGCATCCACCCCCACCCAATCCCCCATCCATAATCGGTGGGATAGGGCCAGGACTGCCGGAGGGGTGCCGGACTTGAGAATCCTCACCTTCTTTGAGGAGCGGGCCCTGGAGGTGACTGGGGTAAATGAGGCTGGCGGACACCGCAGAGGTGAGAAACCACCAGGCTCCACCCGCAAGATCTGTCAAACTTGAGTAGTGATTGACTTACTGACCCATCACTCCCACAGGCCACGGGCGAAATTCACCGAAGACCTTCGTGACGCCCTTGCCCGGTGGGCAAAAACGGCGCTGGTGACTCCGGCGTTGGGGCCCGCTTATCAGCCCTAAATCTCCCGTCCCGAAAGGGCCAGCAACGGAGTGACGCTGTACGCGTCAGTTTCACCCACTGCGGAAGTGGCGCGTCGGTTGACGTCGGGCGACATCATCAACGCCGCCCGGCGTTGGAGGGGGGTAGGGGTGGGGGGGTGGGGGGGAGGGGGGCAGGGGTGGGGGGTAGGGGTAGGGGGGGTAGGGGTGGGGGGGGTGGGGGGGGTAGGGGTGGGGGAGGGTAGGGGTGGGGGTAGAGGTAGGGATAGGGGGTAGGGGTAGGGGGGTAGGGGTAGGGGCAGCGGCACGCAGAGGGGGGGAGCCGATGGTGCGTTGGCCCCGGGCATCCATTGGATGGGGGCATCAGCAGATCTTCCTCAAGGCTCCCCTTCCTCCCAGCTGCCTTGTCTTTGTTTGAGAGAGAGAGAGAGAGAGAGAGAGGGAGATTGTGGGGACAGACAGAGAGAGAGAGACAGAGAGAGGGAGTCCCGTCCGTCCTCTGGCTGAGAGCAGGGTTTTGGTGAGTATATTGCAATCTGCCTAAACCCATGCACTGGCACAGATTAACAGTGCGGTTTAGGTTCTGTGTTTACCCCAGGTGTGGGGGCGGGGAAAAGAAGGAGGGTTTGGCATTCCTCAGGGGCACTGCATTGAACCACCCCCACCCCCCTCCCAAATCATCCTCCATCTAACCTCATCCACGTGGAGGGGAGTGGGTGATCTTCTATAATGCACCAATATAATTGTTCTTACGTTTGGGTCTGGGCATCAGGTACTAGCTAGTTGCTTTGGGAGGCATCACATCAGAGCCCCTGTCCACCCACCCCCCACCCCCCAGGCCCGCACGTTTCTCCTTCCTGGAGTTTCCAGCCGGAGATGTCTTTGAGTTTGTCCACACCAGGTTTTAATAAAAGTTAAACGGTCTCTGACCAAATTTATTTTGTGCAGTTATCCATGTCACAAGGAAACACGTTTGTCGGTGTAACTGCCTGAAGGATTTTGCTGTCCCTTGGCCCCAGTGAGAGCGTTGTGAAATGCATTCAAAAGTGTGGCATCGGAGGAACTATAATGACACAATGCAAGACTGACCTTGCTTTAAGACGAGTGCTATTGCCATGCACATAAAGTGGGGGGTGGGGGGGGGGGGGGGGGGGGGGGGGGGTGCTACTTGAGTCTTTGGGGCATACAATCAGGATTTGCCCTGGGCATCACCAGACCTCTGCACGCCACTGGGTGGGGGTGGTTCAATGCAGTGCCCCTGAGGAATGCCAAACCCTCCCTCTTTTCCCCGCCCCCACACCTGGGGTAAACACAGAACCTAAACCGCACTGTAAATCTGTGCCAGTGCACAGGGGGATCAAATAGCTCTGGAACAAAGGGCAGGATGAAGAGAATGTGTGAGAGAGAGAGGAGAAAGGGGGAGGGAGGAGAAAGAGGCCCAGGGGGTGGGGAGGCAGAATTAATCCAAATTCCTGCTTATTTCCTCAGACTCTTCAAAAGGTTGTTTCTCCCCAGGATTAGAAAAGGTGCCTTTATAATTCACAGCGCAGAACCCTTTCTGCGCTGTGAAATATAAAGGCAGAACCCAGAAACTTTGCCAAAAGTTTTTCCCTCTCTCTCCGCGCATTTTTCCTGTTGTTGTGAAACTGACCTGAAATCGCAGAGGCTGAAGCAGAAATAGACAAATCCAGACACATCTCCCACCCCGGGATCCCAGGATTTCCCTCTGCATTCTAACCAGGCAATATTCCTGGGTTTAGGCAGATTGCAATATACTCACCAAAGCCCTGCTCTCAGCCAGAGAATGGACGGGGCTCCCTCTCTCTGTCTCTCTCTCTCTGTCTGTCCCCACAATCTCCCTCTCTCTCAAACAAAGACAAGGCAGCTGGGAGGAAGGGGAGCCTTGAGGAAGATCTGCTGATGCCCCCATCCAATGGATGCTCGGGGCCAACGCACCGTCGCCCCCCCCCCCCTCTGCACGCCGCTGCCCCCTACCCCTACCCCCCTACCTCTACCCGTACCCCTACCCACCTACCCCCCCTACCCCTACCCCCGTACCTCTACCCCCACCCCCCCACCCCTACCCCCCCACCCCTCCCACCCCTACCCCCCTGCCCCCCCACCCCTACCCCCCTGCCCCCCCACCCCTACCCCCCCCCCGCACTCGATGTAGGTAACTGAACGGCGTCAACCATCATCAATGGTTGACGCCCTTGTAAACCTACTTTGATTTTCGCCGACGTGACCCGTGGCCACGTCGGCGGGACTTCGGCCCATCCGGGCCGGTGAATAAAAAAGCTTAAAAAAACAATGGCATCCCGCCAGCGCCAGCCGTTCTCCGAGGCGGGCGGCGGGATTTGAAGAACGCCGTTTTATGGCAGGTGGGAGAATTTTTAACATGGCGGGAGCGGCAATATCGGCGCCGCCGGCCGATTCTCCGACCCTGCGTGGGGTTGGAGAATTTCGCCCCACATATCCATTCTCCTGCAGGTCTCCCATCCTGGGCGGCACCCTCTCCTGGAGGTGGGTTGCTTGGAGGTGGGTTACTTGCTGCTAGATTCCAGCCTCTGACCTGCTCTTGTAGTCACAGTATTTATGTGGATAGTCCAGTTAGTTTCTGATCAATGGTAACCTATAGGATCTTGACAGTGGGGGATTCAGCAATTGTAATGCCATTATATGTCAAGGGGCGATGATTAGATTCACTCTTGTTGGAAATGGTCATTACCCGCCTCCTAACTGCCAAAGGCCTATCCACAATCTACAAGCCACAAGTTAGGAGTGTGATGGAATACTCTTCACTTGCCTGGATTAGTGGGACTCCAGCAATATTCAAGAAGCTCGACATCATCCAAGACAAAGCAGCCCATTTGCTAGATGGAGGAGCTGAGGATTGTTAGGCCCAGGACGCTACACTGAGGAACTCTTGCTGTGATGTCCTGGAACTAAGATTATTGACCTCCAACTCCAACCAATGGGGAGTTTATCCCCTGATTTCCATTGACTCCAGTTTTCCAAGGGCTCCTTGATGCCACACCTGGTCAAATACTTCTTTGATGTCAAGGACAGTCACTCTCACCTCACTTCTGGAATATTTTGTCCACATTTGAACCAAGGGTGTAATGAGGTCAGGAGTTGAGTGGCTGTGGTGGAACCCAAATTGAACATCAGTACTAAGCAAGTGCTGCTTAATATCACTGCAGATGACCCATTCCATCAATTTACTGATGATCGAGAGTAGACTGCTAAGGCAGTAATTGGCTTAGCTGGAGATGCCCTGCATTGTGCACAGGGCATATATGGACAATTTTTCACATTTCCGGGTAAATGCCAGCATGGTAGCTGTACTGGAACAGCTTGGCACAGCTAGTTTTGGAGCACAAATCCTCAGTACTATTGCTGGAATATTACCAGGACCCATTGCCTTTCTGGTATCTAGTGCCTTCAGTCATTTCTTGATATCATGTGGAGTGAATCCAATTGACTGGAGACTGGCATCTGTGATGATGGGGTCCTCCAGAGGAGGCAGAGATGGATCATTCACTCAGCTCTTCTGGCTGAAGATTGTTGCAAATATTTCAGGCTTATCATTTGCACTGAAATGCTAGGTTCTCCCTCTCATCATCATTGAGGATAGGGATATTTGTGGAACCTCCTGCTCTAGTAAATTATTTAATTGTCCCCCACCATTCACATAGATGTGACAGGACTGCAGGGCGTAGATCCGATCCCTTGTTTGTGGAATTGCTTTGCTCTGTCTATTACTTGCTGCTTGTGCTGTTTGGTATGCAAGTGTTCCTGTGTTGTAGCTTCACCAGGTTGATGCCTCATTTTTCTGCACGCCCGATGTTGCTCCTGGCATGCTCTTCTGCACTCTTCATTGAACCCTGGCTTGGTGGTAATGGTAGAGTGGGGGATATGCTAGACTATGAACTTACTGTTATGGGCCAGGGTTTAGAGAACACCAAAGTATATCATGGAGTTCACCTGACCTACAACTTTTAATAGATTTTGGTTATGAGGAGCACAAGGGCGCACATTCCAGGTGTTATGCAATAGGGATCTTAAGTATTTTTGAACAAAATAATGTTTATTCTATGATTCAAGTTTTATAAACACACAGTAAACATCTTATCAACTACCAACACAAATACCCCCCAAAGATTCAGTACTCTATAGGTAACCCTAGTAACTTTCCTAACAACATCCATAAGCCAAACACCCTTTTCATACAAAACCATAGGTTTGAATTCCTTACAGAAAACAGGAAGTTTGAAGTTATCAAGTGGTGTGGAGACATTCTTTAGCATGCAGAGAGCGAGAGAGACCAAAAATATTCCTTCTTTGTTCGAATGCAGCTCCCAACTGAAAACGCAACCAAAAAGCTCAGAGCCACAAAGCAGCTTCCAGCTCAAAACGAAAGTAAAAGACAGAATCACAGCCCAGCTCCACCCACACAATGACATCACTGCAGCCATTTGATGAAACTCACTTTTCTTAAAGGGACCCTCACATGACATTACAGATTGGGGTTGAACACAATTCTGATGGCCCACAGTGTCTCATAATTGCCCAGCTTGATTTTTGAGATCTGTTCAAAATCTGTCTCATTTAGTATGGTGGTAATGCCACACATGATGGAAGTTATCCTCAATGCGAAGACTGGACTTTGTTGCCATTGGACTTTGTCCAGTGGTCACACCTATGGATACTGTCATGGATACATCTGCAATAAGCAGATTTCCTGAGTTTGAGGTCAAGAATGCTTTTCCTCTTGTTGGTTCCCTCACCGCTTACCTCAGATCCAGTCCAACAGCTATATCATTTACGACTGAGCTAGTTCAGTCTGTACTGGTGCTACTGAGCCACTCTTGCCGATGGCTATTGAAATTCCCCACCCAGAGTACATATTGCACCCATGCCACTCTTAATGCTTCCTCCAAGTGATGCTCAACATGGAGGAGTACTGATTCATCATCTGAGGAAAGACGGTACACGGTAATCAGCAGGAGGTTTCCTTGCCTATGTTTGACCTGATGCCATGAGACGTCATCAGGTTTGGAGTCGATGTTGAGGACTCCCTGGGTAACTCCATCTTGACTTTACACCACTGTGCTGCCACTTTTGCCTATAGGCAGGACGCACTTAGGGATGGTGATGGTAGTATAAGGGACATTATCTATAAGGTATAATTCCATGAACATGACAATGTCAGGCTGTTGCTTGAGTAGTGTGAGAGACAACTGTAGGTAAGGAGGACTTTGCTGGCTAGGTGTGCTGTTGTCATTTCCGATTCCTAGGTCGATGCCGAGTGGTCCGTTTAATTTTATTCCTTTTAGACTTTTTAACAGACTTTATATCTGAGTGGCTTCCCCAAAGGACATTAAACATGTTGGAAAACTGTCATGTCACTCCGCTATTTAAGACAGGAAGGAGGCAGTTACCCAGACACTATGATGTTGTCAATTTAACCTCAGTTGTGAGTAAATTACGAGAATCTATCATCGGGGACAGTGACGGAGCATTTAAACAGGTATAGTCTGATCAACAAGTCAGCATGGATTTATGAAGAGAAGACCATTTCTGACTAAACAAGTTGAATGTTTTGATGAGGTCACTAACAGAGCAGTATCTATGGATGTTGCCTATAAGAGCTTCCAGGAAGCATTTGATATGGTGCTGCATAAAAGATTGTTAGCAAATAAAACAAAACATGAAGTTGAAGGTAACCTTTGGACATGAGTTGATAATTAGTTGGGAGGTGGCAGATGGAGAGTAAGGATAAAGGGAATGTACTATAATAATCAGAATAATACTTGAATAAATGCAAGGAAGAAAAATTGGAAATTATTTTAACATTGAGCCAGGACAAAATATGAAGGAGCAAAGGGATTTGGTATTCCAAGTAAAAGCTAGTGTGCAAGCACAAATATTTAATCAAAAAGACTAATGCAGTGTTAGCCTTTATCTCATGAGGGTTAGAATACAAAAGAAGTTGTGCTTCATTTGCACAGAACCTTGCTCAGATATCATTTGAAGTACAGAGTTCAGTCCTGGGTGCTGGATTCACGAAGGATGTATTGGCCTTGGAGAAAATGTAGCACAGATTCACCAAAATAATAGGTAACAAGTATAAAATAATTAAATTATGAGAATAGTATGCATAAACATGAGTAGTTTCCCTTGGTGTTAGAAGGGATAATCTGTTTGAGAAATTTGAATCGATAGACAAATTCAGCAATAAAGCTGCAGAGAAACTACTCAGGTGGGGGAATCCAAAACAAGGGGACAAAACCCTAATAATTGAACATGGTCATTTGGGAATGAAATCAAGAAGCAGTTTTTCACATGAAGGTTAGTGCAATCATGGAACTGAATCATGGAATCAGAGAATTTACAATGCAGAAGGAGGCCATTCAGCCCATAGAGTCTGCACCAGCCCTTGGAAAGAGCACCCTACTTAAGCCCCATGTCTCCACCCTATCCCCTTTAACCCCGTGACCCAGTCTCCCAATTCCAAACAGCCTTTGAATGCTGGGCCAGTTGATATTTTGCATGCCTTATAACCTCAAGACTATAGAAGACTAACTTTGGTTAGTTAAGTGTATGAAGAGATTATGGTGTGGGAGGAGAATTATAATCAAGGGATTATAGATCAATGGCAGATAAATAGAAATAAGTACAAATTAGCCATGATCTAACTGAGTGGCAGAACAGGATGATGGGGCAGAAGGGCCTACTTCTGTTCCTATGCTTTAAGGATGGTTATCTTACATGGAATATTTACCCAATAAGCCATCAAGAAAATCAGAAGAACTTCCCTTTGCTAATATGTATTGTATTGGAGAGATACATGATGTAGAATAACATCAGGCAGCATGAGGCATGGCCTAGATATTTGATTGCACCCAGAATTAAGTACTGTACGCACCTGTTGCAATTGACTTGGGTGTTTATTAATGATACTACAGAAATACTATCCTGGAGGGATATTGGACATCTACAATGCTACTTAAATACAACCAGCATTTCTTAAAGGGGTGGTGCACTCTGGCTGCAAACACCAGGAGACAAATGGCTGAAAAAACACAAAGCTTCTGTCTTGCTGCCTTGGATGGCCTGCTGCAGGCAGTAGACAGGAGGAGGGGCATCCTCTTTCCCTGTTACCTGTTGAATTTGCTTGTCTAATTTTGTTACTGCATGATTGTAACATGTTTGCACATTTTTAATCTGATTACTTAGACTTGATGATTTTTTTTGATGTAAGTTACAGTACAATTCAGTTTTCAGGGCTTCGAACGATTTTCTTGAATAGAATGCCATCATTATTATTAACTTACATTGATTTTGTACCTTTAACATAATGAACTGCCCCACACGCTTCACACTACCATTGTAAAACAAAGTATGGCATAACAAGACATTAGGTCAGATAACAAAAAATAAATGGCCTTCAAGGAACATCTTAAAGGAGGCAAGTGGAATAAAGAGGTGGAGAGGAATAGGAGGGAATTCCATAACTTAGGACTTAGGCAGCTATAGGCATGGCCACCAATGGGTGGAGAAATTAAAATTGGGGGTGCACAAGAGACTACAATTAGAGGAGTGCAGACATCTTGGAGGATTGTCGGCATGGAGGAGATTACAAATGTAGGGAGCACTGAGACCATGGAGGGATTTGAAATCCACTCTTATAAACGTTTTCTCAAATTTGGGGTGAGTATAATTCTGAGGAAATCTTTTCTCATGTTCAGCTTAGTGTAATTCTATAGAAATGGAAATTTAATGAGTGACAATCTAAAAACATATAAAATCATTCACTACCTCGACGATTCACTGGGTCCTTTGCCACATATGCAACATAGTCGGTGGTGTCCTGTTATTTATAAAGGAGAAAAATGGTTCAATAGAATGATGGAAGATTCAGAACAAAGTATTTCATTTCATTCTCTGCCGAGAAACATTTAGAGAAGAGAACAAAAATACAAAATATTAAACTTATATTTTCTCTCATTATATTCTGTGCACTCAATTTGTGTAAAGTCTTCATTTTTTTAAAATTTAGTGTACCCAATTCATTTTCTCCAATTACAGGGCAATTTAGCGTGGCCAATTCACGTACATTGCACATCTTTGCGTTGTGGGGGCAAAACCCACATAAACACGGGGAGAATGTGCAAACTCCACACGGACAGTGACCCAGAGCCAGGATCGAACCTGGGACCTTGGCGCCATGAGGCAACAGGGCTAACCCACTGCGCCACTGTGCTGCCCTTGTGTAAAGTCTTCATGAAGGTTACTGATCAGAGTGAAAAAACAGTGAAACTCTTCACCTAAATATTTAATTTCAATATGAATGCCGGAACACACGCTGCAACAGCAAGCTGATTTCCAGCTTGCCAACTAGACATGAAAATAATATTGTGGACTAGCCAGGCCTTTCATTTACAAAAATTGCCTGATTGGAAATCTTGTAAAAAGGAAAGAAGGGAAACTAGAGTTCAGTTTAAAGCCCTCTCTACTTCCCTAGTTATATGGTTCACAAGAACACTGATCCCATTATGGTTCAGGTGTAGATCATTCAAATAGTAGAGCCCCAATTTGCCTCTATGGGTGCCAGTACCTCACAAACCACAACCCACTTCTACCACAGCAGTCTTCAAATCACGTATTCATTGAGCCTGGGGGCAGCACTGTGGCTCAGTGGTTAGCAATGCTGCCTCAGATCACTGAGGATCCGAGTTCAATCCCAGCCCCGGGTCACTATCCGTGTGGAGTTTGCACATTTCCCCGTGTCAACCGTGGGGTGGGTCTCACCCCCATAACCAAAGTTGTGCAGGGTAAGTGGATTGGCTATGCTAAATTGCCCCTTAAATGGAAAAAAAATTGGGTACTCCAAATTTATTTTAAAAAAGGAATTAATGATCCCACTCCGCCTCTCAGTGGGTGATCTCTAACTCAACGAGCCCCATGGGAGATCAATCTCGTCATCCCATGGGTCTCATTGGGGCTATAACAGGCACCTACATGCACCATGAAAAATGGATCCTCCCCCTACAACTGGAAGTTCCTCTCCAGCCCTCAACTGATGTTCCAAACCCTGGCAACACAGCTATCTGGACTCACGCTCTTTGCTGCAGAGACCAGTATCAATCCCTCTCACTATATTGCCGCCTTCTATCATTACATTCCTTTTTGATCCCCTCACTTGAATGGCTTCCTGTACTATGGTGTCATGGCCAATTTGCCCATTTGCCCCCCACTCTCATCCAAAGAAGCTGAGAGAACCTCAAATCTATTGGACAATTGCAGAGGCTGACACTCCTGCCCTCTAGGCCCCCTTCCTGCCTCACTCACAGTCATGCTCTCCTGTCCCTGACCATTCAACAAATCAGAAGACCCTTTCATAGGTAGTGTGAAGGCCTTCCCCTCCTTGATGTGCCTGCAGCTCAGGCTCCAGTTCAATGAATCTGAGCTGAATTACCTCAAGCTACAAACATACTGCAGATGTGTTTGCCCTGGATCACAATGGTATCCAGGTGCTCCCACATGCTGCAGTCTTGACACATCACCTGTCCTGTCATCCTTAATGTGTTTTAATTAATTACTTAATAATATTATGTACTTATTTATGTTGCTTTTTAATATATTTTATTAACTGTCCCACCAATTTGTACATTATTTTAAACCTGAGTCATAGAATAGACCTTAACCACTACTAGATACTCATCAAGGTAGCTCCTTTCCCTGTAGTGGAGTAAAAACCAATTCCAAACTCTCACATTTGCCCTCAGTTTCCTCAGCTGCATTTGTTGCATGATATTAGCGGGTAGGGTGGGTATGAGATGGTATGAAGAGTTGGGGGTGGTATGGAGGTGAGGGTGATAGGGATTGAGGGCTATGGGACCTCATGATCATCTCCAGAATTGGACGGAAGTCTCATAGAGAGGAGGTGGGCCTATTAACCCTGCTGCCTCTACACCAACACAGCTCCATCCCTGCTCTTGTTGTTAGATGTTGGGTGTCTTACTCTGAGAAAAACATCTGGCTGGAGGGAAAGATCCTTTTTCAAAGTAGCTTCTTTTTACATACTCAACTACGTACAGGATTATAAACACTAGGTCAGAGCAACCATTTGACTCTCAGATTTTCCACATTCCCTTGTATGTGACATCGGCATATCTTCAGTAGCCATTGTTAGAGTACAGTAAGAAGTTTTACAACACCAGGTTAAATTCCAATGGGGTTCTTTGGAATCACTAGCTTTCAGAGAGTAGCTGCTTCATCAATTCATCACTCACCTGATGAAGGAGCTACAGTCCGAAAGCTAGTGAAACCAAAGAAACCTGTTGGACTTTAACCTGGAGCTGTAAGACTTCTTACTGTGCCCAGCCCAGTCCAATGCTGGCATCTCCACATCATTGTTAGAGTAGTCTTAGAGTTACGCCTTTACTCGACATCACCGCCCAGTTCTTTATCCTTGCATGCTATGTACCAATCGTCTTACACAGCTCCCCAAATCTCTGTTTTTACAGTTCCTTTCGAGGCTGTTGAGAATCTGTTCATTCCAAACTCAATGAGTGAGGAAGGGAAAGAATTTGGGTTCTTGACTTATTGCCTGTCAAAACCTCACCTTGGACGAAGCCATTTGGCAATACCATAGAGTGGTAGCTGAGGGAGGTAAAATCAAAATCTTTGCTATTTCTGAAGAGGCTTTTAATGGTAAGGATCCCTCTCTTCACTTCTCTGTTGGCCCAAGGATGCCTCTGTGAACTTTGGAGGATCTCCAGGCAGAGTTCATGGAACCACCAGCCGCTCATCATAACTCAAAAGGTCATCAATGATGTAGTGACGTTGTTTAAAGCACTGCCTCAGGATGGGGTTGCTGTGAACATACTTCGACTCTTCATCGAGGCAGTCTGTGCAAATCTGCACACATTCCTCATTACACATTTGAGCCTCCTGAACCTTTTGCAACTTCCATGCCATCGCTGGCAAATATTGAGTGGTTAAGTTCATGACAGTCGCGACTTACTTGTCAAAAATATTTAACTTCTTCTAAATCATTGATTTCTTCAAATTTAAGGATTAGGTTTTGAGCTATACCAGCTTCTTTGCTTAACAAGGAGCAGGCCTGGTTTTGAATGACATATATGTCTCATCTCTGTGCCTTAATGTTGCATCAAACTGACCTTGATTACTCCTTGTCCCTGAAGTTTTAATTTTTTACAGCCACTTAACTCCATCAGGCAGAACTGAGGTTCCAGCTCCTGTATCCAATTTAAATTCTGTATGATGCCCATTGACATCAATGTTAGCAGGACAGTATTGGCATTGTTCTCTTTGATTTCACTGAGCCAACTTCCTGTGCAGAGTTTCCTTTAAAGGATTTTGCTTGGTTGCTTTGCAAACACAGGCTTTTTTGAATGACAGATTGGCCACGATTTACTGCGCAACCCACCACCTGTTTTTCAGCGGAGGAAGAGCCCGCCAGCGAGATTTTCTTGTCCCGCCATTTTCAATGGGATTTCCTACTCACTGCATCCCTCATCGCCAGGAAACCCATGTGCATCGGTGGGACTGAAATATCCTGCCAATGTGAACAGTAGATCCCGCTCATTGTTTGATCGACTTTGCTACGTCCTTGACATTCTGTGGTTCGGACGGGTCATTCTTTGTACCTGTGGACCTCCCTCCCGCCACAGTGGGGATATTGCAAAATAGCCTTTGGTGCTCTTTCAATCCACTTCTCTGGTTGCTGCTGTGATGCACTTTTAGATTTGCACCCAATAAACTGAATGTCTTTTTTCCCACAGGATTTCTCGCTTAGGCGGCACAGTAGCGTGGTGTTCTTTGTGTTTCTTATTCTCAGGATGGACATCGTAGTGTTCACAAAGACCCCACATGCTAAGTTCAATAACAAAGCTAACATTTATTACACTACTTAATATACAGCTCGGCCACTTACTCCTATAGCAAGCAATAATCTATTAAACTATAATATAGACTATATTAATACTTGTATCATGCACTCTGTCTTAAACTGTATTCTGCTCTCTCCTACACTCTCTCTCACTCTCTCCTACACTCTCTCCCACTCTCTCCTACACTCTCCCAGAAGCCTGAGAGTCAATCCTTTTTATAGTTCTCAGCTCCATCTAGTGATCAATTTATATGCTAGACATTCTACATAATGTCACAGGTAGCACAGTGGTTAACATTGTGCCAGGGATCCGGGTTCAATTCTCAGATGGAGTCACTGTCTGTGCGGAGTCAGCACATTCTCCCAGTGTCTGCGTGGGTTTCCCCTGGGTGCTCGGGTTTCCTCCCACAGTCCCAAAAGACGTGCTTGTTAGGTGAATTGGACATTTTGAATTCTCCCTCTGTGTACCCGAACAGGCGCCGGAATGTGACGACTAGGGGATTTTCACAAAAACTTCATGCAGCGTAAATGTAAGCCTACTTGAGACGCCAGTAAAGATTATTCTTATTATTATCACCCTTTACAAACACTTGGTTTTGTTTACACATTTCGGCCTACCAAGCTGAAGTTGTACTGCTTTGCTCAGCGTCAAATCTTATCTGGCAGGGTTTCTTATACTTTTAAAATTCCGTACTCACAAATGTCAGCCAAACAATAGGGTTCAATTATTAATTACTATTCCTGGTCAACTTGGAAGATGTTGGCTACCTTACTCTTAGCAATGTATCTGACTGGAGGGATAGATCCTTTCTCAAAGTAACTTCTATTTATATATGTAACTATGTACTGGATTACAGGGCACTACAACAGAACAATTGCTTTTCTCTCACATTCTCCTCATTCCCTTCTGCGTCACATCATTATTACATAATTCCATAAGCACATGCTCAGTAGCTATTGTTACGTTAACCCTTTACTCTACATCCACCTCAGGTCTGCTGGCAGAAAGCCCAACTTCAGGACATTCCCCACCACCCCATAATGCAAATAGCCAGGTCAGAGGGAGGATTGCGACATCAGAAAATGTCCTTACTCCTGATTCTCACCTCAAAGATAAAAATAAGGCCCAACATTTCAGGTCGATAACCTTTCATTAGAATTGGAAAAAGTTACCAAGGTAACAGGTTTTAGCAAACACTGAGGCAGAGAAAGTGTTGAAAGGAGCAAAAAACAAAAAGGAAGGTCTGTGATGGGCAGGAGAGATAAATGACAAAAGGGATGATGGTGCAAGGCAAAGGGTGATGGGACAAGGAAAACAAAGGGTGGGTCTAGAATTGGTTTAAAAATGGCAACAGCGATCATTATCAGCAGCTGCTGTGTGTAAAAATCAGTAAGAAGTCTTACAACACCAGGTTAAAGTCCAACAGGCTTGTTTCGAATCACTAGCTTTCAGAGCACTGCTCCTTCCTCAGGTGATTCACCCCAGTCCATCACCGGCATCTCCACATCACATAAAAATCAGGACAATGGTTAACGTCTGAGAATGTCCAACTCAATGTCGAATTTAGCAGGCTGCAGAGTGCCTGATCAAAAGGTATGGTTCTGCTCCTTGAACGTCCATTGAGCAATGTAAGAGGTCAAGGGCAAAGAGATCAGAGTGGGGCAAAGAGGTAAAATGACAGGTGACCAGAGTTCAGGGTCACAGTTGTGGACTGAATGGAGGTGTTCCACGAAGCGATCAGCAATCTCTATTTAGTCTCCCCAGTGTACGTGAGACTAAATTGTGAGCAGTGAATGTGGTATATTAAGTTGAAAAGTACAAGTAAGTTGCCTTTTTACCTGGAAAGAAGGATTAAGGATCTGTCCGATGGGATGGAAGGAGGTAAAAGGATAAATGTTGTTCTTCATAGATGCAGCCTGACCTGCTGAGTATGTCCAGCACTTTTTGTTTCCACCTCAGACTTCCAGCAGTCACAGTATTTTGCTTTTGTATTAATGTTCTGTGATAATTGACTCAAATTAAATTTCCCCTAAAACTGCAGACATTAATCTTGTTCTCTCTAATCCAACAATTTACGAATTGTATCTGTGCTACACGAGTAAGTGGCATGTCAAATTTATGGGCACAAAACAATAGAGCCACAAAAGACAAAATCATGGGATGGATAACTCTAACGATTGTAAACAACTTAACTGCTGTCTGTCTTCTCCAGATCAGGATGAAGGAATGTAAAAAATATTTTGGGATAAAAGCCAGATAGTGTTTGAAAAATATCAATTTCATTTTACCATTGGAATGACCTGTATTATTCAATTAATCATTTTCAAAATTTATACAATGTCCAGTTCTACATGGTTTTGTTTTTTCCACAATTCTCCCCTGCACTTCAATCATTGGAAAAAAATTTAAATGCCTGCATATCTCCTCATTGCATTTCAATTCCCATCAGTACTAGGGCGCGATTTAACAGGCAAGAAAACACAGTCCTGTTTTGGGTGCATCTGACGGGGTGTTTCCCGGATCCGAGAACGGTACCACTATCTAACAGGACTCTGCCATTTATTTTTAGCCTCGGTTGGGAATGCCCAGTCGAGGCCGCACTCAACTAATTTCCTGCACTGAAGAACTGAGCTTGTCAGTGCAGGAAGATAACTCACTGATTGGGGCACCCCCTCTCATCCCACCTCTTAAGGGCAGGGCACCCCCTGGCACAGAAAACCTGGCACCCAGGCACTTTGGCACATCCAGCTTGTCACCGTGGCAGTGCCCCTGCCAGCCTGACAGTGACACCTGGGTGGCACTGCCAAGGTGCTAGGCTGACAGTGCCAAGTACCCAGGTGCTAGCTGGCGTGCCAGTGTACCACCCTGCCCAGGGGGCTTCCAATGGCCAGGAAGATCTCCCCAGGTGCTTTTAGGGGCTGGTTTAGCTCACTCAGCTAAATCGCTGGCTTTTAAAGCAGACCAAGCAGGCCAGCAGCACGGTTCGATTCCCGTACCAGCCTCCCCGGACAGGCGCCGGAATGTGGCGACTAGGGCCTTTTCACAGTAACTTCATTGAAGCCTACTCGTGACAATAAGCGATTTTCATTTCATTCATTTTCATTTCATTTTCATTATGCCTGGGTCACCTTTGTGCTAAACGGTATCATGGCAAGGTCTCACAGGTTAGGCTGTTAGTTCCGGGCCTTGGGTGAATGTGGCACAGACATATTTAAATGAGCCTAATGGCTCACTTAAATATGTTAATTTGGATCACGCCCAAAAAAGGCAAGATCCAGATCATGACGTCTCACGAGGTATTGTCAAACCTTCGCAAATTTAATAGCCTCATCGGGTCACTGAGTCGGGCGCAATGAGGGCATTAGATGGCACCCATTGTCTCATTATGTATATATTCAAGTTCTGTTCACAATGACTCAGATTGGTGACGCTGCTACCAATCACTCAAAGGGTGATGAATGTTTGGATAAAAGCAAATTACTGTGGATGCTGGAATCTGAAATGAAAGAGAAAATGCTGGAAAATCTCAGCAGGTCTGGCAGCAGCTGTAAGGCGAGAAAAGAGCTAATGTTTTGAGCCCAATGACTCTTTGTCAAAGCTAACAGACAGAGAGAGTGGGAAATATTTATACTGTGGAGCGAGAATGAAAGATTGCCCTGTAAATGAATGTTTGGAGTTCTCTAACCCAGAGAACTGTGGATGACCAATCATTGAGCATGCTCAAGACGGAAACCGATAGATCTCTGGATACTAATGACATCAAGGGATATGGGGATAGTGCAGGAAAGATAGATGATCATCCATGATCGAATTGAATGGCAGAGTGGACTTGCTGGGCCGAATTTCCTACTCCTGTTCCTATGATCAGTACTGTATTATTTTAAATCAATATATGGGTGCGAATATGTATTTAAACAGTTGGTATTTTAGGAAATTAAGTCATTAGACAGACAATGTTATTCAGTTCACAACATAGTGGGACAACATTTCAAATGATATTGCCCTGTAAATCCCCCAGTTCCCATTCTATTTTAGTGTTTGTACCCTAACTACACCCTGTCAAATGGAATAGATGTGGAAGGCAGTATGGGGGGCGATTCTCCCAAATGGAGCCCAAGTGTTCGCGCCGTCGTGAACGCCACAGGGGGCCAGCACGGCACTGGAGCAGTTCACGCTGCTCCAACCTCCCTTCCCTGCGTCAAATGGGCGCCGCGCCAACCCGTGCATGCACAGTTGGGCCACGCCAACCTGCGCATGCGCGGGGGACTTCTTCCGCTTGCTGGCCCCGACTCAACATGGCGTCGGTGTTCAGGGGCCGGCCGCAGAGGAAAGTAGGCCGGGTGGAGGAGAGGCCGGCCCACAGATCGGTGGGCCCCTATTGCGGGCCACATCTCATCGAAGGCCCCCCCACTGGGGACGTAGCCCCTCCCCCCCCACCCCCCCCCCCCCCCCAACAGGCCGCCTCCCGAATGTTTGCGAAGAGTTCCCGCCGGCAGCGACCAGGGGTGAACGGCGCCGGTAGGACTCTGTCATATCCACGCGGCCGCTCGCCCATCCGGGCTGGAGAATCGGCGACCCCACCAAATTCCAGCGGCCCACTCTTCCTCCACCTCCCTCCTTGCTGGGGTCTGGCAGCCAGAACTCTCCAAAATCCCATACTTAATCTATAAATATGGGGTGTGATTGTCTGGAAAGTTTTCTAAGTGTGGTAGCGAGCAGGAACTGCCCGGCACTCAGCCCGTCGAAACCGGCAACACAATACAATGTTAATTGTTCCACTTAATGAGTCCCCCGCCGCAAATGAAGGCTCGCCAGCCAATTCGCCAGGACCACATTCGCTAGCCTCCCCGCTAACAGCTTAAACAGCTCTTAATCAGCCAATCACGCTCAGCTCACAGCCATGGCACCAAGAAGACACTGACCTGGGGAGGCTTCTGGATGCAGTGGAGGCCAGGAGGGATGTCCTGCTCCCCCGAAGGTCCCGGTGGGTGAGCCACAAGGCAGCCAGTGCAGCCTGGGATGAAGTGGCAGAGGCCATCAGCTCGGGAAAGGGGACCAGGAGGACTGGCCTCCAGTGCCCCAAGAAGGTCAATGCCCTACACTGGGCCGCAATTGTGAAGTTGGCCTGCCTCCCCCCCAAAACCCTTCCCCCCCCTAACCATCCCTTTACCCCCCAACCCTTCTTTCACACCCCCAACCCTTCTTTCACACCTCTCCAAACCCTTCCTTCAACCCCCCCACCCTTCCTTCCCCCTGCACTGTTCCATCAACCCCCACCCCCACCCCCCCAGCCCTCCCTTCAACCCCTCCAGCCCTCCCTTCACTGGCCCATCCCCATCACCCCGCACACGACGGTGAACAACGTGCACGGATAACGATGCCCTCTCTGTGTCCCCCGCAGGAGAAGCCATCCCACAACCATTGGGAGAGAGCTCAGACTGGCGGCGGGGTGCCGGACATAAGAATCCTCACCACCTTCGAGGAATGGGCCCTGGAGTTGATGGAGGTCGCTGAGGTCACAGCAGTCACCAACGCGGAGGTCGGCGCAAGCCACAGAAGTAGGGATCCATCGGAACCCACCCGGATGACCTGTCAAATGTGAGTTATAATTGCCAAACAGACTGATCCATTCCTATCACTGACCACGTGTTTGTTCTCCCGCATGACCTCCAGCCAACAGTGCCAGCCCATCCAGTGTTGTCCCACACCCAGCCTCCCTTGAGACCACTTGGAGGAGAGCTCCGCGGATGCAACCACCAATGCGTCACAGCTGTTATCCCCACCTCCAGTAACGCAGAGACTCGCACCTCAGTGGGCAATGGTAGTGGTCAGGCTTCTGGGCACATTCTGGCAAGCACTTCATAGTTGCCGATACACATCAGATGAAGGCCTCTCCCGCCGGCGTGGTTTAAACCACCTCTGTGCCGGCGGGATTGGTGGCGCAAGTGGGCCCCCGGGGTCCTGGGGGGTAGCGCGGGGCGATCGGACCCCGGGTGGTGCCCCCACGGTGGCCTGGCCCGCGATCAGGGCCCACTGATTGGTGGGCGGGCCAGTGCCGTTGGGGCACTCTTTTTCTTCCGCCACAGCCTCCACCATGGCGGAGGTGGAAGAGACCCCCTCCACCGCGCATGCGTCGGTGGTGACGTCAGCGGCCTCTGACGCTCCGGCGCATGTGCGGACTCACGCCGACTGGGATGGGCCAGTGAAGGGAGGGTTGGAGGGGTTGAAGGGAGGGCTGGGGGGGAGGGGGGGTTTGATGGAACAGTGCAGGGGGAAGGAAGGGTGGGGGGGTTGAAGGAAGGGTTTGGAGAGGTGTGAAAGAAGGGGTGGGGGGTAAAGGGATGGTTGGGGGGGGGAAGGGGTTTGGGGGGAGGCGGGCCAACTTCACAATTGCGGCCCAGTGTAGGGCATTGACCTTCTTTCGACCAGCCCCGACGCCGATCAGCGTGACGCCAAAAGCCGTTGCCACTGGTCGGCGGAGCGGGGGCCACTCCGGTGCGGGCCTAGGCCCTAAAAGTGCGGAGAATTCCACACCTTTGGGGAGGCCCGACACCGGAGTGGTTGGTGCCACTCCGCTATGCCAGGACCCCCCGCCCCGCCGGGTAGGGGAGAATTTCGCCCCTGGTGTTGCTGAGACTTCATAGCTGCCAGCCAATCAGGTTGGTCAAAGCTGTCTGGGGTAGGGACTTCCTCCCAAATGAGGACGGAAGTCTCACTCCTAAACAATTATGATTGCTTTCATTTTCTGTCGGGAGAAGGAGTTGGGAATGTGGCAGCCTGTAAGATTCAGCCCATGGTAACTGAGAAGCAGCTGGTTGTTTTCTCGGCTTAGAAAATTCGGTCCTGACTTCCGGTGGCGGCAATGTGGAGCTAAGCCGCACGTTCGGCAGCTCCCGCTAATAACGAACTTTGGGGCTCTTTTCAGGGCCCCCAACGGAACTTCGTCGACGAATCCCGACGTGGAGTAGATCCCTAAGGTCCTATGGTCCGGACCAGGAGTGGGGTAAGCAGAAAAACAGTGGAAGCGCCCCTGGAAAAGCGGGGGAAGAGAAACAAAATGGCGGCCGGCGGAGCCCTCGAAGAGCTGAGGCAGTGGGCGCAGGTGCAGCAGGAGACTCTGCTGCGCTGCTTCCAGGAGCTTAAGGTGGAGCTGCTGGAGTCGCTGAAGGCTACCACCAGAGAGCTGATGGAGACTCAGACAGCCCAGGGGGCCGCGATTCGGGAGCTGCAGCAGCAGGCCGCCGCAAGGGAGGATGTGGCCATCGCGGGGAAGGTGGAGATGCACGAGACGCTCCATAAAAGGTGGCAGGAGCGGTTCGAGGAGCTGGACAAGTGGTCGAGGTGGAAGGATTTGCGGATCCTGGGCCTCACGGAGGGACTGGAGGGGTCAGACCTGGCGGCCTATGTGGTCGTTATGCTGAACTCATTGATGGGAGTTGGGTCCTTCCAGGGGCCCCTGGAGTTGGAGGGGGCCCACAGAATTCTGGCTAGGAGGCCCAAGCCGAATGAGCCGCCACAGGCGGTGTTGGTGCGGTTTCACCGGTTCGTTGATCGTGAGCGCGTGCTCCGGTGGGCCAAGAAGGAGCGGAGCAGCAAGTGGGAGAAGACGGAGGTGTGGATCTTCCAGGACTGAAGTGCGGAGGTGGCTAAGCGGAGGGCCGGGTTCAACCGGACGAAGGCGGTGCTCCACAGACGGAGCGTGAAGTTTGGCATGTTGCAGCCGTCGCGTCTGTGGGCACCATTATTTTGAGTCCCCGGAGGAGGCGTGGGCCTTTGTGCAGGCCGAGAAACTAGACTCAAACTGAGGGTCAAAGATGGGGGATGTTGTATGATAATGTAATTGTGTTTAATTGCTGCTGAAATGGCCAGGAAGGAACCGGAGGATGCAGGGGGGGAGGTGGGGGGGAGGTGGGGGGGGGGGGGGGGGGGGGGGGGGGGGGGGGGGGGGAGAGTTGCCACCGTGGGGAACAGGCCGAGCGGGGGACGCTGGCCAGTGGTGGGCAGGGGATGGGTTATGGCTAATCGGCAGGGGAGGGTGGCAGGGAGCCCTCTGATCTGGCTGATAACCTGGAATGTGAGGGGGCTGAATGGGCCAGTCAAACGGGCCCGGGTGTTTGCGCACTTGAAGGGGCTGAAGGCGGATGTGGCCATGCTCCAGGAGACACACCTGAAAGTGGCGGACCAGGTTCGGCTGAGGAAGGGATGGGTGGGCCAAGTATTTCATTCAGGGCTGGATTAGAAGAATCGGGGGGTGGCGATCCTGGTGGGAAAGTGGGTGTCGTTTGAGGCGTTGAGGGTGGTGGCTGACAGTGGCGGGGGGTATGTGATGGTGAGTGGTAAGCTGTAGGGGGAGCGGGTGGTGTTGGTAAATGTTTACGCCCCAAATTGGGACGATGCGGGGTTTATGCGGTGCATGTTGGGCGCATTCCGGACCTGGTGGTGGGGGGCCTGATCATTGGGGGGGGAGGGGGACTTCAACACGGTGCTGGATCCCCCATTGGATCGATCCAATCCCGGACGGGTAGGGGGCCAGCGGCGGCTAAGGTGTTGAGGGGATTTATGGACCAGATGGGAGGGGTGGATCCCTGGAGGTTTGCGAGGCCAAGGGCAAGGGAGTACTCATTTTTCTCCCACGTGCATAAGGCCTATTCGAGGATTGATTTTTTTGTCCTGAGCAGGGGGCTGGTTTTGAGGGTGGAAGATGTTGAATACTCTGCCATTGCCATTTCGGATCATGCCCCGCACTGGGTGGACCTCGGGCTGGGGGAAGGGAGGGACCAGGGAGGGCTTCTGGCAGATGAGGAGGTGGCCGGGACGGTTCGGGGGTGTATTGAGAGGTACCTTGAGGCCACGATAACGGGGAGGTCCGAGTGGGGACGGTCTGGGAGGCATTGAAGGCGGTGATTAGAGGGGAGTTGATTTCCATCCGAACCCATAGGGAGAGGGGGGAGCAGAGGGAGCGGGAGAGACTGATAGGGGAGATGGTGAGGGTGGATAGGAGATATGCGGAGGCTCCGGAGGAGGGATTGCTGGGGGAGAGGCGTAGCCTTCAGGCCAGGTTCGACCTATTGACTACCAGAAAGGCGGAAGCTCAGTGGAGGAAAGCACAGGGGGCGGTGTATGAATATGGGGAGAAGGCGAGCATGATGCTGGCACACCAGCTCCGAAAGCGGGATGCGGCCAGGGAGATTGGGGGAGTGACGGATCGAGTTGGGACATAGTGCGGAGGGGGGTAGACATTAATGGGGTCTTTAGGGACTTTTATGGGGAACTGTACCGGTCTGAACCCCCGGTGGAGGGGGGGGGAATGGGGCGTTTCTTGGACAAGCTGCGATTTCCGAGGGTAGAGGAGGGGCAGGTGGAGGGACTGGGGGCACCGATTGAGCTGGAGGAGCTGGTTAAAGGGATAGGGAGCATGCAGTCGGGGAAGGCGCCGGGGCTGGATGGGTTTCCGGCCGAATTTTATAAAAGGTATGCGGACCTGTTGGGCCCCCGGTTGGTCCGGACCTTTAACGAGGCAAGGGAGGGGGGGGGCTTTACCCCCAACTATGTCACGGGCCCTGATTTCCTTGATCCTGAAGCGGGACAAGGACCCTCTGCAGTGTGGGTCATATAGGCCGATCTCGCTGCTAAATGTAGACGCCAAGCTGCTGGCAAAGATCTTATCCACAAGAATAGAGGATTGTGTGCCGGGGGTCATTCACGAGGACCAGACGGGGTTTGTGAAGGGAAGGCAGTTGAATACTAATGTACGAAGGCTCCTCAATGTTATTATGATGCCGGCTGTGGAAGGGGAGGCGGAGATAGTGGTGGCATTAGATGCGGAGAAGGCCTTTGATAGGGTGGAGTGGGGGTATCTGTGGGAGGTGTTGGAAAGGTTTGGGTTTGGGGAGGGGTTTGTCCGTTGGGTGAGGTTGCTCTATGCGGCCCCGATGGCGAGTGTAGCCACGAATAGGAGGAGGTCGGAGTACCTTCGGCTGTACCGGGGGATGAGACAGGGTTGTCCCCTGTCCCCCTTGCTCTTTGCGTTGGCAATTGAGCCCCTTGCCATGGCGTTGAGGGAGTCAGGGAACTGGAGGGGCCTGGTGCGGGGTGGGGAGGAGCATCGAGTGTCGCTTTATGCGGACGACCTGTTTCTGTATGTGGCGGGCCCGGTGGGGGGGATGCCGGAGGCGATGAGGATTCTCAGCGAATTTGGGGGCTTCTCTGGGTATAAGCTAAACCTGGGCAAGAGCGAGTTGTTTGTGGTGCACCCGGGGGATCAGGAGGAGGGGATTGGTAGGCTCCCACTGAAGCAGGCAGGGAAGAGCTTCAGGTACCTAGGAGTCCAGGTGGCTGGGAGCTGGGGGTCCCTGCACAAGCTCAACCTCACAAGGTTGGTGGAGCAGATGGAGGAGGAGTTCAAAAGGTGGGATATGTTACCGCTGTCACTGGTGGGGAGGGTGCAGTCCGTTAAGGTGATGGTGCTCCCGAGGTTTTTGTTTCTGTTCCAGTGCCTTCCAATCCTTATCCCGAAGGCCTTTTTTAGGAGGGCCAACAGGAGTATTACGGGATTTGTGTGGGTGAGAAGGGTGTTCTTGGAATGGGGCAGGGATAGGGGGGGCTGGCGCTGCCCAACCTCTGTGGGTACTATTGGGCTGCCAACGCAGCAATGGTGCGTAAGTGGATAATGGATGGGGAAGGGGCAGCGTGGAAGTGGATGGAGATGGCGTCCTGTGTGGGCACGAGCCTGGAGGCGCTGGTAACGGCACCGTTGCCACTCCCTCCAACGTGGTATACCACGAGCCCGGTGGTGGCGGCTACCCTCAAAATTTGGGGGCAATGGAGACGGCATAGGGGAGAAGTGGGGGGCTCGATGGGGGCCCCGATACAGGGGAACCATCGGTTTGTTCCAGGGAGCATTGATGGCGGATTTCTGGGCTGGCACAGGGTGGGCGTTAGGAGGTTGAGGGACCTGTTTGTGGAGAGGAGGTTTGCGAGCTTGGGGGAGTTAGAGGGGAAGTTTGGGCTCCCCCCGGGGAACATGTTTAGGTACATGCAGGTTAGGGCATTTGCCAGGCGGCAGGTGGAGGGGTTTCCCTTGTTGCCCCCACGTGGGGTACGGGACAGGGTGCTCTCGGGGGTGTGGGTTGGAGGAGGGAGAATTTCGGACATATACCGGGTAATGCAGGAGGTAGACGAGGCCTCGGTGGAGGAACTGAAGGGTAAATGGGAAGAGGAGCTGGGTGAGGAGATTGAGGAGGGGACATGGGCGGATGCCCTGGAGAGAGTGAATTCCTCCTCTTCCTGTGTGAGGCTTAGCTTCATACAGTTCAAGGTGCTGCATAGGGCCCACATGACTGGGACGAGGATGATTAGGTTTTCGGGGGCTAAGACAGGTGTGCTAGGTGCTCGGGGAGCCCAGCGAACCACGCCCATATGTTTTGGGTGTGCCCAGCACTGGGGGAGTTTTGGAAGGGGGTAGCAAAGATGGTGTCGAGGGTGGTGGGATCCAGGGTCAAGCCAGGCTGGAGACTCACAATTTTTGGGGTTGCAGTGGAGCCTGGAGTGCAGGAGGCGAAAGAGGCCGGTGTCCTGGCCTTTGCGTCCCTAGTAGCCCGGCGGAGGATTCTTCTTCAGTGGAAGGATGCGTGGCCCCCAAGTGTGGGGGCCTGGATCAATGATATGGCGGGGTTCATCAAATTGGAGAAGGTGAAATTTGCCCTGAGGGGATCAGTACAGGGGTTCTTTAGGCGGTGGCAGCCTTTCCTGAACTTCCTGGCGGAACGGTAGGGAAATAGGCCGGCAGTGGTTCTGTGGGAGGAAGAACTGTGTACATGGGTTTATTGGATGTGGCGGGTGTTATCTCTTTCCTTTTTGTTGTTTGCTTTTTTTTGTTTTTGTAGTTGCTTTTATAGTTGGGTGGGTGTTGTTCTTGGGTTTTTACCATGGCTGTTTTGTTAATATTGTTTTGTTGTTTATATTTTGTGAAAACCTTAATAAAAATTATTTTTTAAAAAGGGTAAAGCACAAAGTTTGAAATCAAAAAGGCTAATCAGAGCATGGCCTCTTGGGGCACTGGATGCTGGTGGGCTGACTAGTGTGTGCGTGTGTGTGAGAGGATAAGGTGTGTGTTTGTGTGGATGAGTGTGTGTAAGGGGACATGTGTGTGGGAGGGCGTGTATGTGAATGAGGATAGGTGTATGTGAGGATGAGTATGTGTGAAGATATGTGAGTGTGTGAGGATGGGGGTATGTGGGAGGATGAGATGTCGGAGGATGAGTGTGTGTGTGGGTGAGGATGAGTGTGTGTGTGGGTGAGGATGATTGTGTGTGTGGGTGAGAATGAGTGTGTGTGTGTGTGTGTGTGGGTAAGGATGAGTGTGCATGTGAATGAATGATGAGGATTTGTGTGTGTGAGAGAGATGAGTGTGTGAAAGAGAGATGAGTGTGTGTGAGAGAGATGAGTGTGTACATGTGTGAAAGAGAGGACTGTGTCTGAGGGTGAGATGTGTGTAAGGGCAAGGATGAGGTGTGTGCATGTGAGGATGAGTGTGTGTGTGTGAGTGTGAATGATGAGTGTGTGTTTGTGTGTGAGTGAGAGATGAGTGTATGTGAGAGAGATGCATGTGTATATGTGTGAAAGAGAGGAGTGTGTGTGAGGGTGAGAATGTGATGTGTGTAAGGGTGAGGACGAGGTGTGTGCATGTGAGTGTGAATGATGAGTGTGTGTTTGTGTGTGAGTGAGATACATGTGTGTGAAAGAGAGATGAGTGTGTCTGAGTGAGAGATGAGTGTGTCTGAGTGAGAGATGAGTAAGTGTGTAAGAGTGATGAGTGTGTGTGAGAGGAATTAGTTTGTCTGTATGAGAGAGTTGTGGTGATATGATCTGCATACTCGTCTGCCATTGGGCCAGAACGTCGGCTTACCATTGGCCCTGGTCGGTCATGTGCCTCTCGACCGATTGGCCGAGATGCTGAGTTAACCACGCCTCTATTAACGAGGTATAAATGGTCAGACGCCTGACGATCGTCCCTTTCCATTGTAGACGATCGCAGAGCTGTGTTCTAGTCAATTAAAGCCAGACTTTGGTAAATCACTCGCCTCGCGTACAATTGATGGTACATCAAGAGTTAAGTGCATGATATTTGTGAAAGAGTTGAGGGTGTGTTTATGCATGGGAGAGAGTGGAGTGTGTGTGTGAGAGATAGATGAGAGTGTGTGAAAGAGGGAGTTGAGTGTATGTGTATGAGAGAGAGTTGAGCATGTTGTTTGTGAGAGAATTGAGTGTGTGTGTATGAGAGAGAGCTGAGCGTGTGTGTGTATGAGAGAGAGTTGGGCATGTGTGTGTATGAGAGAGTTGGGCATGTGTGTGTATGAGAGAGAGTTGAGTGTGTGTGTTTGTGTGAAAGTTGAGTGTGTGTGTATGAGAGAGAGCTGCGTGTGTGTGAGAGGGAAAGTTGAGCATTTGTGTATGAGAGTTGGGTGTGTGTGTATGAGAGAGATTTGAGTGTGTGTATGTGTGAAAGAGTTGAGTGTGTGAGAGAGAGATTTGATTGCATGTCTGAGAGAGAGGAGTGTGCATGTGAAGGATGGAGTTCAGTGTGAGTGTGAGAGAGAAATGTGTTTGTGAGAGAGAGTTTAGGATATGTGTGTATGAGAGAGAGAATTGAGCATCTGTGTGTGAGATAGAGTTGAGCATGTGTGTGAGAGAGAGTTGAATGTTTGTGTGAGTGAGAGAGTTGAGTGTGTGAGGGAGATTTGAGTGTGTGTGTGAGATGAGAGTGTATGTGTATGAGCGAGAGAGAGAACGAGTTGAGCATGTGTGCCTGTGAGAGAGTTGAGTGTGTGTGAGAGAGAGTTCCGCAGCTGGAAAGGTCTGGGAAAACCCTGCTGTAATGCACTCACATCAAACTGCAGCTCTGCAAACACCCACATTATACAGCCTCAAAAAAGATCAACATTCTTCCTACCCTCTCAAAATATAGAAGGCAGAACCCGAAACTTGAACCATCCAAAGCATTTAAAAATCAACTGTATCCAGCACATTATTGAATTTTAGACACACATAGTACTCAATTACTGTCTTTGATGTACAGTATTGGCATTCTGTCATAGTATTTTTATAATGTACTAATGACATTTAGCAATCAGTATCAGTTATGTCTTTATAGAGAAATACAGCACAGAACAGGCCCTTCGGCCCACGATGTTGCGCCGAACTTTTGTCCTAGGTTAATCATAGAATTTTGGACAATTTTTCATGGCCAATCCACCCAACCTGCACATCTTTGGACTGTGGGAGGAAACCGGAGTACCCGGAGGAAACCCACGCAGTCACGGGGAGGATGTGCAGACTCCACACAGACAGTGACCCAAGTCGAAATCGAACTTGGGACCCTGGAGCTGTGAAGCAATTGTGCTATCCACAATGCTACCGTGCTGCCCTTAAGAAGTTAACCTACACTCCATTATTCTACCCTAATCCAAGTACCTATCCAATAGCCGCTTGAAGGTCCATAAATTTTCCGACTCAACTACTACCACAGGCAGTGCATTCCATGCCCCCACTACTCTCTGGGTAAAGAACCTACCTCTGACATCCCCTCTATATCTTCTTTGACTTATCTTGGTAACCCTAAACTAAACCTGAGACAGACAGACACTGATGCTTGATTTAATGCGTTTTTTCATTCTCAAAGCCTGCCCACTTTTAACCAACTGGGGAAACAATACAAAAGCAAAAGTCCCCAACTGCAACCAACTTAAATCTAATTGATACTGTAAGAGGTGATTGAGAATTTTTTGCCTGTTCATTTTAAAGAACAAACTTTCTTATTGGACTATCACGCTAAAGATAGCTATGTGTCACTGCGTTTCAATCATTTCAAAAGGAAAGGATTTACTTCTGCTCGTCAGGTGCTTATGAAAATAGAGAAGAGTGCCAAAGAAAATATTGAAAGCTTCCTGACTGAAACAAATAAGGGCTGTCATGCTTATTGCTTCTTCTTAACATGAAAAAATATAAATCCTGGCTTAGGCTGTAACTGAAATCAAGTAATGCCTTACCGGATCGCCACCAGATGCAAAGGAAATGGACTGCATATGATGATTTGCTATGATCTGTTGGATCAGAACCAAAAACACAAAACATTAATCAGAGGGCTTCTCCCTTGAGAGACCTTATAAACTAACATATAATAAATAATGTCTAAATGGTAAAGTTTGTGAAACAGGCAGTGGAGGCACACAATAATGGGTTAGCAATATCATCAAATAATATCATCAATCATTCTGAACCTATCTCTCCCATCACTTTCAAGCATCGCTGGGGCTAAATTACCAACCCCTCGATGTCAGAAACACGAATCGCCATCGGGTGGAGAATTGGGTGTCAAGCCAAAATCAAGGTTCATGCCTTGCACCAAACCGAATGCCATGCTCCGGTCCCTTGCTGGTGGTGATAGCGAGGTTTACACCCTGCACCAGTGTCGGCATGCAAAAGTGGGATTTAAATTCATTTGCATTTCATTAGTGGTCTGCACCCGGTATTCTCTGGGCCTCCACGATGCTCCGCCCTCTCAGGCACAAGTGACGCGGGAGTGGTTTACCACAAGTATTTACAGGCGGAGACTGGGCTCTATGGCTGATGAGGGAGAGAGAGAAGATAAGCAAAGTTTTCAAAACCTTTTTAAATTGTACCGTTTGCTGGGGGGTGGCCGCTAGGGCTGGGGGTTGTAGCAGGGCCTAACCTGGCGACAGCTCCGTGGGTTGGGGGGTATCCCCCCTGGATTGGCTCAGACCGCCATTTCTGCGGTATTTGTTTTAAACGCACTCATTCGGTACAAGTTACAGGTCCCTCACTCTGCTGACTGCTCACTATGTCCTGTAAATGAGCCTCATGTCATCAGGGAGCCCACCCACGCCTCCCTTCTGGAAGCCTTCAGCCCCCAGCTGACCCATCAATGGGATGGACCTGACCAAGTTCAATCAGTGGTTCATAGATGCTGGCACTCCTCATCAGTAGCACATCCCCACTGCTAGGGAAACAGGGGAATAGCAGCACTCACCCTAAACAAAGAACACATGCACCATGGCCTTTGCACCCTCCCTGGCATACTGCCACTCTCAGGGCAGAGGCCATACCAGTCACACTATCAGCAAGCCCACTCCACAGGGCCACCAGCTGTCTCCAAGCTCGGCCTGCTCACCGCGCTGTTGCTTTAATCCTTCCTGCCCCCGGTCAGGTTGTCACAACTTGTGTGTCATACCCAGGACCTCCATCACCCTGGAGCTGTGCTCCCAGCAGACATAATGTGGTAGTCACCACTAACTGTATATTAGATGTAGTACGGTAAGGCTCCTGTACTAGAGGTATAGGGGTAAATCCCTGCCTGCTGGCTCCGCCAGTAGGCGGCGTATAAATGTGTGTGCTCACCAGAGCTGCTCCCATTCTGGTAGCAGCTACAGGAGGCACAACATCTTTGCTCAATAAAGCCTCGATTATTCACTACTCTCGTCTTTGTAGTAATTGATAGTGCATCAATTTATTGAGCAAAGATTTTAAAACGATGAAACTTCGCATCAAGCCTGATCCCCTACAGCTGCACCCTCAAGCAGCCAACGCCACATCCGCCTTTGACCACTGGCTAGCCTGCTTCGAAAGCTACCTCCGAACATCAGCTGAAGAACCCTCGGACACACAGAAATTCCAGGTCCGTTATTCACGGGTAAGCCCTGACATTTTTCCTCTCAACCGGGATGCGCCCACTTACTCTGAAGTAATGGAGCTCCTGAAAGGACATTACGTTCGGCCGATTAACAAACTCTACGCCAGGCACCTCCTGTCCACAAGACAGCAACTCCCTGGAGAGTCCCTAGACGATTTCTGGCGTGCCCTGCACATCCTGCGAGGAACTGTGACTGCCAGGCAGTTTTGGCAGTCGAGCATACAGAACGTTTAATCAGAGACGCTTTTGTTATGGGCATGGGGTCGGCGTACGTCCGCCAGCGCCCATTGGAATGGGATACGCTTGACCTTACGGGAACCAGGCTGCTCGCAAACTCGCTAACAGTGGCCTCCCATAATGTCCAGTCGTACGCCCCCACCTCACGGCACCCTCGTGGACATCGTGGGCCCCACCAGCTACCGTCCCCAGCCCACCCCAAGCCTGCGCCACGCGGCAGCCAGCCAACCCCGGGGGGGGGGGGGGGCCCAAATGCTTCTTCTGCTGGCAGACCAAACACTTCCAGCAACGCTGCCCGGCGCGGAGCACAACCTGCAAGGGCTAAGGAAAGAAAGGACATTTTACTGCTGTGTGCCAGGCCCGGTCGATCACCGCTGTTTCTAGGCCCAGCGTTCCTACACCCCCCATGTGCGCCCCATGGGCGCCGCCATCTTCTTCTCTGCAGACCACATGCGGCACGTGGGCACCGCCATCTTTAATGTGGCCCGCCGTGTGCGTCCCGTGGGTGCTGCCATCTTCGGCGCCATTTTGGACGGAGCCTCAGGACCCCTGCTCGTTGGGAAGTTTGTCTGGCCGCTCATCGCCTGCCACAACTGCTGACCAGCCCGGGGCTTATCAGCATCAGTCGCAGCTCGCCTCGATCACCCTCGACCAGTCCCGGCCTCAAAATCTCGCAACCGCAACGACGATGGTAAAAATCAATGGGCACAAGACGTCCTGCCTTTTGGACTCCGGGAGCACAGAAAGCTTCATCCAGCCCACGATGATAAGGCGCTGCTCCCTCGCGGTACACCCCATTACCCAGAGAATCTCCCTGGCCTCCGGATCCCATTCTGTGGAAATCCGGGGGTACTGCATCGCGACCCTCACTGTCCAATGCATAGAGTTTAGCAACTTCCGGCTCTACGTCCTCCCCAACCTCTGCGCTGCCCTGTTACTCGGTCTGGACTTCCAATGCCACCTCCAGAGCTGAACTTTAAAATTCGGCGGACCCCTACCCCCCCCCTCACCGTATGCGGCCTCACGACCCTTAAGGTCGACCCACCTTCCTTGTTTGCAAACCTCACCCCGGACTGCAAACCCGTCGCCCCAGGAGCAGACAGTACAGTGCCCAGGAATGGACCTTCATCACGTCGGAGGTCCAGCGGCTGCTACGGGAAGGTATTATCGAGGCCAGCAACAGCCCCTGGAGAGCCCAAATGGTAGTTGTAAAGACTGGCGAGAAACACAGGATGATTATTGACTACAGTCAGACCACCAATCGGTACACGCAGCTCGACACGTACCCCCTCCCATGCATATCTGATATGCTCAATCAGATTGCACAGTACCGGGTCTTTTCCACAGTGGACCTGAGGTCCGCCTACCACCAGCTCCCCATCCACAAGGCGGACCGCCCGTACACTGCGTTTGAAGCGGACGGCCGCTACTATCACTTCCTTCGGGTTCCCTTCGGAGTCACTAATGGGGTCTCGGTCTTCCAATGTGAGATGGACCAAATGGTTGACCGGTACGGACTGTGTGCCACTTTCCCGTACCTAGACAACATCACCATCTGCGGCCACAATCAGCAGGACCACGACGCTTACCGTTGCAAATTTCTCCACACCACCAAACTCCTTAATCTCACGTACAAGAAGGAGAAGTGCGTGTTCCGCACCAACCGCTGAGCCATCCTTGGCTATGTTGTGGAAATTGGAGTTCTTGGGCCCGACCCCGACCGCACGTGCCCCCTCATGGAACTCCCCCTCCCCCACTGCCCCAAGGCCCTGAAACGATGCCTGGGGTTTTTCTCCTATTATGCCCAGTGGGTCCCTAACTATGCGGACAAGGCCCGCCCACTCATTCACTCCACAGTTTTTCCCCTGATGGCTGAGGCCCGCCAGGCCTTTAACCGCATCAAGGCGGACATCGCCAAGGCCACGATGTATGTGGTCGACGAGTCCCCCCTTTTCAGGTTGAGAACGATGCATCAGACGTGGCTCTGGCCAGCACCCTCAACCAGGCAGGCAGTCCCATGGCATTCTTTTCCCGCACCCTCCATGCCTCCGAAATTCGGCACTCCTCCTTCGAAAAGAAGGCCCAAGACATCGTGGAAGCAGCGTGTCATTGGAGGCATTACCTGGCCGGCAGGAGATTCACTCTCCTCACTGACCAACAGTCGGTTGCCTTCATGTTCAATAATACACAGCGGGGTAAGATCAAAAATGATAAGATCTTGAGGTGGAGGATCAAGCTCTCCACCTATAATTACAAGATTTTGTATCGCCCCGGGAAGCTCAACGAGCCCCCCGATGCCCTATCCTGAGGTACATGTGCCAGAGCACAAGTGGACCGACTCCGTGTCCTACACGATGGTCTCTGTCACCTGGGGGTCACCCGGTTCTTCCATTCATAAGGGCCCGCAACCTACCCTACTCCATTACGGAGGTCAGGGCTATCACCAGAGACTGCCAGGTCTGCAGAGAGTGCAAACCGCACTTCTACCGGCCAGATCAAGCGTACCTGGTGAAGGCCTCCCACCCCTTTGAGTGCCTCAGCATGGACTTCAAAGGGCCCCTCCCCTCCACCGACTGAAACACGTACTTCCTGAACGTGGTCGATGAGTACTCCCGATTTTCCTTCGCCATCCCATGCCCCGATATGACTTCTGCCACGGTCTTTAAAGCACTCAACAGCATCTTCGCCCTGTTCGGTTTCCCCGCTTATGCCCACAGCGACCGGGGATCATCCTTTATGAGCGATGAGCTGCGTCAATTCCTGTTCAGCAAGGGCATTGCCTCAAGCAGGACGACCAGCTACAACCCCCGGGGAAATGGGCAGGTAGAGAGGGAGAATGGGACAGTCTGGAAGGCCCTACGGTCTAAAAATCACCCGGTCTCCCGCTGGCAGGATGTCCTCCCCGACTTTCTCCACTCCATCTGATCACTCCTCTGCACTGCAACTAACGAAACCCCCCATGAACATCTCCTTGCCTTCCCTCGGACGTCCACCTCCGGGGTTTTGTTCCCACCATGGCTGGCAGCTCCTGGACCCATCCTCCTTTGCAAACATGTGCGGACCTATAAGGTGGGCCCATTGGTCGAAAGAGTACAACTACTGCACACAAACATGCAGTACGCCTACGTGGCACACCCCGACGGGCGCCAGGACATAGTTTCCGTCTGAGACCTGGCACCCGCTGGATCCCCACCGACGTCCCACCAACCGACACCTTCCCTCTGGTTGCCCCGGTGCCACTCACCCTCCCCCCAGCACACCTCACTACAGCCCCCACCCCAGGAGGATCCATCCTCCCACTGGTTCCACTCAGGGGCGATGAAGATGAGGACATCACGCTCCCAGAGTCACAGGTGACCAAGACGGCGCCTGCATCACCACCGAGACCGAGGCGATCACAGCAGAGGACCAAGGCACCCGACTGACTGAACCTGTAAATTTTGCCTGAACTTGTAAATTTTTCCACCACCCCCGCCGGACTCTTTTTTAACAGGGGGTGAATGTGGTAATCACCACTAACTGTATATTAGATGTAGTACGGTAAGGTGGAGAGGGAGAATGGGACGGTCTGGAAGGCCTCCCATTCTGGTAGCAGCTATAGGAGGCCATACATCTTTGCTCAATAAAGCCTTGATTATTCACTACTCTCATCTTTGTAGTAATTGATAGTGCATCATATACTTCTCTGCCTCACCCTCAATGCCCACACTCAAGCCTCTAAGTATGGGGGCGGTGGTGGCACACAGTGACCCTCTCCAATGCACAACCAAGTGCCACCCTGCTGTCAGGATTGTGGTGATATGCATCACTGTAAATACACAAGGGGTTAATGTAGATACACTAGGACTAAGTAAACACTAGAAGGAGCACCAGAGACATCATGACACACAGAAATTCAACCAATAGGTCAGTAAGATAGGACACGACCAATGGGCAGTTAAGACACACCCAGAGGTGACACTACCACAAGGGGGCTACCCATATAAAAGGACAGGGCACACATGCTCTTTCTCTTTCCACAGGCCACACTTTAGTGAGAGACACAGGGGCAGATCAGAACATCACACACACCGCATGGATTAGAGCAGACTGGTTAGTTAGATTGAGTTACTATAGTAAGATCAGCAGGAGAGTCGAACTCAAGTAGGAGAATTGTTAACTGTTCAATAAATGTGTTAAACCTATCTCCAAGTCTGAACCTTCCTTTGTCAGAGTATACATCAAGGAAGCAGCTTATGCTCCATGAAGAAACATAACACAACAAGGATGACACCCGGCCCATTCAACGAGGAGACCCACAGTAGACCCCACTGGGGAGAAGGACAGGGTTGCGGCAGCCACTGTTTTCCCTCTTACCAGAGACGGGGGGGGGTGAAGGTAGAGGCGTCCTGGGGCCACTCACTGATAGGGATAGGGTTGCAGTGTGGAAGGCAACATATTGGGATGATCGACTGAGGGGCCTCACAAAGCGGCCTCACAGTTTTGGCCCTGTTCTCAGATCGCTTCTGAAGGTGACCCCAGGTGGGCTGTCCAATTGTCCTGGGAACCCTGCCCTGTGCCATCCTCCTGTGCACTTCCAACCCGGCACACCCTCTACACCGAGCCCAGCACGGCCCATCTCTCACACCCTCCGGACAAAAGACTGAGGCAGGTCGCAGTCTTAGTGCAAATGTGTTTAATCATGACTATGTACAGGATTGTGCCCTGACCTGAGATGCCTTTGACGGCCATCCTCTCGAGGGCCTGCTCCTGGATGAGCCTAGCCAACGTTCAGGTGTCAAAGTTTTTTCTTACAAATTTAGAATACCCACTTATTTTTTCCAATTAAGGGGCACTTTAGCGTGGCCAATCCACCTACCCTGCACATCTTTTTGGGTTGTGGGTGTTGGACCCACACAGTCACGGGGAGAATGTGCAATCTCCACACAGACAGTGACCCGGGGCCAGGATCAAATCCAGCTCCTCAGCACCATAAAGCAGCAGTGCTAACCATTGCGTCACTGTGCCACCCCTATTCAAGTGTCAAAGTTGACGAGGTGCCACCCTGTTCTGCCTGCTGCCCAGGAGTCACTAGCACGGACCCCAGCACTTCCTCCTCCCTTGGGGTGCTCGATGGCCTCCAAGCTACTCCATAGGACGGTGGTGAACTCCAGAGGCTCTACCATCACCTGACGTTTCCAGTCCTGGAGCCCCGTTCTTGTCTCAATCAGGGTCTGAGGCTGGGATATGTCCCTCAGTGAGGAAGACATGTCCCTCACTGCCTTGGTCATGTCCCTCTGGCACTGTGCCAGATCCATTTGTGCCTGGCCCAGGTCAGTCAGCACCCAGCCAATGCTCTTGAAGCTCTCAGCTATGACATTTGTGACTGGGCCAAGCTCTGGAGCGCCGCAGCAAAGTCCATGTGGGCCCAGTAAATGACTGCCTGTGACTGCGCTCCCCTGTCCTGAGCCTCAGCCATCGACCGCACACTGTGTCCCAAGCCTTGGACATCTAGACCCATGGCCATGACTTTTTCACCCAAGGCTTCCACTGTGTCGCCACCCGTTCAGTGTTGGCCTGCGTACCATGCATTATAGGCACCATCTCCTGCGCCTGGAGATGGTTGGACTCCTCCAACTGCACCTGCAGGCGCTGGAAGGTTGCTGACACCCCCTCATGTAAACCGTACTCTGTGACTGCATCTCCACCAGTGACGGAATCATACATTTCAGAAGTGATACACCTGTCCGGAATATCGCTAGCTCCTGGGATCGGGCTGCCCTCGACTGCCCGCTCCCTCGGGAGTCACTACCTCCACCTGATGTGCTGTGGAATGAGAGTGTGTGAGGCTTGTCAAGCTCCTCAGCACGTCATCCCGTGCCAGCGAATCCGACACCAGCGGGAATGTGACTGGCCCTCGATTCACGTGGACGGAGTGTTGGTCCATTAACATGTCCTGAATTGCTCCGGGACTGGTGCCCCCAATGGGAACGTAAATTCCACGCAATTCAGTCCTGGCACCAACACTTGTCCCTCAAACGGAGAATTTCATAATTATCTGAAATAGGAATCCACTTGCAAGGAGCTGGCAAAAAGCAATTCTGTGTAGTGTTGAGTCTCACTGTCACATCAGTACCATCTCAACACAGCACAGTGGCACAGTGGTTAGAACTGCTGCCTCCCAGCGCCAGGGACCCGGGCTCAATTACAATGCAGGGGATTGGGCCTAGGGAGGGTTCTCTATCAGAGCAAGGGCTGGTGCAGACTCGATGGACCGAATGGCCTCCTTATGCACTGTAGGGATTCTATAATTCTATAAAAACGCCACATTACTCTCAGGCGTCTGCAGGAATGTCGCTGTTTCCCTTCTCAGAACTTTTCTTGTGCACTTACCAGAAGAGCAATGCCAGATAAGTGTACAATAAGCCAGTGGTAAAGTGTTGATTGGCACGAAAAAGAAATGCATTTAAGTATTAATCTCTGAAATAGCAAATATTACCATGATTCGCTCACTAATAAAGAAATCAGTGCCCTTCTATAACATCATTTCCTGCAATCCATCCTCTCAGCAACACCTCCCTGTCTGAGGCTGAGTTTTGTGCAAATAAAGTTTCTGGATGTGTTCACACCAAAGCTTAAGTGTGTGTAAGCAGAGAGGAAATAGGTGGCCCCCAGACAGTTAAGGAGGACCAGGCAGGTACTGAAGTAGTCCACTGAGTGAATCCCACTCTTGAACCAGTGGCTTCGCTCTATGGGATGGGATGGGGAGTTGGAATGTCGGGAAGAAGATCGGAAAAGCAATAGCGATAGAGATTCAATAATTACGGAAGCAGACAAGCATTTCTGTACTGCAGGTATTAATCAAGGATAGTATATTGCCTCCTTGGAGCCAAGGCCAAAAATATAATTGAATGGCTGCAGGACACCCTGAGGAAGAGGTCTATGTCGATGCCAATGAAATAGATAGAAAGAAGGGTGAAGTCCTGCCGGTAGATTTTAGGGAGCTAGGAAACAAACTATTAAGCAGGATTTCAAACATAGTAATCTTCGGATTACCCTGTGGATAAATGAAGCATGTCAAAGACACCCGAAAGGCTTACCTCAAGAAATGCAACATAGAGGTCAATACCTGGGAGGCCCTTACGCAGAAGAGACCTAGTTGGAGGAACCTCCTGATTGAAGGGGCACAACTCTTTGACCGGCAGGAGGAGGACCAGAAAAGCAGCCTGAGAAAGGAATACCCACGATCTAAAGGCCAAGGACCGATCCCACCTCCCAGAAACATCTGTCAAGTGTGTGGCCGAAAAGGGCAGCACGGTGGCACAGTGCTTAGCACTGCTGCCTCACCGGGCCGAGGACCTGGGTTCGATTCCGGCCCCGGGTCACTGTCAGTGTGGAGTTTGCACATTGTCCCTGTGTTTGCGTGGGTATCACCCCCACACCAAAGATGTGCAGGGAAGGTGGATTGACCACAATATATTGCCCCTTAATTGGAAAACAAAATTGGGTACTACAAAAAAAAATTTTTTTAAGTGTATGGTCAAAGATGCAGTTCCAGCATCGGGATAATCAGCCATGCAAGAACCCACAGAGCCTATGATCAATAATTTGGGGGATTGTGATCATATTATAAGATTCAGGTCAGGTGTGGAAAAGGAAAAGAAGCAATCCAGACTAAAAACAATTAAGTACGGTAGGGCCAAATTCAGTAGGATTAACAGATTTAGCCTAGGTAAATTGGAAATAAAAGTTGGCAAGCAAAACTGCAATGAAACAATGGTTTTGCTTTAAAAAGCAGGGATGATTCAGGTCCAGCTGAGGAGGCAGGTCGGACAAATAAAACCAGAGCTCCATGGATGACAAAAGAGATGGAAAGTCAGATAAGGAGAAAAAGGATGTTGAATGACAGATGTTAGATTGATAATACAACTGAGAACAGGCTGAATATAGAAAGTTCGGAGGGAAAGTGAAAAAAAATTACACAAGAAAAGACTGGCAGCTAACATGAATAGAGAAATCAAAATTCTTGGCTAGGTATATGAATAATAAAAATGCAGTAAATGGAAGGGTGAGGCCTACTGAGAACCAATCAAATAGATTTACACATGGATGCGCAGGATGTGGGTTGGATTCTCCGTTCTGGAGACTAAGTGCTGACGCTAGCATAGAATGTGTTGACTTTCACGACAGGAAATTTGGGGCTGACCCCTCACCGATTCCGGTACCAGTGAGGGCCTAGCACCGGCGCCGATTGAAACATCTGCCGCCCGTGCCGAAAACAGCCAGGTCCCAGGCATCGCATGCACACGGCTGTAGACCTGCACCGGTTGCGCCGTATAACATGGCAGCGGCCGTGCACTAAATCTAACCTGCCGACCACAACCCCACAGCCCACCCCCTGGCCACCTCCTCCCTACCACCCATCCCTCCAGCCCAGACAGACACCCCATCCAGCCAGTGCCACGGATCCCAGTGGAGTGTGGCGGCGCTGGACACAGTCCGCAGCCGACATGCTGGGTTCACGAATGTGGGGACCACACGTGTCCCGCGCCATCAGGAACTCAGCCCATTGGGGGCGGAGCATCACGAGTGGGCCAGCTGATGAGGCGCCAACAGCATTGCGACTGCGTGCGGCGTGCGTTACAATGACGCCGGTTTGGAGGGGGCGTAGAATTGTAAACAGCGTCAAACCAATGTGGGCCCCGATTCAGGCTTTGGAATCGATTCTCCGCCTGATTGCCGATCGCCGATTACGATATTGGCATCGGGCAACAGAGAATCCCGCCCATGGTTAAGGTTCTAAATGACAACTTTCTCTCTGTATTTGCCAAGCAAGAAGTCACAGTGAAAGAGGAGGTAGTTGAAGCACTAGATAGGTTAAAAATTGACAATGAGGAGGCATTGCAAAGGCTAGCTGTACCGTACATTCATAAGTCACAATGGTCAGATGAGATGCCTCAGAGGATACTGAAGGAAGGAACGGTGGAAATTGTGGAAGCACCTACCATTATCGTCCAATCCTTCTTAGTTGCAGGGATGGTAACTGTGGACTGGAGCATTGCAAATGTTACACCCCTGTTCAAAAAAGCGTATAAGGATGATCTCAGCAAATGTAGGCCATTCACTTTCATTTCAGTGGTGGGAAAGCTTAGGACCAATGAAGCGGAAAGGAAGCCCTCTGAGTGAACAGTTTTGGATGTGACAAACAATGGAGTCTCCAGATTGGCCGCCCCATCCTCTCCAGCTTGACACAGGGAGGCCGCATCCATTGCAATTGTGGCCTCTGTATGAGGTGGAGGCACACTCCACCACCAGCAAAATGCCAGATTAGCCGCAATATTGAATCTAATCTGTTCCATAATTGATGTTTTTGGCTGCCCATCTCCGTCATGTGATGAGCCGATCCAAGTTCTCACTCACTCATGGAAAAAAATCCCTGGCCATGCAATACATCTGAGAGCTCCCCACTATTTTCCCAGTCCCTTTGATCTCCACCCCTCCCTCTGCCTCCAAGCACATCATCATGGCTCCAGGAAAATTCAGCCCACACATTTTAAGCCAGAAAATGTAAAATTATTGGGGGAGGGGGGACTTTCCAGGCCTGTTCGCCGCAGCGCAAATCCCGTTATGGCTACTAACTCTAAAAGAGGGTCATAACGGGATTTGCACGTGGTAGATCTCAGGATGCGATCTTCCCCAACCCTCGCCTCCACCAGCGATCTAATTAGGTTCACGCCCCTTGAGGGCATGATTCATTTGAATACATTTAAATATGCATAAATGGCATAGCCCCATCTCTCCCCTTCCCGCAACCGGCATGATGTCATGTATATGGGAATCACTACTGTTCTCCAGCCAGTGGTGTGGTGACCAGTGTAGACCCTGGGAGGTCAGGGACATGGTAGGGCAGTGCCAAATTGGTAGTGCTGGGTGTGGGACCTGAAGGGAACACTGTTCTCCCCGTTGGGGGTGTTCCCACTAACCCCCGATGTCAGCGATGACGGGGGGGGGGGTCTTTTATTTTGACATTGAGATCAGGGCATAATTTTTAAAGGGCACCCCAACCTCCGTAGAATTGTGCTTGCGGACCCCATGAGGCCCCGGAATGATGGCACAAAACACATCCCACTGAGAAACACTATGGCCGCGATTCTCCCAGACCTGTGCCAGAGAATCGCCGCAACTGTGCCACGCCGCCCCGACGCCGGTGCGCGATTCTACGAGGTGCGGGGAATCGGTGCGATTTTGGGGGAAAATTTTGCCCTACATTTAAATCAGGTACAGAAAGTAAAATAAAGAGTGAGAAAGATGGGATTATGAGATGGAAATAAAGGAGACACAATAAAAGTAATTTTAAAAAAATTGTTTATTGTTACGAGTAGGCTTCAATGAAGTTACTGTGAAAAGCCCCTAGTCGCCACATTCCGGCGCCTGTCCGGGGAGGCTGGTACGGGAATCGATCCGTGCTGCTGGCCTGCTTGGTCTGCTTTAAAAGCCAGCGATTTAGCTGAGTGAGCTAAACCAGCCCCTAAACCAGCTAAACCATCCAACTCGAATTGACATCTAAAGGAATGAAACTCCCCACTTCCAAAATTAAATTTTCAGGGCCATAGGGGTTGTTTGGCAGCAATTCACACTTAATAGGCTGTCAAAAGTTAATTTGCTTCTGAATTCACATGCCTTAACCTTGTGTGGAGTGATTAGTGGGCATGTACATCCACTTCACACTAACGCATATATTTCAATACAATGGCCAGAATTCTCTGGCAATTGGGATTCTCTTTTCCCGTGGGTAGCAGGCCTCGTGATGTGACGTGGATCCAATGGGAAATCCCATTGACAAGCTTGGCCCCAGCACCAGGGATATTTTGGTGACCAGAGGATGGGTTTGTGCACCAGGGAGGGGACGAGCACCTGGTCCAGATAACGTTACGTGCAAGTGTCTGGGGCACAGGGTCTGGGGTCCGGTGAGTAGGGCCCCCTGTTATAGCTGGGAGGGGCATGGGTAAGGCATGTCGGTTGGCAGGGGATGTGAGGGGGAAGCAATGGGGGGAAACCGGGACAGTGGGAGCAATGGAGAGAAGGGAGAGAAATGGGTGAGGGGGAAGCAATGGGGAATTCAGGGGAGGGGGAGCAATGAGGAAGAGGGGGAGCAATGAGGAGGAGGGGGAGCAATGAGGGGGAGGGGGAGCAATGAGGGGGAGTGGGAGCAATGAGGGGGAGGGGGAGCAATGAGGGGGAGTGGGAGCAATGGGGGAATGGGGGGTCCGGGGTGGGGGACACCGCTGGTTGTCAGTTTCTCACCCTCTCCAACGCTTTACAGATATTACACATAATGGATGATATCTTGGACTCTGTGGAAGCTGCCCTCATGCTGTTGCTGGCAGGCCAGGCAGCCAGGTACCGGAGAAGGCAACGGCAGCAGGGTCAACAGAGACTCGAGGCGGCAGCCCGTGTACAGACCTGCCCCACAGCTGAGGACCTGGTTGCCTATCAGGCCAGGGAGGGACCCAGAGGGGGAGGCCGGTGTACAGGCTTCGCTGGTCTTTCCAACAGATGACAGACAGCGTGTACTGCTTCAACAAAGAGAAGGGTGCGGCACCTATGCCATGTCCTCATGGACTTGGCACCACATCAAGAAGGAGGATACCTGTTCCTGGTGGCCATCAAGGTCACTGCAGCCCTGAACCTCTATATCTCAGGGTTATTTCAGGGTTCGAGTGGGGACTTGTGTGGCATCTTACAAGCTACAGCCCACAAGTACATCCGTGATGTCACGGAATGCCCTGTTTGCCCAGGTAAAGAACTATATAAACTTTGACATGGACCAGGCCCAACAAGATGTCAGGGCGGCAGGATTTTCCACCATTCCCAGGATGCTTCAGGTCAAGTGGCTAATTGATGGCACACATGTCGCCTTGCCCTCACCAGGCAGTCGGGGATTGCACTACATCAACAAGAAAGGGTTCCACTCCCTGAATGCCCAGCTCGTATGTAACCACCACATAAAGATCATGCATGTGTGTGCACGCTTCCCAGGGAATGTGCAAGACAACTACAACCTGGGGCAGTTGGACATACCTGGCCTCTTCGAGGACCTCCGCAGGATACTCGCTCCAAGGTGCGCCGTCACCACTTCATAGTGTGGCACCAGATTGGCACCCAGTGCCCCCTCCTCACGGTCAATGCCCATAGGGCCCTGGAGATCACCTTGGGGCAGAGGGGCAGCTGGATAGAGCCCTGGTGCCCCTGCGTCATCTGGCTCTGCCAGCCCTGGTGGCTCCCCAATGTCTGCAGCACAGTGTTGGCACCCTTGGCGATGCTCCTCAGTGATGGGTATATGCTCTGGAGTACCCCATCAATGCCCACATGCAACAAACTCCACAATGCTTCAGCTATGCCCACCTGAGACTGGGACATATCCCGCAGTGCCTCTCATCAGCGCCGCCTCCTGCGCCGGTAGCCTCTGAGACTCCTCCAATCAGCTATGGACCCGCTGGGATGTTGCTGACATACCCCCACTGAATCTCACGGCCGCACCCTAATGTCTGCATCAGCTCCGGATAAATCTATTCCAGAGGCTCAGCATCTGACTGGGACCATGCTGGATCCTGGGATTATCCACTTCAGTAGCAAAAACTGAAAGGCAGATTATTATCTGAATGGCTATAGGTTCAGAGAGAAGGGATTGTGCAACGAGACCTGGGTGTCCTTGTACACCAGTCACTGAAGATAAGCATGCAGATGCAGCAGGCGGTGAAAAAGACAAATGGTATGTTGGCTTTTACAGCAAGAGGATTCGAGTACAGGAGCAGGGATATCTTGCTGCTATTATACTGGGCCTTGGTGAGACCACATCTGGGATATTGGGTGCAATGTTGGTCTCCTTATCTGAGGAAGGATGTTCTTACTATAGAGGGACTGAAGTGAAGGTTTACCAGACTGATTTCTGGGATGGCGGTACTGACGTATGAAGAAAAATTGAGTCAGTTAGAATTATATTCGCAGGAGTTTAGAAGAATGAGGGAAGGTCTCACAGAAACCTATAAAATTCTAACAGGACTAGACAGGGTAGATTCAGGAAGGATGGCCCTGATAGCGGGGGAGTCCAGAACCAGGGGTCATATTCCAAGGCTATGGGGTAGACCATTTGGGACTGAGTTGAGGAGAAATTTCTTCACCCAGAGATTGGTGAGCGTATGGATTTCGCTACCACAGAGAGCAGTTGAGGCCAAAATATTGTATGTTTTCAAAAAGGTGTTAGATAGAGCTCTAAAGAGATCATAGGATATGGGAGAAAGCAGGAACAAGTTCCTGAGTTGGAATGTCAGCCATGATCATATTGAATGGCGGAGCAGGCTCGAAGGGTCGGATGGCCTATTCTTGCTCCTATGTTTCTATGCTTCTATCCTGGGAACCTATGGGCTGTCTCATTTTATATTTTAATCCAGAAGTTGTTTATTAAGTGGAAGCGTAGTATATTGCAAGATCCGAGCATTTTATTCTATTGCTCTCTCCGCTGTCCTCTCTCTGTTAGGGAGTTTTAAATAAAATTAGTTCAACAATGGCTGCCTGTAGTTGAGCATGAGTTAGTCTTTCTCAGTGCAGTACACAACAGGATCTGTTCTCTCCAATCAGACAGGTGAAAAACCCACTACACCTGTCTGCTAATCAATATTCACAAGTTGAAAGTCAACACCAATGGATCGGAAACACTAGAAAATATATTTTCTTTTTGAACTCATTCAATCAAATAATCGTAATCAAACGCAATAACCTAGAAATAACAGGAATATATTAATTCTGAGAAATGCCTTTCTAAGGGAGGAATCCAGCAGCTATGCTGGGACTCAGCAGCAATTAGAGGATGCAAATACTGGAAGGCAACTCCTCTACTGCAATTAGTGTCATGGGATTGAGAGCAAAGCAAGTTGAGTGAACTCAAGCCAAATGGGAAAAATAATGGTTTAATATGATTTATTTTATTACATTCAATTCACGAGGACATGCATGGCCTCTGACTGCCAAGAATTTGTCATTTTTTTCCAGAGAACATTGGCTTCATTATCCTAATCATGTCGTTGTTTATTTCTACATGTCATTAAGCTATTTGTGTGAGGAATTAACAATTTGTTGATCATAAAACTAACTCATCGTCTAGAAGGTTGAACATTCCATGGAGATATACAATAACACTGGTTTGTGATTTGACATTTCCTGGAAACGCACCTAACCTCACAAGAATATGCTTCAAATGGTTTTTATTTTCTCTTTTCTGGTACTGCACAGGCAAAAAAAATTCTGGGAGGTGGGGGGGAGAGGCCAAGCAAGGATGAAAATAGCCAAAGAACCCACCAAGACAGGACTAGGGGTGCATTGGTCCTGCTGAATTTTAATGACAAGGACTCATTTTCATTTTGTATCTCCGTCTCCTGCCTTGAATCCAGCCCATTAGATACCAGCGGCTAGAGGGGCTGATCCCTGTAATCAGGGGGCAGAAAGATTGGTAATCAGGATAGATCAGCAATCCAGAGGGTTGGAGGGAGATTGGAAAAGGGCGAAGGATGAGGTGAGATTTCCCATCCAGAGAGGGGAAGGTTGGCAATGGGGTGGGGTGGAAGGGGAGATCAGCATTCATAGAATTATAGAATCCCTACAGTGCAGAAGAAGGTCATTTGGCCCATCGAGTGCACCGACCCTCCAAAAGAGCTCCCCACTGTGGCTCCCTCCTCACCCTATCCCCTATTCAGCAGAGGGGAAGCAGAAATATAGAGGGTTGGAGGGAGGCTAATACTGGAGATCCCGGCTGGGTGACTGAGACCTAAAGGCTTCCTTGAGTCAGGTGGAAACATACCTACTACCTCTTGCACACAGAGAGCACTGAAAGAACTGTTTACCTTGGGGATCCTGCAGTGCCTGCCTCCCTCTCGCTGCCAAGATTCCCAATCTCTGGGAAAGCCATGCAACAATAATTAATTTAAAACCATGTTCCAATTGTACTGTAGGAGGCAATTTAAATATGTTACTTGGAAACCTTGTTATTTGCCGCTGCAAAATTGACAGTAGGTACAAGGCAGTGGGATCAGGTTACACAGATTTCATTTTTTAACCCTTGCCCCCCAACTCCCAACCCCACCCTGTTTATTATGAGGATGGTTATACAGAGGCCAATTCAAATTAGATTAAACATATCTTGGAACATTTCTTTTCATTCTGGCCCACCCCAATGAATGTCAGTTCAGGCAATGACTCTGCAATTCCAATTACATATCACAAAATCTGGTTGCATAGCACACACACTTTCAGGATTACAGCCAAAATATGCCTGCACCTGCATGCACACTTCTGGTGCTAGCCATTCTAGACACCATTTTGATGATTATGTTCGTGTGTGCATTAATCACGTCATGACATTAGCGTAGCACTGATTTACACCAAAAGTGGCAGTTTGGACCTGATCACTACAACTAATGCTCTCTCTTAACCTCACACAACTGAACATACATTGAACAGCAGGAAGGACCCCCACCACTCTCAGGTTAGTTGCTGATTGATTTCTACTGGCTGTTGCTGGGTTTTAAGTGCTTAGTGGTTTGCATTGTCACTTAAAGTTGCAGATGTCTACAATGTGGTATATGGTAACAACCTCAGTTCTCCCTTCATGGGTTCTGCTTGGACCATTTGCTCTCAGTGATGGTCGATGTAGTTACAAACCCCCTTTGCGTGCAGTGCAAAGGGAGATTGTACAGAAGCAACACAGGGAAGGACTAGCTTCTCAAAGAGGAGAGGAGGGGAAGAAATGCTCTCAGCAGGAGGCCATAAACAACTAGGGTCTTCAGAGAGCATTCCCCCAACTGACGTTCAGCTAATGACAGAACATGATTCATTGAAATCTGCCAACTGTTTCAGCCTGAACTGCACCCTCAGAGCAGACAGGGACAGGGACTACATTGCCAGTAGCTGTCAAGGTGACCATGACAATAAAGTTTCATGCTTCAGGCAGCTTTCAGGCTGGAGCCAACGATACTCACAATTTGCTGTGCATTGTTGCATACGGAAGGTCACTGGCACTGTATACAAAAGGAGCTAAATGCATTTCATTCTCTCTTGCCAGAGAACAGCAGGCGAAGTGAGCATACAACTTCATTAGGATTGCAGACCTTCCCATGGATGCAGCGTGCTACTGATTGCATGCACATTACTTTGCAGCTGTCGCATATCAACTCTAATGTACCCAAACAAGAGTGGCATTCCACTCCCTCAATGTCCACCTTGTGTACGATGATACTCAGTGCAAGGATGGCACGGTGCTGCAGTGGTTAGTACTGCTACCTCACCGGGTCGAGGACTTGGGTTCAATCCCAGCTCTGGGTCACTGTCCGTGTGGAGTCTGCACATTCTCCCCATGTTTGCGTGGGTCTCATCCCCACAACCCAAAGATGTGCAGGGTAGATGGATTGGCTACACTAAATTGTCCCTTAATTGGAAAAAACTAATTGGGCACTTAAAAAATTTTATTTAATGATACTCAGTGCAGGTCAATGACCACTATCCTGACAGCAGTCATGATGCCTTCATAGTATGGCAGTCCACTGTATCAGCTGTATTTGAGCCACGAGGACAACCCCAAGGGTGGCTATTGTGGTGACAAGGGCTATCTGATGACCACCTGACTCATAACTCTGGTACTCTACCCACACATACGTTGCCCCATACATATTATAAAAATCATTTTGCCATATGAAATGTTATCGAGCAGACGTTACTTAAGTAAATGCAAAAAGTGCTGAAGCAACACTTTCACTGCCTGGACAATTCTGGAGGAGTTCAGCAGAACTTTCCGGAGTGTCTGTGATGATTTGTTGTTATCTGCTGCATCCTGCACAATCTCAACAACATAAGGACATAGACATTGTTACCAGGTACTTGGAGAGTAGTTGAGAAAAAAAGAAGAGGAGAAGGAAAAATGGAGGAGAAAGAAAAAGAGGCACCCACCACAGCTCCTTTCCTGTGATCGGTCCATTCAACTCTGCTACTGTTAGGAAATAGAGATCATTTTAATAAGTTATATTTGTAATTATGTATGTTGGGCATAACCTATTAAGTTTAAATTTTAGTTTCATTTTTAAAAGTTGCTTGTAAGACTTTGGGTTGTTTAGATGCCTGCAAGACAGGGCTGCAAGGTGCCAGCCTTGGATAATATGGGTTTGCGAGAAGCCAGAGATCCGGGAAGACTAAAGGGTTGGTAACTCCTTACTGCAGGTTTGTGAAACACTTGTGTTTGTTGGCATGGCTAAGCAGCCAGGAGATTGTGTGGAAAGGAAATTTGAATGCATGTGGTGCTCCAGAGCAGAGGAATACTGGAAAGAGAGGTTGAAACCCTGAAAGTGGATCCTTAGTGTAGACATGCGAGAGGAAAAGATTCCGAGGTGTGTTCTTCTCGAGCCGTGATTGGAAAGCTTTGTGTGGAATACAGAGTTCCAGTGAGACCAGTTGGCTCACAAAGTGACGAGCATCTGTCGGGAATTGATGTAAAATCTGCAGAAGCTGTTTTGGGGCATCTGACACTTGGCCCTGAATTTTACCCTCGGGGTGCACCTGAAGTTGGCATGGTCAGAGGGGGATATGAAAGCCGCACCCAGCCAAGATCCACTGTGAATGCGATATTACGCTGGGGCCAATTAAGACCTGCCGGTTGGCTTTTCAGCATAGGGGTGGGAATGAGTTGGGTACTGGGCAAATGGGGACCCAGCGGGAGGTTTAAAAATGGAAGAGACATCTTGTGGGGAGGCTGAAGGAGTTGTTTGGAAGTTATCCAATAACTGTCCTGGTGTGCAGTCATGGCTCAGCACCTGGTGTCATGGAAGCCGGGAGGGCAAGTCAGGTGGGCACTCTGAAGCACCCCCCCCCCCCCCCCCCACCGCCCTCAAACGTTTCTCAGATGAATGCCTGGGAGTCCTGGTCGACTCAGTGCCAGGCGGCAGATCTTAATGACCAGAGGCGACAAGAGAAGGTTGTCCCACTTGACCAAGAAGACGTGACAGAGGTCATTGCCCGGGCCAGTGGGATGGCAGGATGTGCCGCATGTGGCTTCAGTGCCTCAAAAGGCTCTCTAATTTTCCCTGTCAGGAGAAGAGAAGTCAGGAGGCTGTGGAGCACTGAAGAACAGGTGGAGAAGTGCATAATCTGTTAATCCTCACAAAGCACAAAAGCAATGCACTGGAGCGGGTGTGTCACTGGCCAGATCGCACCTCTGGTCATGGTGAGGAGATGAGGTCTCGGAAGAAGATAAGAGTGCAGGCAATAGATGTGTCTGTGGTGGGAGGATGCTGGAAACATCACGGGTTCTTCTCATCAGAAACTGAACTGCCATAGCCTGAGTGCCGTTTGGAGCCCCAATGCGTTTGGCACCATGCAGCAGGTCTGCATTGTCTCCTTAGCCCACCTAACATGCATAGTGACTAGAATGATTGAACATACTGATCTTGGCCTTCCTGCTGCAGATGCACCAGAGCCACCAGTGACCCCGAGGACCCCCACCCCCACCCCCATTAAGCTCCGAGGAAGATATTGCACTTGCATCAGCTTCACACCTTCGCTCAGAACCCAGCATGAGCGCAGATGCTCTCATATTGGTGAGCATTAATTCATCATGGGTAATGTACAGTGGCAAGGACACACCACACTCAGGTGCTGGCAGAGGCAGAGACTTCCCAGGGTGCCGACAATGAAAGCACTTCTGGAGACCAGGACTATGTTTCACCCGAGGCAGATGATGAGCTTCTGGAGTTGTTCATCTGGCGACAGGTGTTGCATGTCCAGTGAGATCCCTGGGGAGATCTGGCAGAGATCCATGAAGGTCTCTGTCATGGAGGAGTCCATGCAGAGCATGAATACTGCATTGACTCTTAACACTGAGCGCACTGCCTCCTCCATTGAGAGAGTGGCAATTCTCTTGGAGAGGCAGCATCAGGAAGAGATTAGGGGTTCCTGGGGTTGTGTTTGGCTCTGTAATCCTTAGGAGGTCACTGTCAGTGTGAGAGATGGGCAAGGTACCTCATCGTCCTGCTTGGCGCCCATCAGCAATGGTGTGCAGGGAGGTCCAAACACACCTCACGCTGGCACATGAGCTGCCTGATATCTCTGTGGGCTCCTCTCAGGACGCTCCAGGTAAGGTCACCAGACCCTCTGCCCACTGCCAGTGGCTGCTGCATCTGATGATGCTGCAAAGAATGAGACTTCGGCTGCCAGAGGCCAACTGGCAAGACCATCATTGCCACCAGGGCAGCAAAGTCAGCAGACTGCCTCTAATCTGCCTGCAGGCAGGGAGGGGGGCCAAGACGCAGCACCCACAGTCGTTGAAGACACCTTCAGCACACCAAGGACATGTCACAAAGGACATTATTTGCATTCATTATTTTGAAATTTGTGTTTGGGATGGCAACATTGGATATTCTTTTCTGTTCATGGGAAGTTACATAAACATGTTTTTGACTTTAATGGGTTGAGTTGGCTGCACAGGTTTGTAACATTGCGTGATGCTGTTGATCTGGCTTAGGCTCTCATTTAAAGATTGTTTGCAAAGGAGATGGTGCCATTGGCTCGTGTAAGCATCGATGCCTTGGATACCTAGCTGAAGGTTCACAGGATCAAAACATTCCTGGTGTCGCTGCCCCCCGAATATTTTCCGCCTCGAGGTCATCACCCTATCCCTCCCCAGGCTCTTCTTCTGACCGATCACTGGGGCTATCCGCCCTTTCCTGTTGAGCAGCCTCGCTTTTCTCAATATCCATTGGGTCCTGCCTTGCCAGAGCGAGGTTGTGCAGCACACAGTATATGATGTCTATGAGGGAGACATGTTCTGGAGAATATTGTTTATTCCCCCTCGGATCGGTCCAGGCATCTGAAGTGCATCTTCAGCAACCCAATGGTCCTCTCCACCACCGCTCTTGTGGAGACATGACTCCTGTTCTCTCCTCGACCTCAGTTCTTGGGTGACGGAATGGGGTCATCATTCACCTCCTCACCTTGTCACCCAGGAGCCATCCATCCAATCGTGCAGGAGCCATGAACAAACTTGGTACCTGTGAGTGACGCAAGTTGTAACCATTGTGTGAACTGCCCAGGGTAACAGACACAAACTTGGAGAATCCGAACATTCATCAAGTGGAGCACATTTCTGTTGACAAAAGCTCCCAGCTCACCTGCTAGTGCCTTGGTGGCCATGTGAGTGCAATTGATTGCACCCTGAATGCAGGGGAAACCAGCCATCGCGGCAAAGCCTCATACTCTCTCCACCGGGCTGGCCTCATCAGTCTGGAGTGGAAGAATGTACAGATGTAGCATCAGTCACAAACTTGGTACTACTGTGCCTGCTGACTTTGAAATTGTGTACGTGCACGATGATGCAAGGAAGCACGGCAGACAATATTTGACAAATGTTTACGTTCAGTCAGGTCGAGTGTGCTCCCGACCCCTAAACGTATAATTCTGGCCGTGTGGTTTGTGGTTGTGGAGGTGCTTTGTCTGACCACAGGTCGTCTATTGGTTTACATGGATAGTGTCCCTATGGTGAACATTAGATTCCAAGATAGATTTTGTAACTTACATTGTCCTCACAAATCTGTGTATTTCTGTAAAAGTATAGTTTGGACGAATGAATGGGGCATTATAGCTCATGATTTCTCATTGAATAAATGTTTTATTCTTTTGTTAGAAGTTCATCGGCAGCCCTGTGACTCGCTTCTGGAGCCGCCATCAACATATCTAAACAAAAAATAAAAGATCGACGTAACAAGCTGCGTTCCAGCCAGGGTTCTGACTTCTCCAGTAGTAACATCAGATGGGATCATAGCAAAACAAATGAGCATAATCTCAAATCCCCATTCACAAACAGTCTTACACCTTACATTCCTTCTGAAACTGAACATCAAAGCATCATCGTGGTCACAGCGATAAAATAAAAGCAACCATAAAAATAACATTCCAAACCAAATTTATAATTCAAACCATGCCAAATTGCACATACATACCAACTAATCATAAACTTAGTAAGAGTAAAGATGGGATTCTCCGATTGCCGACGCCGGAATCGTGTTCGGCGATTGGCCGGAGAATCCGTTTTTTATGCCGAAATCGAGGGCGGCGCCATTTTCCAGATGCTCCACCCCCTCAAAAATGGCATAATAGCTGAGTAAGCCACAAGTCGTGTGGGACAGCCTCAGGACGGCGGCGTCGGTCCCGTGTCAACTCAGTTTTCAGGGACCTCACATGGCAGCTGCGGACTGTGTCCAGCACCACCATAGTCAAGGAGGGGGAGCTGTCCCGCTGTCCGGGGGAGCTTTAGCAGGGGTTGGGGGAGACTGGTGGGGAGTGGTGCAGGGGTGGCGAGGGGAGTTATAGAGGGGCATTATGTGGTAGGCAGGATCCACACATGTTGTATGGCGTGGCTGTCGCAGGTCGCTGCCGTGCGCATATGCGGCCACGGACCTGGCAATTCCCCATCCGTATCTGCAGGTTACATGGCATGGCTGCTAGCGCCCCACTGGATATAGTCTCAAAATCGGAGAATCCAGCCCAAAGTTCTTAAACTTGGGAATATCACCAAAAAACCTGAATACAGAATGAATATTGATGTATTAAAGTACTATTGTGTTAAGCAGCATAACATCAAAGATTAAATATTAACACTACACATGTAGTCAGATGAAAACATAAGATCATAAGAACAAGGAGCAGGAGTAGGCCATCTGGCCCTTCGAGCCTGCTCCGCCAGTCAATGAGGTCATGACTGATCTTTTGTGGACTCAGCTCCACTTTCCCATCCGAACACCATAACCCTTTATTCCTTTATTCTTCAAAAAACTATCTATTTTTGTCTCGAAAACATTTAATGAAGGAGCCTCAGCCGCTTCACTGGGCAGGGAATTCCATAGATTCACAACCCTTTGGGTGAAGAAATTCCTCCTAAATTCAGTCCTAAATCTACTTCCCCTTATTTTGAGGCTATATCCCCTAGTTCTGCTATCACCCGCCCGTGGAAACAACCTGCCCGCATCGATCCTATCTATTCCCTTCATAATTTTATATGTTTCTATAAGGTCCCCCCGCATCCTACTAAATTCCAACAAGTAAAGTCCCAATCTACTCAACCTCTCCTCATAATCCAACCCCCTCAACTCTGGGATTAATCTAGTGAATCTCCTCTGCACACCCTCCAGTGCCAGTACATCCTTTCTCAGGTAAGGAAACCAAAACTGATCACAATATTCCAGGTGTGGCCTCACTAACACCTCATACAGTTGCAGCATAACCTTCCTAGTCTGAAACTCCATCCTTCTAGCAATGAAGAACAAAACTCCATTCGTCTTCTTAATCACCTGTTGCACCTGTAAACCAACTTTTTGTGACTCATGCATTAGCACACCCAGGTCCCTCTGCACAGCAGCATGTTTTAATATTTTATCATTTAAATAATAATCCCTTTTGCTGTTATTCCTACCAAAATTGATAACCTCACATTTGTCAACATTGTATTCCATCTGCCAGACCCTAGCCCATTAACATAAACTATCCAAATCCCTCTGCAGACTTCCAGTATCCTCTGCACTTTTTGCTTTACCACTCCTCTTAGTGTCGTCTGCAAACTTGGACATATTGCACTTGGTCCCCAACTCCAAATCATCTATGTAAATTGTGAACAATTGTGGGCCCAACACTGATCCCTGAGGGACACCACTAGCTACTGATTGCCAACCAGAGAAACACCCATTAATCCCCACTCTTTGCTTTCTATATATTAACCAATCCTCTATCCATGCTACTACTTTACCCTTAACATCATGCATCTTTATCTCATGCAGCAACCGTTTGTGTGGCACCTTGTCAAAAGCTTTCTGGAAATCCAGATATACAACATCCATTGGCTCCCCATTGTCTACTGCACTGGTAATGTCCTCAAAAAATTCCACTAAATTAGTTAGGCACGACCTACCCTTTATGAGCCCATGCTGCGTCTGTCCAAGGGGATAATTTCCATCCAGATGCCTCGCTATTTCTTCCTTGATGATAGATTCCAGCATCTTCCCTATTACCGAAGTTAAGCTCACTGGCCTATAATTACCCGCTTTCTGCCAACCTCCTTTTTTAAACAGTGGTGTCACGTTTGCTAATTTCCAATCCGCCGGGACCACCCCAGAGTCTAGTGAATTTCGGTAAATTATCACTAGTGCATTTGCAATTTCCCTAGCCATCTCTTTCAGCACTCTGGGATGCATTCCATCAGGGCCAGGAGACTTGTCTATCTTTAGCCCCATTAGCTTGCCCATCACTACCTCCTTAGTGACAACAATTGTCTCAAGGTCCTCACCTGTCATAGCCTCATTTCCATCAGTCACTCGCAATTTATTTGTGTCTTCCACTGTGAAGACTGACCCAAAAATCCTGTTCAGTTCCTCAGCCATTTCCTCATCTCCCATTATTAAATCTCCCTTCTCACCCTCTAATGGACCAACATTTATTTTAGCCACTTTTTTTGGTTTTATACATTTGCAGACACTTTTAATATCTGTTTTTATATTCTGAGCAAGTTTACTCTCATAATCTATCTTAGTCTTCTTTATAGGTTTTTTAGTAGCTTTCTGTTGCCCCCTAAAAATTTCCCAATCCTCTAGTCTCGCACTAATCTTTGCCACTTTGTATGCTTTTTCCTTCGATTTGATACTCTCCCTTATTTCCTTAGCTATCCACGGTCGATTTTCGCTCTTTCTGCCGTCCATCTCGAACATGTCAGGAATCATCGAGTGTGCCACGATGAAGGCATCGTGCACACTGCCTGGGTATCGGGCGCAGATGTGTATGATGCGCAGCTCATGGTCTAATATCAGCTGCATGTTCATTGAGTTCATTGAGAGAAACCCCTTTCAGTTAGTGTAGATGCTCATAAGGGAACATGCATCCCGTCGATGGCGGACAACCCTGCTGCCCGGGCATCCAAGTAGGCTCAGTCCACATTGAAATGGATGTACTGAGCCAACTGGGCATATAGGGCCTTCTTGATGGCGTGGATGTACCTGTGCACCGACGTCTTTGAGATCCCGGACAGACCCTCACTCGGTGCCTGAAAGGACCCCGTGGCAAAAACGTTCATGGCGACAGTCACCTTGACGGCCACTGGGAATGGGTATCCTCCCCCATACACCCTCGATGCCAGATGTGCCATGATCTAGCAGATATGTCACACTGTCTCGGTGCTCAGCCGGAGTCTTCGATGGCATGCCTGGTCCGGCAGGTCCTCAAATGACAGGCGCTGCTGGAACATACAAGGCCTCATCCAGCACCTCCTTTGCACCTCCTCCTCCTCGGCCTGTTTAGCAGCTGGCTCTCCATCCTGGGCGGCTGCCTCCTATTCCTCTGGGGCAGGCTCCATTGCTGCAGCTTCCTCCTCCTCGAGTGTGGTGATCTACCACTGTATATATGTGTGTGCTTGAATTAGGGGATGTATCACCGTACCTGTATTACAGGTTTTCCGGTAAGCCCCTGCCGGCTAGCTCCGCCCACAGGGAGCAGTATAAATATTCATAAGTTTCCCTGAGGTGCCATTCTACAGCTGCAGCGGAATGAATAGCATCTCACTGTAATAAAGCCTCTCTTGTACCGAATCGAGTCTTTGTGTGCAATTGTTAGAGCCACAATGTATTACAGTGAGATTTTCCAACATCATGGACATCAGAATTAAGCCTGATCGCCTGTAGCTGGATCCGCAGTCGCCACATGCCAGGAAAGACTTTAACCACTGGCTGGCTGTTTTCGAGGCCTACATCACCTCAGGGGACCCTGCACCATCGGAGGCTCAGAAGGTACAACTCCTATACTCAAGGTTGACCTCCAGCGTGTTCCCGCTGATTCAGGACGCGCCTACCTATGCCCGGGCCATGGAACTGCTAAAAGAGAATTACGCTCAGTCGACGAACACTCTGTCTCGGCCACGGAACATTCGAATCTACTCATGCGGGATGCATTTGTAACGGGTATTGCATCGGACCCCATCCAACAACGACTGCTGGAAGGGGCCGCTCTCGATCTTGCGGCAACAAAGACCTTAGCGTTCTCAATGACGGCCGCTTCCCATAATGTGCAATCCTACCCCACCAGCCGCGCGGCCCATCCATCCTACCCCTCGTGGGCCCCGCAACCGACCCCCCTGACTGGGGCCGCTCCCACGCAGTATGCCTGCGCTGCTCACCGCACCGCGCATCCTGGGGGTCCCCGCTGCTACTTCTGCAGTCAGCAGAAGCACCCCCGCCAGCGCTGCCCGGCCCGCACCGTGACCTGCAAATCTTGTGGCAAGAAAGGCCACTTTGCAGCGGTGTGTCAGTCCCGCGCATTTGCTGCAATCGCGCCCGAACTCCCCTCCCCTCGCCTCAGCCAATCGCGCAATGGGCCCTGCTGTCCACTACCCCTGGGGCCATGTGCGATCAGTGGCCGCCGCCATCTTTCGCTGCCCCCACCATGTGCGCGCCATGGACGCTGCCATCTTCATCCTCCGACTCCATGTACGTCCCAAGGTTGCCGCCATCTTGCCCCGCCCCCACAACGTGCGCTCCATGGTCGCCGCCATCTTGCCCCGCCCCCGCAACGTGCGCTGCATGGGCGCCGCCATCTTCTTCCCCGCAGGTACTCCAGACGCCGCCATTTTGTCCTCCCCTCAGAACGGGACCACGGGACCCGGGTCGCTGCCGCTACTCATCGGACTCGTCGGACTCTTCAGTCGATCGCCCACTACTCGCCTCAATGACGCTCGACCAATCCCGTCCCCGCAACCAGGCCACCGCTTCTACGATGGTGCTTGACAACGGCCACGCGACCTCCTGCCTCATCGACTCCGGGAGCACGGACAGTTTCATCCATCCGGACACGGTAAGGCGCTGCTCCCTCGCGGTCCATCCCGCCAACCAGCGGATCTCCCTGGCCTCCGGATCCCACTCTGTCCTGATCCGGGGCTTCTGTCTGGTACGTTCTCCCCAACCTCTGTGCGACACTTTTACTGGGCCTGGACTTCCAATGTAACCTCCAGAGCCTCACACTCAAATTTGGCGGCCCCTACCTCCCCTCACCGTTTGCGGCCTCACGACCCTCAAGGTTGAGCCTCCCTCCCTCTTTGCCAATCTGACTGCAGATTGTAAGCCCGTCGCCACCAGGAGCAGGCGGTACAGCACCCAGGACAAGACCTTCATCAGGTCCAAGGTCCAGCGGCTGGTTCGGGAGGGTATCATCGAGGCCAGCAATAGCCCCTGGAGAGCCCAAGTGGTGGTTGTTAAAACTGGGGAGAAACACAGGATGGTCGTGGACTACAGCCAAACCATCAACCGGTACACGCAGCTCGACGTGTATCCCCTCCCTCGCATATCTGATATGGTCAATCAGATTGCACAGTACCAGGTCTTCTCAACAATTGACCTGAAATCTGCCTACCACCAGCTCCCCATTTGTAAATCAGACCGTCCCTACACTGCCTTTGAGGCTGACGGTCGACTGTGTCAGTTTCTTAGGGTTCCCTTCGGCGTCACTTACAGGGTCTCGGTATTTCAGCAAGAAATGGACCGAATGGTTGATCGGTACGGACTGTGGGCCACGTTTCGATACTTAGACAATGTCACCATCTGCGGCCACGACCAGCAGGACCATGACGCCAACCTTGCTAAATTTCTCCACACCGCATCTCTCCTCAACCTCACTTATAACAAGGAGAAGTGCGTGTTCAGCACAGACCACTTAGACATCCTCGGCTACGTAGTCCAAAACGGACTACTGGGGCCCGATCCCGACCGCATGTGCCCCCTCATGGAGCTTTCCCTCCCCCACTGTCCCAAGGCTCTGAAACCATGCCTGGGGTTCTTTTCTTACTACGCCCAGTGGGTCTCACAATCCGCGGGCAAGGCCCACCCACTGATCCAGTCCACACAATTTCCCCTCACGGCTGAGGCACAACAGGCCTTCGCTCGTATTCGCTCAGACATAGCCAAGGCCGGGATGGATGCAGTAGATGAGACACTGCCCTTCCAAGTAGAGAGCGACGCTTCAGATGTCACCCTTGCCGCCACTCTAAATCAGGCAGGCAGACCCGTGGCATTATTTTCCCGCACCCTCCATGTCTCCGAAATCCGACATTCCTCTATTGGGAAGGAGGCCCAGGCAATCGGTGAAGCGGTGCGGCACTGGAGGCATTACCGGCAGGAGATTCACTCTCCTCACTGACCAACGGTCGGTAGCCTTCATGTTTAACAATACGCAGTGGGGCAAGATCAAAAGCGTCAAAATCTTGCGGTGGAGAATCGAGCTCTCCACCTATAATTACGAGATCTTGTATCGCCCCGGCAAGCTCAATGAACCCCCACACGCCCTCTCCCGAGGTACATGTGCCAGCGCACAAGTGAACCAGCTCCGTGCCTTGCACGAGAGCCTTTGCCATCCGGGGGTCACTCGGTTGTACCACCTAGTCAAAGCCTGCAATCTGCCCTACTCTGTCGAGGAAGTATGGACAGTCACCAGAGACTGCCAGGTCTGTGCGGAGTGCAAGCCGCACTTCTACCGGCCAGACCGCGCGCGCCTGGTGAAAGCGTCCCACCCCTTTGAACGCCTCGGCGTGGATTTCAAAGGGCCCCTCCCCTCCACCGACCGCAACACCTACATCCTTAGTGTGGTCGATGAATTCTCTAGGCCCCTTCGCCATCCCATGACCGGATATGACGTCTGCCACCGTCATCAAGGCCCTCGATTCCATATTCGCTCTGTTCGGTTTCCCCGACTATATCCACAGTGACAGGGGATCCTCGTTCATGAGCGATGAGCTGCGTCAGTTCCTGCTCAGCAGGGGTATCGCCTCCAGCAGGACGACCAGCTATAACCCCCAGGGAAACGGGCAGGTAGAGAGAGAGAATGGGACGGTATGGAGGGTCGTCCAGCTGGCCCTACAGTCCAGGAACCTCCCAGCCGCTCGCTGGCAGCAGGTCCTCCCTGACGGGCTCCACTCCATTCGGTCACTGCTGTGCACCGCAACTAACAACACACCCCATGAACCTGTTTTTACCTTCCCTAGGAAGTCTACATCCGGGGTGTCGCTCCCGACTTGGCTCGCAGCTCCAGGACCGGTCCTTCTTCGTAGGCATGTTAGGCTCCACAAGGCAGACACTCTGGTGGACAAGGTACGCCTGCTCCACGCGAACCCCCAATATGCCTACGTGGAGTTCCCCGACGGCCGCCAGGATACAGTCTCGCTCAGGGACCTGGCTCCCTCGGGTGCCTATCCCATGCCCACACACCTCCCTACCCACGCGCCACCCTCCTTTTCCCCGGCGCCTCCGACTTCAGCCCCACCAGGTCCATCCCTCGTTCCCCTGCCCACACTAGAGGACATGGAAGATTTTGGCTCGCTCCCGGAGTCATCCCGCCACTGGCCAGCACCAACACCGCCAGCACCTACGCCGTCGACGCTGACACCGCCTGTGCAGACGTCGCCACCACTGCTGCATCGCTCACAACAGAACGTCCGACCGCCGGTCTGACTCAACCTGTGACGGGCACCGGGTTGCCCGATGGACACTTGGTTCCCTTCCCCCCCCCTCTGTAAATAGATCACATTTATGTATTGTAGTTTCACGTCACCCCCGCTGGACTCATTTTTTACAGGGGGTGAATGTAGTGATCTACCACTGTATATAAGTGTGTGCTTGCATTAGGGGATGTATCACCGTACCTGTATTACAAGTTTTCCAGTAAGCCCCTGCCGGCTAGCTCCGCCCACAGGGAGCAGTATAAATATTCATAAGTTTCCCTGAGATGCCATTCTACAGCTGCAGCCGAAGGAATAGCATCTCACTGTAATAAAGCCTCTCTTGTACCAAATCGAGTCTTTGTGTGCAATTGTTAGCGCCACATCGAGCAGCTCCAGCTCGTACAGCCGTTGGGTATCCCCCAGGGCTGCAGCGACTAGCAGGAAGGCCACCATTGCTGGTTGAATTCCAATATCCATTGTCTGAAGGGGGTGAAATTCCAACATTAGCATGGTGCCTACCCCATGCTCAACCAGGTCCACCGGGCTACTCAGTGGCCCCGGTTAGCACTGCGGGCTCTGCCCCCGCATGTCACCCCCATCTCCACACCTCTGGTCCCTTTGTTGTCCGGCACCATAGGGGCCTCTGGCCCTGGCACTGCTCCTGCTGCCAGGGGTACCGCAAGTTGGCACTGTCCTTGCCAGCGGTACGCTCTGCGGTCCCAACCCGGTGCCTCCGAGGAGTCGACAAAGCAAGTTGCCCTCGAGTGGGTCGCCTGATCTGCCTGACTTCCCGCCAGCCAGTGTGAGGGGTATGGCGGAGGGTGGGTTGCAGGGGTGGGTGGGGGGCACCCATACGGCCAGTGTCACTCTGCAGAACCAGGGGCCAAAGTGAGTAGCCAATGGGGTGCACAGCAAGATGGCTGCCTTGCAGGCTGCGGCAATGGCAGTCCATGCCTGGACACCGCCTCAGTCCCTTGGGGGTCACTCTGACCCCACGACCTGTTCCCTGTCACACACCTGTAGTAATCCACGGGAGGCAGGAGTTCTGTCACCACACCAATATTTATTTACAATAACGATATTACAGGAGCAGCTACAAACAGTGCTGCTAGCAGTCCAGTCAACTTAAGACTGGCTCACAAAGCCTACACAGGTGATTATATGGACCCCCTCAATGAGCTATCATTGAGGGAGCTCATACTCCAATTGGCCAACCAATAAAGCCAATTGGAGTTCATTACACACCACCGCCCCCAGCCCTGGCAGGGCACCCCCAGCCCAGCCAGCCCGGCCAGATTCTGACCCGGAAGCCCGCAGTCACACCTCTCTGTGTACTATCTCCTCTCTCTCCCTCAGCAGCCACGACACTGGTTTCACGATTTTTAAAAGCACAAATGATCCGCGTCATCGGAAACTCGGCCCATCGGTGGCAGGAAATTTCGGAGGGCCCGCAGAATACCGGGTCGGGCCAGCTAATGATATGCAACCAGTGTTTACTGTACGTGCGATCCGGACCGCATTGACGCCACTGTCGAGGTGACGGAGAATTGCGATTTGGCATCAAATTGGTGCCTGCCGCATTTCCCGATTTCAGTGTCGGCCAACGGACAATCAGGCCCCATTTTGGCACCCTCCTAAGCAGCAATCAAAAGTGAAAACATGGACACCTCTGTAGCTCAACAGCTTTTTGATTTTTAGCCTGGAAATACACATTGCAATTTTTTAGAATTGTCTTATAAGTATGCAGGTAGAAAACGTATATTTAAGCTGAAGCCACCAGTTCATTCCTTACTGCTTGTGCAGAGTGGAGTAAAAATTAATTTGCATAAATCAAGCAGCTTATTTGAAATTTTGATTGTCCCTGTAGAATCCGCTAAAGCAGCACACGTGGATCAGCCAGGTAGAAAACAAAGATTTTATTTATTCACAATATTACACTCTCCACTCCCCGAAGGGACTCCTTCCTGACCTGCTCCCAGATCGGGGTTTTGAGCTCTCAGTTAAGGGGGAAACCCTGCCCCCTTGTTACCGGAATCTAATTGTCCTGATCTTGTGACATCCCTGAGGGTTATAACATCGCCCACCCCCCAACCCCAAATCCAGAGATACGTCCATGTCACATCCCGTGAAAGAATTTTTTTTAAATCACTGCCTGAAGCTCCCCGTGCCCAATCCCAATCTCCAGCCTTCCCCTTCCCAATCCATCACCCTCGCCTCCTGATCATGATCTGGGAGCTGATAATGCCAGAGACTGTCCCCATGGGTGACTTCCTGGTTTAAGATAATTGGCAAAAGTCCCAAAGAGTACATGAGAGAAAAAAAATATTTTACACAGCCAGCTATTATCTGGAATGCACTGCTTGAAAGGGTGTTGAAAGCAGATTCAGTGGTAACATTCAAAAGAGAATTAGAGAATTGAATGTATGATTACACAGGAAACATTCACAGAGTCATTACAAAAGAGCAGGGATATAGGACTAATTGGATAACTCTTTCAAAGAGCTAACGTGGGAACAATGTGAGAATGGCTCCCTTCTGCAACGTCTGATTCCTATTTTAAGGTCGTAATTGCCAATGATTGCACTTCAATTCTATCTGAATACCTTATTTTTTTTGAATGTCAGTATAGCTTTTCTGCCGTCAGAAACAATTGTGTTGCAGAGTGAATTTATCTTCAGATGAAGTTGCAAGTCCACCAAAAATATTATTTAACTGATTGGAAAGTAAATCCCAGCAGGTTTACAAACGTGTGGTACAATCTAGCTGTGGGTCCTTAGCATGCCTTTTCTTCAAGGTGGTGAAATTAAATTGTTATTAAAGTTCTAGAAATTGTTACTAAAGTTCGAGAAAAATCAAAAGCGTGTTGAATTCTATGATCCATATTTGCTAAAACGGCAAGACGCCGTATCATCTGGGGCATCAGATGCTCCCCCCACTGACGTGATGCGAGGCCTGAGAATCACTACAGCTTTCTGACAGACAAGGTGACCATGCCGTGCACCTCCAGGTGGTCAGGGACATGGCAGGGCTTTGCCCCGGCACTGCCTCCTGGCACCCTGGGAGTGCCACGCTGACAGGGCCAGGGATGGGGTGTCCAGGGGTTGAACCCCATTTGTGGAGGGTTCCTATTATGTGGGGATGCCAGTGATGGTGGTGGAGGTGGTCACTGAAACCCCAAAATTGGTTATGGTGGTGGGACGGCACACTGAAATCCAGATGTCGGCGATGGTGGTAGGACAGCACACTGGAACCTCAGTATCGGCGATGGTGGTGGGAGAGCACACTGGAACCCCGATGCCAGCGATGGTGGTGGGACGGCACACTGGAACGTCAGTATCGGCGATGAGGGTGGGAGGGCACACTGAAATCCAGATGTCGGCGATGGTGGTAGGAGAGCACACTGGAACCTCAGTATCGGCGATGGTGGTGGGACGGCACACTGAAATCCAGATGTCGGCGATGGTGGTGGGACGGCACACTGGAACCTCGATGTCAGCCATGTTGGTGAGACGGCACACTGGAATCCCGATGTTGCCGATGGGGGTGGTACGGCACACTGGAACCCCGATGCCAGCGATGGTGGTGGGACGGCACACTGGAACCTCAGTATCGGCGATGGGGGTGGTGGGACGGCACACTGGAACCTCGATATTGCCGATGGGGGTGGTGGGACGACACACTGGAACCCCGATGTCAGCGATGGTGGTGGGACGGCACACTGGAACCCCGATATTGCCGATGGGGGTGGTGGGACGGCACACTGGAACCCCGATGTCGGCGATGGTGGTGAGACGGCACACTGGAACCCCGATGTCGGCGATGGTGGTGGGACGGCACACTGGAACCCCGATGTCGGCGATGGTGGTGGGACGACTCACTGGAACCCCGATGTCGGCGATGGTGGTGGGACGGCACACTGGAACCCCGATGTCGGCGATGGTGGTGGGATGGCTCACTGGAATCCTGATGTCGGTGATGGTGGTGTGAGGGCACACTGGAACCCCGATGTCGGCGATGGGGGTGGGAGGGCACACTGGAACCCCGATGTCGGCGATGGGGGTGAGACGGCACACTGGAATCCTGATGTCGGTGATGGTGGTGGGACGGCACACTGGAACCCCGATGTCAGCGATGGGGGTGGCACGGCACACTGGAACCCCGATGCCGGCGACGGTGGTGAGACTGCACACTGGAACCCCGATGTCAGCGATGGTGGTGGGACGGCACACTGGAACCCCGATGTCGGCGATGGGGGTGAGACTGCACACTGGAACCCCGATGTCGGCGATGGAGGTGGGACGGCACACTGGAACCCCGATGTCGGCGATGGTGGTGGGACGGCACACTGGAACCCCGATGTCGGCGATGGTGGTGGGATGGCTCACTGGAATCCTGATGTCGGTGATGGTGGTGTGAGGGCACACTGGAACCCCGATGTCGGCGATGGGGGTGGGAGGGCACACTGGAACCCCGATGTCGGCGATGGTGGTGGGACGGCACACTGGAACCCCGATGTCAGCGATGGGGGTGGCACGGCACACTGGAACCCCGATGCCGGCGACGGTGGTGAGACTGCACACTGGAACCCCGATGTCAGCGATGGTGGTGGGACGGCACACTGGAACCCCGATGTCGGCGATGGGGGTGAGACTGCACACTGGAACCCCGATGTCGGCGATGGAGGTGGGACGGCACACTGGAACCCCGATGTCGGCGATGGGGGTGAGACCGCACACTGGAACCCCGATGTCGGCGATGGGGGTGGGACGGCACACTGAGATCCCGATGTCGCCGATGGTGGTGGGACGGCTCACTGGAACCCCGATGTCGGCGATGGGGGTGGGACGGCACACTGGAACCCCGATGTCGTCGATGGGGGTGAGACCGCACACTGGAACCCCGATGTCGGCGATGGGGGTGGGACGGCACACTGGAACCCCGATGTCGGCGATGGTGGTGGGACGGCACACTGAGATCCCGATGTCGGCGATGGTGGTGAGAGGGCACACTGGAATCCCGATGTCGGCGATGGTGGTGGGACGGCACACTGGAACCCCGATGTCAGCGATGGTGGTGAGAGGGCACACTGGAATCCCGATGTCGGCGATGGTGGTGGGACGGCACACTGGAACCCCGATGTCGGCGATGGTGGTGAGAGGGCACACTGGAATCCCGATGTCGGCGATGGTGGTGGGACGGCACACTGGAACCCCGATGTCGGCGATGGTGGTGGGACGGCACACTGGAACCCCGATGTCGGCGATGGGGGTGGGACGGCACACTGGAACCCTGATGTTGCCGATGGTGGTGGGACGGCACACTGGAACCCCGATGTCGGCGATGGTGGTGGGACGGTACACTGGAATCTCGTTGTCGGCGATGGGGGTGGGAGAGCACACTGGAACCCCGATGTCGGCGATGGTGGTGGGACGGCACACTGGAATTCCGATGTCGGCGATGGTAGTGAGACGGCACACTGGAACCCCGATGTCGGCGATGGTGGTGGGACGGCACACTGGAACCCCGATGTCGGCGATGGGGGTGGGAGGGCACACTGGAACCCCGATGTCGGCGATGGTGGTGGGACGGCACACTGGAACCCCGATGTCAGCGATGGGGGTGGGACGGCACACTGGAACCCCGATGCCGGCGACGGTGGTGAGACTGCACACTGGAACCCCGATGTCAGCGATGGTGGTGGGACGGCACACTGGAACCCCGATGTCGGCGATGGGGGTGAGACTGCACACTGGAACCCCGATGTCGGCGATGGAGGTGGGACGGCACACTGGAACCCCGATGTCGGCGATGGGGGTGAGACCGCACACTGGAACCCCGATGTCGGCGATGGGGGTGGGACGGCACACTGAGATCCCGATGTCGCCGATGGTGGTGGGACGGCTCACTGGAACCCCGATGTCGGCGATGGGGGTGGGACGGCACACTGGAACCCCGATGTCGGCGATGGGGGTGAGACCGCACACTGGAACCCCGATGTCGGCGATGGGGGTGGGACGGCACACTGGAACCCCGATGTCGGCGATGGGGGTGGGACGGCACACTGAGATCCCGATGTCGGCGATGGTGGTGAGAGGGCACACTGGAATCCCGATGTCGGCGATGGTGGTGGGACGGCACACTGGAACCCCGATGTCAGCGATGGTGGTGAGAGGGCACACTGGAATCCCGATGTCGGCGATGGTGGTGGGACGGCACACTGGAACCCCGATGTCGGCGATGGTGGTGAGAGGGCACACTGGAATCCCGATGTCGGCGATGGTGGTGGGACGGCACACTGGAACCCCGATGTCAGCGATGGTGGTGGGACGGCACACTGGAACCCCGATGTCGGCGATGGGGGTGGGACGGCACACTGGAACCCTGATGTTGCCGATGGTGGTGGGACGGCACACTGGAACCCCGATGTCGGCGATGGTGGTGGGACGGTACACTGGAATCTCGTTGTCGGCGATGGGGGTGGGAGAGCACACTGGAACCCCGATGTCGGCGATGGTGGTGGGACGGCACACTGGAATTCCGATGTCGGCGATGGTAGTGAGACGGCACACTGGAACCCCGATGTCGGCGATGGTGGTGGGACGGCACACTGGAACCCCGATATCGGCGATGGTGGTGAAAGGGCACACTGGAATCCCGATGTCGGTGATGGTGGTGGGACGGCACACTGAAATCCCGATGTCGGCAATGGTGGTGGGACGGCACACTGGAACCCCGATGCCGGCGATGGTGGTGGGACAGCACACTGGAACCCCGATGTCGGGGATGGTAGTGAGACGGCACACTGGAACCCCGATGTCGGCGATGGGGGTGGGATGGCACACTGGAACCCCGATGTCGGTGATGGGGGTGGGACGGCACACTGGAATGCCGATGTCGGCGATGGTGGTGGGACGGCTCACTGGAATCCCGATATCGGCGATGAGGGTGGGACGGCACACTGGAACCCCGATGCCGGCGATGGGGGTGGGACGGCACACTGGAACCCCGATGCCGGCGATGGTGGTGGGACGGCACACTGGAACCCCGATGTCGGCGATGGTAGTGGGACGGCACACTGAGATCCCGATGTCGGCGATGGTGGTGGGACGGCACACTGGAACCCCAATGTTGGTGATGTTGCTGGAACGGCACACTGGAATCCCGATGTCGGTGATGGTGGTGGGACGGCACACTGGAACCCCAATGTTGGTGATGGTGCTGGAACGGCACACTGGAATCCCGATGTCGGTGATGGGGGTGCGTGGGCACATTGAAAGCTCAAAGTTGGCGATCGTGGTCGTACGGCACACTGGAACCCCGATGTCGGTGATGGTGGTGGGACGGCACACTGGAACCCCGATGTCGGCGATGGGGGTGGGACGGCAGAATGGAACCCCGATGTTGGCGATGGTGCTCGACGGCACACTGGAACCTCGATGTCGGCGGTGGGGGTGGAAGGGCACACTGGAACCTCGATGTCGGCGGTCGGGGTGGAAGGGCATACTGGAACCTCGATGTCGGCGGTGGGGGTGGAAGGGCACACTGGAACCTCGATGTCGGCGGTGGGGGTGGGAGGGCACACTGGAACCTCGATGTCGGCGATGGTGGTGAGACGGCACACTGGAACCTCGATGTCGGCGGTGGGGGTGGGAGGGCACACTGGAACCTCGATGTCGGCGGTGGGAGTGGGACGACTCACTGGAACCCCGATGTCGGTGATGGGGGTGGGACGACTCACTGGAACCTCAATGTCGGCGATGGGGGTGGGAGGGCACACTGGAACCTCGATGTCGGCGATGGTGGTGAGACGGCACACTGGAACCCCGATATCGGCGATGGTAGTGGGACGGCACACTGGAACCTCGATGTCGGTGATGGGGGTGGGAGGGCACACTGGAATCCCGATGTTGGCGATGGTGGTGGTACGGCACACTGGAACCCCGCTTTCGGCGATGGGGGTGGGACGGCACACTGGAACCTCGATGCCGGGGATGGTGGTGGGACGGCTCACTGGAACCCCGATATTGACCATGCTGATGGGACGGCACACTGGAACCCCGCTTTCGGCGATGGTAGTGGGAGGGCACACTGGAACCCCGCTTTCGGCGATGGTAGTGGGTGGGCACACTGGAACATCGATGCCGGGGATGGTGGTGGGACCGCACACTGGAACCCCGATGTCGGCGATGGGGATGAGACGGCACACTGGAACTCCAATGTCGGCGATGGTGGTGGTACGGCACACTGGAACCCCGATGTCGGCGATGGTGGTGGTACGGCACACTGGAGCCCCGATATCGGCGATGGTGGTGGGACGGCACACTGGAACCCCGATGTCGGCGATGGTGGTGGTACGGCACACTGCAACCCAGATATCGGCGATGGTGGTGGGACGGCACACTGGAACCCCGATGTCGGCGATGGTGGTGGGACGGCACACTGGAACCCCGATGTCAGCGATGGTGGTGAAAGGGCACACTGGAACCCCGATGTCGGTGATGGGGGTGCGTGGGCACATTGAAAGCTCAAAGTTGGCGATCGTGGTCGTACGGCAACCTGGAACCCCGATGTCGGTGATGGGGGTGGGACGGCACATTGGAACCTCGATGTCGGCGATGGGGGTGGGAGGGCTCACTGGAATCCCGATGTTGGCGATGGTGGTGGGAGGGCACACTGGAATCCCGCTTTCGGCGATGGTGGTGGGAGGGCACACTGGAACCTCGATGCCGGGGATGGTGGTGGGACGGCTCACTGGAACCCCAATATTGACCATGCTGATGGGACGGCACACTGGAACCCCGCTTTCGGCGATGGTAGTGGGAGGGCACACTGGAACCCCGCTTTCGGCGATGGTAGTGGGACGGCACACTGGAACATCGATGCCGGGGATGGTGGTGGGACGGCACACTGGAATCCCGATGTCGACGATGGGGGTGAGACGGCACACTGGAACCCCGATGTCGGCGATGGTGGTGGGAGATAACACTGGAACCCTGATGTCGGCGATGGTGGTGGGACGGCACACTGGAACCCCAATGTCGGCGATGGTGGTGGGACGGCACACTGGAACCCCGATGTCAGCGATGGTGGTGGGACGGCACACTGGAACCCCAATGTCGCGATGGTGGTGAGACGGCACACTGGAACCCCAATGTCGGCGATGGTGGTGGGACAGCACACTGGAACCCCGATGTCGGCGATGGTGGTGAGACGGCACACTGGAACCCCAATGTCGGCGATGGTGGTGGGACGGCTCACTGGAACCTCAATGTCGGCGATGGTGGTGGGAGGGCACACTGGGAACCTCAATATTGACAATGGTGGTGAAGGACACACGATGGGGGTGGGACGGCACACTGGAACCCCGATGTCGGTGATGGTGGTGGGACGGCACACTGGAACCCCGATGTCGGCGATGGTGGTGGGAGGGCACACTGGAACCCCGATGTCGGTGATGGTGGTGGGACGGCACACTGGAATCCCGATGTCGGTGATGGTGGTGGGATGACTCACTGGGAACTTCAATATTGTCGTTGGTGGTGGGACAGCACACTGGAACCTCGATATTGACAATGGTGGTGAAGGACACACTGGAACCCCAATGTCAGCGTTGGTGGTGAGACGGCACACTGGAACCCCGTTGTCGACGATGATGGTGGGCAGAGGCTGGCAATGGTGGTAGTGGGGGGGGGGGGGGGGTTAAACATTTAAACATTGTGCCCTGATGCCAGCAATGCTGGTAGCGGGGGTGGGGGTGGGGTGGGGTGAGGGGTTAAGCACTGAGCCCCAATGCCACCGATGGTGGTAGTGGGGGGGGAGCCCTGAGCCCCGATGTCACCGATGCTGGTAGTGGGGGGGGGGGGGGGGGGGGAGGTTGAACACTGAGCCTCGATGTCACCAAAGGTGGTAGTGGGGGGGGGGAGCTCTGAGCCCCAATGCTGTCGATGTTGGTAGTGGGGGGGGGGGGGGGGGGGGGGGGGGGGGGAGTACAGGCTCTCTGAGACCCCGCCTCCCCAGAAAGACAGGACGAAACACTTGATTTCTCAACAAAGTGTCAGAAGACCTGGTGACAAAACCTCACGCCCGTTTTCAGGCAGAACTTAACACTTTGCCATTTTGGGGGAAAATTTCACCCAAGACCTTTGAGCAGGCACTAAAGCATTGCCAAGAAGTACATGATGATAGATCTAGAACCAATACACAGTTAGTGTTGGTGGCAGATATTACTGTCTATTACAGATATACATAAGGAACAGTTTCCAGCATGCTTATCTGCATAAGGAATTCGGGATCTAATTATGAAGAACTCTAAAGAATATTAGCTAACATATCTGTCTGTGCGGAGTCTGCACGTCCTCCCCGTGTGTGCGTGGGTTTCCTCCGGGTGCTCCAGTTTCCTCCCACAGTCCAAAGATGTGCGGGTTAGGTGGATTGGCCAGGCTAAATTGCCCTTAGTGTCCTAAAAAATAAGGTTAATGGGGGTTGTTGGGTTACTGGTATAGGGTGGATACGTGGGCTTGAGTAGGGTGATCATTGCTCGGCACAACATCGAGGGCCGAAGGGTCTGTTCTGTGCTGTACTGTTCTAATTCTAATTCTAATATGTTGAAGCACTATTGTTTCTTACAGACACGCAAATGGTGAACTATCATGTGGGCAGACAGAGATGACCATGACGCAAGTCACATAAATCCCATGAAAAATTAATTTCAATGATACTATAGAATCTCAGTAATAAGCGACTGATTATCCACAATTAAATTACTAAAGATCAAATGACACAAATTCAATGCAAACTGAGTTCTGATGAAAAGTTCACATTGTCAATTCTCTTTCTGTATACTGCTTAACTGCTGAGTGTTTTCAGTATTTTCTGCTCTGTTCCTTCTCCCCACTAAACTACATTGAACAAAGAAATTCTTATCCTAGTCTGGAAACCCTCCTTCCAACTGACTACTATAGATTAGACAGGTATCTATCCCAAGTTACTTCCTCAATAGCTTATTAGTTTTGACAGAAACATCCCTAGCTCAAGATGGTTTACCTGCCACCGATTACCCATCAGGTACTTTACAAATAAAATGACTTTGTGACACAGGTTGTACACATATTCACATTATATCCTTAAAAATGGAAGTCAAATTCAAATTGAGCCACTTCACCACAATGTCCTGAGGCCTGACAAATTTAATCCACTTCAAATCTAATGCTCATCCCAACTGTGCTTTTTCCCACATATCTTAAAATTATCTTCTGGCTTTCAGTGTATCTGACATTGCATGCATATTACATCTGAGATGTGTGGTTAAAGTAGTATTATACCTCACAATGCCTACCTGTTTTGTGTCAGGTGTCATTAGATTTAGGCTGCTGGTTGAAATATTCAGAGTGATGTTCATTCCAGCAAACTGCAGGTTGCTCTTGCCAAGTACACTAGACAATGCTTTACTTGGTGGCTGCAGAGGCAAGTTACACAAAAAATATTACCCACATTGTCACCTGCAGGAAGACACGAACAAAGATAACTGTGACCCATGCACCTCATCTCTTCGTCTTCTTGAGTTATCTAAACGAAGGCAGGTCCTTGGCGAATTTTCGCCAAACCCTGACCATGACTTGATTTTTCGCCAAACACTGACCATGATTTTTTTACTTTGGGGAGGGTGCAGAGACAGTCCCCGAATATGCAGCAGCTGGAACAGGAATCAAACATCATGCTGTTGGTATTCATCTGACCCACACCCTAACCATCAAGCCAACTAAGCTAACAGGCCCCGCATGTATCTCATAAATGATCCCAAATTGTAGAGATGTCTTTAGATTTAAGCACTGGATTGTAATTCTGCTTTTCAGATATAGTGATTGACCATATTTTCACTTCTTAATTCTAATAATTACAAAACAAAACAGACAAAATCAGCAATATTTTAAATTAATTCTTGGGAGTGGACATGACCTTCAAAGCAGGTGTTATTCCTCTTTCCTATATACACTTTAGAAGGTGATATGCTTTCGCCTTGAACCACTGCAGTCCATAAAGGCGTTTGCATGGTGCTGTAAATTGGGAGTTCCAGGTATTCTTTCCATTGATGATAAAGAAACAGCGATATATGTCTAAGTCTGGATAAATGCATGACTTTAAGAGGACATATGGAGGAGATGGTGTTCCATCTGTTCTTCCAGGAATAAGCCCTGACTTTACGCTGCTAATGCAGCCTGGCAAGTTGCTGCAGGGCATCATGCAGACTACACAGTGCAGCCACAGTGTGATAGATGGGGCATATAAAATATGACAAGTATTGCTTCAGACTTCTCCATTCTTTATTTAATGAAACTCCTTCTTACAGAGCACTAAAATAATCCAGCAAAAGAGGGAAGGGAATTGGAAATCATTTCCACTTTATAATTTAATAGCTGCTGTGATCATGTGGGAGGAGGGGGAAAACTCATTAGGAACAAGCAACGCACCGTTAACTGGAACAAAGTAAAAACATTCTTACTGCGTTGTGCTTCAAAAATTTTGTTACATGGGTAAACCGGGATTTCCAGCTTCAATAATTTGTGTGAGAATAAGAAAATAGTATGGTGCCAATACCATGATTCTGTGCTTCTAGCAGTGAGTCAGAGAATGAAGACTTCTATGTTGCAGCCCTATTTCTGATCTATGCTGCCTATGAGCTCAACTTCGCTGTGGGGAACAGAGGATCATACAATTAACCCTTCTCAGACTGACTATTAGGCATTATCACATGTCCAGAAGATTGCAAAATCAGCTTCTGCTGCGAGCAACTCCAATTTAAAAAGAAAGAATTGTCAAGATACCTTTCTCTTTCGAAAAGCCCCTTTAGTGCCAGGTATAGCTTCACACACTCGACTGATAGCTTCTCTGAAAAATAAAGAATTATTGTAAGGACAACTTCTCTGAACAAAATAAACCCACTTACTAACACTATGCCACAGGCAACACAAATATATTAACTAGCAACACAGGCAACACAAATATGTTAAGTTGGGGGTTACTAGGTTACCGGGATAGGGTAGATACGTGGGCTTCAGTTGGGTGCTCTTTGTAAGGGCCAGTGCAGACTCAATGGGCCGAATGGCCTCCTTCTGCACTGTAAATTGTATGATTCTATGAACTAAGATACTTTGTGAGATATGTTTATATTTGATTATGCCATTGTATTAATGCAAAATATCATGATAGAGGGGAAGAGATTGGGCTGGATCTTAACTTACCTGACCCATCAGAGCTTTGGGACCTGTAGAGTGGAGGGAACCTTGAAATCAGGGTTGCACATATTATCATGTATGTGCTCTCACTGACAGGTTTACTGCCCAAAATTCAATTTGGTTGACAGGTTTAGCCTCTAGTCAGGGTCCACCAGAGCGAGAGGGGAGGAATAGAGAGCAGTCTAGAGGAGGCCGCACAACCAGGTAAGCCCATGCCCCAGCGATGGTTATGAGAGTGGGCGGGGGAATGGTGTACCAATCTAAGAATTGGGTTGATCCCAGTTTATGGTGGGGTGGTCAATTCCAGAAGTTCATCAGATCTGGAATTCTGCAGTGGTCAACTTTGGGGGATGAATCACGAGAACCCAGAGGGATGTCCCATCCCAGTGTCTTGCAGGAGGACGCATCGAAGGCCTTGAGGGTGGATTGGAGGCCTCAGAGGTGCAGGTATCAGAAGACTAAAGGGGGAAAAGGTGACAGAGGCCTGCAGGAAAAGAATCAGAGGTCTCAGGAGAGAGGTGAAAGTTGGGGGCTTGAGAGAGAAATTGGAAACTTGGATGAGGGATTTGGAGATCGTCTCAGGGAAAGGTCAGGAGGAGTTCAGAACGGGTCAGACAGATGTCTAATCATTAATGATCTTCCAGACCCACACAGTTGATCCAGCAGGAAAGATGCTCACCTATTTGATCCAAAAGTCCTCACCAAGTTTTATCAGCCGAATTTCCTGAGGCTTGTCTATTTATGGTTAAATTCAAAACAGCGGAACAAAGGAGGCTTGCAGTCCCATTAATATATTTAAATTGCCAACTCATCGTCTTGGAAGAGGTTGGTTGCCCACCCCCACTCCTGTCCTGCCTCTAATAAACCAGCAGTGGGAGAATTGGAGGCAGATCAAGCTCAGGACTCAAATTAACGATTAACCACCCACTTAACACCTGACCCGTTCCTGCCTGCTTTAGGGAATAATAATTGCTCCAATTTGTTTATGAACTTTGAATAATGGACACACAGGCCTGCTGTTGTTATCTTGCCTTTTGTTGTAATTCTTTCCAATAATCTGCATATTTCTAGCCAATGGGTGCGAACTATTGGCCTCGTTGTACCCGATTTAGGACACGACGAGGCCGGTAAATCCTGTGAAATTTACTGGCTTTGTCAGCCTCACAAGATCTAAAGAGATCTCACAAGGCGTCGTGATCCCGAACTCTGCCTCAAAGGATGGGATTCAGATTTTCATATTCAAGTGAGCAGTTAGGCTCTCTTGAATATATATCTGCGGCAGAGTTACCCAAGATGCGAGATCCAACGGCCTTGCCTCGGACACCCTCAGCGAGTGCCCTTTAGCACTGGATTCCACAAATGTGGAGCAGGCGTTCCAGCACTTGGGGAGATCCCCCAGGCGACCCGGGGGCCCCTGGGTGGTTGGACTCTGGGCAGGGTGGTACTCTGGCACCCCTGATGGGGGTTCAAAGATCGGGGTGACATTTAATAATGGCACCCCAATCTCTTCCTGAACTGGCGAGCTGAGATCATTGGTGCAGGAAATTTGCCTAAATGCAGCCTAAGCGAGGTGTTCCTCGCCAAAGTGCAGAAAAGAAGCAGCATCCTATTTAATAGCAGGGTTGTTCTTGGCAGTGCAAGCCCAAAACGGGACTCTGTTCCATTTCCATTAAATCATGCACAATGTATATCATAATTGTGCAATTTCATGGACAGTTTAAAGATCTTTTGTCCAGAAAATCTGTCTCCAGGGGTTAAAAAGACCCAAACCTAATTACGAATGCAGATTTTAGAAGCTTGCTGTCAGCTTGTCAAAAATTGCACACAAATTATTTCTGATATTGTTACTAATTGCATTCCTGTGTAATGACTGATATACACCAGGTTTATGAGATCAATAAGCATCATAACTCAATTCACAATAATACAGGGAGAATTTCATATCTGATGAGGTAGCTACAAGTACCCAAATACCCTGTACACCAATCAGTTCGGGACTGTAATATATTCTTTTCAAACAGCACAAAATGGTGGCGCACTGCTATAATTGTTTATTTAATGCTTGGATGGAAACTAGTGGCTTCCATCCTTTTCCGCTTCTCTCCTTTTTCTCTGTGCCACTCTTTGATCTCAGGGATATTAAGTCAGGCCAAACTAGGACAAAAACCTCTCGAGACAAGAATGGAATGAACCAGAATTATCAACAAATGCAGGAATTTCCTTGGAGCTTCTCCTGCTTTGCCATCGTAACTTTGCCTAAAATGCAGCAGAAATCCTGATCAGTGTCTAAGTGGGCTTTCTGCCCCCCTTCTACGGATATTCCATGGTGCGGAAAGAACAGTTCCGAGTAACTTGCTGAGACTATGAATGTTAAAAGATCCATATTCATTTTATTCAGTCTCTGGAGTACACCTGATACCTTGGGGAGAGGATAACAATGAGTAAATTCCTCAAATTAATGCCTTGTTCATGTGATTAGTTTTTGTATTTCATATAAGCATCGGTTGAAATATGAGGGAGACAGAATTTTAAAGAGATTTTTTTGAATCACTGTGGTCACTAGCATCTGGATGCTGAGAAATCCATGGGCTGGGTCTTGGTCGCATCTGCCATTTAATGTGCAGTGTGGTATGTTCAACCACAGATTGCCTGTTAGTTCATACTTATCTCATGTTAATTCAGTATAAGACCATAAGATGTAGGAGCTGAAGTAGGCCATTCAGCCCATCGAGTCTGCTCCACCATTCAATGAGATCCACCATTCAATGAGAACAAAACTGTTTACAGTATTCCAGGGGTGGTCTAACTCGTGCCTTGTAAAGTTTTCGCAGGACTTCCCTATTTTAATACTCCATTTCCTATGAAATACAGGTCAACATTCCATCTGCCTTCCCAATTGCCTGCTGAACTTACATGCTAGCTGGTTCTGATTTATGCATGAGGAACCCAAAATTACTCTGTGGCGCAGTTTTATGCAGTTTTGCTCATTTTAAATAATATTCAGCTGCTTTATTCTTTCTATACCAAGTGCATAACTTCACATTTTATCACATTATATTCCATCTGCCAAGTTTTTGCCCACTCACCTAACAGGTCTATGTCCCTCTGTAGACTCTTAGTGTGTCATCCTCCCCACTTGCCTTCCCACCTATTTTTGTGTCATCTGCATACTTGGCAATAGTGCATTCAATTCCCTCTTCCAAGTCATTAATATATGTTGTAAATAATTCTGACCCCAGCATGGAGCCCTGTCGCACTCCACTGGTTGTCATCCTGAAAATGCTCCACTTATTCCAGCCCTCTGCCTCAGTTAGCCAATCCTCTATCCATGCGAATATACTACCCAACACCATCGGCTCTTAAATTATTAAGTTGCCTTTTATATGGTACCTTATCAAACGTTTTTTGGAAATGTTCAACAGGTTTATTTGGAATCACTAGCTTTTGGAGTGTGGCTCCTTCATCAGGAGAGTGAAGAGGTAGGTTACACGAACACAGCATATAAAGACAAAGCCAATGATGCAAGATGTTTGCGATGCAACCGGACCACTCCCATAGGCGAAATCGGGATCCCATCATAGCGTGGTGAGAAACCAATAAATGCCATTTAAGCACTATTTCTATATAATTAACGGGAGCCACTCCATACCAATGGCCTCCCATGATTCAGTTAAAAGTTTAGTGGTCTAGTCAGCTGGAGCTGCCCCACCCTAATTGCTGAGTGGCAGTTATCTGTCAATCACCCGAAGCCTGATTCGAGGCAATATTTTAGGGTGCACCAACTTAATAGAAGAACAAAAATCAACTCAGGGACAAATTAAAAGGGGGCTGCTCCTAATAGGAGAACAGCCCAAAAATAACAAAGAGAAATGGAAACGTAAGAAGAAAAATTAAATCAAAATGTGGGACGAGCAGTCAATAAAACAATCCAAACCATGCGCTGCCCACCGAACACGGAAGGCCTCGAGTGCGCCCCTGGACACCGCATGCTCCCTCCCCAGAGACACCTGGCCGCGAATGAAGCCGCGGAAGAGGGGCAGACAGTCTGGTCGGATGACCACTTCTGTCACCTGCTGCCTGGACCTGTTAATGGCCAGGCCCAGGAGCAAGTTCACAAGGAGGTCCTCCGCCTTCCCCGCCCCTCTCGGCGCCGAGTGCTCGGAGATCAGGAGCGTGGGGCTGAAGTCTCAATAAAAATTTGACAACAATGTTGTTAAGAAACTGAAAAGAGAATGCAGTCTAGGACACTCAACATAGACATGGCTCACAGACTCCACAAGACACGGCAGCACGGTAACATTGTGGTTAGCACAATTGTGTCACAAATCCAGGGTCCCAGGTTCGATTACCGGCTTGGGTCACTGTCTGTGTGGAGTCTGCACATTCTCCCCGTGCGTGGGTTTCTTCCAGGTGCTCTGGTTTCCTCCCACAGTCCAAAGATGTGCAGGTTAGGTGGATTGGCCATGATAAATTGCCCTGAGTGTCCAAAATTGCCCTTAGTGTTGGGAGGGGTTACTGGGTTATGGGGACAGGGTGGAGGTGTGGGCATGGGTAGGGTGCTCTTTCCAAGAGCCAGTGCAGACTCGATGGGCCGAATGGCCTCCTTCTGCACTGTAAATTCTATGAGACCACAGAAATGGCAGGATTCTAGGGAGTCCATGAACCAGTGCAGCCGAGAATTACACGGTACTGCCGCGGGCATCACCCTCCACCACAGGACCCCAAGGGGGAGAACGCCTCCGTTGAGGGACCTCCAGTGGGGACCTCTGCGGCAATGAGGCACGCCCACGGATGGCGGGAGAGGACAAGGTGGTGAAGGGTGTGCAGCAGCAGGTCGTACAGTGTTGCTCTTTTATAACCACAGTGTGTGAGCGTGCCAGTATATTGGACAAATAATCACAAAAGTAATTCAGTTCAATCACAGTTTATTTATTAGACACAAGGTTATATACTTAAGTAATCAACGTTCATGCACACTAAGACTATAACTATCAATTTAAACAACCTTGACTTAACTTCCAAATGACCGGCTAGGTGCAGGGTAGATAAGGCCTTTATCTGTTTCCTCACGTGTGGCGACTGGAGTTCGAGTAGGTTGTCTGTGCTTGATGGTCGTTCTTCGGTAAATATCACAGATCCTTGAACTTGGCTGATGTCAGGAGCTGTGCTGCGGTCGGAGGTGAGGTGCAGAGACGGTCCAACAGAGAGTGAATGCTGGTTGCGCAGTTCTTCTTATCCTCCGATCGTTCATGCCCTTTTGGTCAGTCCCAGGTGAGGATCCAATGGATCGATAGGGTTTCGATCACCCTAATCGATCTTGGCCAATTAGGGGTGGGCACCTTGATAGCTGGGCGGGGCCAGGTCGACCATGGCCATTTGTAACCAGGGCACGTAGGCTTTCCCAAATAAGGCAGACAGGCACCCCAGAGTCTGCCACTTATTGGCAGTTTCTATCTGGACCCATTGTTCTGGGAACACCTGTCTTCAGCAGGTGTGGATTGTTGCTTACGTCTAGGCTGCCATTTGCAAATACACAAACTGCAGCTTCCCATCATTCTTTGCGGGAGGCTATTTTAGATTACCACAACGGAAACCCCTCTGCGAAGTGCGAAAAAGCACTGAGCGTATGTCTGCAAGGTGGCTAGGATTGTGGGGCACCAGCTCCCAGAGGAGGTTCCGGGGCTTGATATCAATGTGGAATTCCGTCCAAGGGGTTCGCTCAGCTGGGATACCACCGCACATCTGTGACGGCCCTAAACCGAGTGTGCCCTCGGGGCTGAGCACGACTAATTTGAGGCCTTGAATGGCTTCGGCCGCGAACTGGACGGACACCACTCTGCACTCAGCGAGCTCATGCGGCGCCATCGAGCCCACTCCTCCGCCACCCAGCACGTCCCTTATCCTGGTCACCCCGGCAGCCACAGCCGTCCGCTCTGCCTGAAAGGATATTGGTAGAGGTGCGGATTCCTGAGTAGCAGCTTCCTAACGACAGCCACTACTCCTGAAGGGGGAAACCTGCGGCTCGTGGCGACCATGCTCCAGACTTTGAGAAGATCCGGGTACAAGTTGGGCAGCGCCAACAAAGAGTCCCAAAGACCATGCTGGTCAAGGAGCTGCACATTGTAGTTCAGACCGTGCACCTGGTGAAAGAAAGTCATTGCCAGGGCACACCATCATTGAGGAGCTTAGGCAGGGGCCAGCATGGGCGAACCAGGGCACAGCTGGGTGGGGGGTGGGTGGGGGCTGTGCCATGTGCAGGCTCGTTGGGGGGACTGGGGGTGCAGGGTGGTGCCAAGTCACCTGTGCAGCCCGGTGTAGGTCATCAAACTTATTGCGGCACTTGGTTCCTTACGCCTGCTCACGCTGTCTGAGCTGACAGCTGCTGCCACTTCACCCCAGGTGGCACGGGCTGCCCTGTGGCTCAACCTCCAGGACCCTCAGGGAAACAGGACATCCCTCCTGGCCTTGACCACCTCAAGGAGCCTCCCCAGGTCTGCACCCCGAATCGTGAGGCCAGTCGCCTTGGCGCCATGACTGCCAGCTGAGTGGGGTGGCTGTGCAAGAGCAGTTTAAGTGCTGCGTTGACTTGTTAGCAGGGTGGGTGGAGAGCGCGATCCCGGCGAACAAATCAAGAACAAATGGTGAGAGGAGTTGTGGGGGGAAATAGATTGGGGACTGTGGTGAGAGGTGATGCGCAATGCGAATTCAACATCCTCCTGCACGAGGATTAGCTTGATACAGTTTAAGGTGGTACACAGGGCATATATGATCCAGCCGAGGATGAGTGGGTTCTTCCAGGGGGTGGCCAATGAGAGCGAGAAGTGTGGGCGACGGCAGCGAATCATGCGCATTCTGGGGTTGCGAGAAGCTGGAGAGATACTAGGAGGTGATATTCGGGACACTATCTAAGATTGTGGGGTTGTAGGTCAGGCCAGACCCAATGGTGGCGAAGGAGTCAGCGGAATGCTTCGTGGCACAGTAGGGGCTGTTCATGACAATGTTTGATGAATTGTTTGTCGTGGGGAGGGGCGAGGGGAAGGAGAGAGGAGGGGGAGGAGATGGGGGCAAGGAGAGGAGAGGGGAGAGGAGGGGATAAAAAGGGGGAAAATTGTACAAACTGTGGACTGTGAGTTTGTGGAGTGTTTTGGGTTTTTTTTCTGTTTTTTACATATGTTTGGAATAAAATACATTTTTTTTAACATACGCTGGGGTGGGACGTAAATGCAGAGCTTCTGACTCAGAGGCAGGGATGCGATCCATTACGCCAAAGGACTCCCAACCTTGTCACTTTGAGTCTTAGAAAAAAAATTAGAAAAATCTGTAGTTCAATACTACAATGACTTTCTATGGCCTCTTCCTTCGTAAAGCCCATCACCATGGAAACATGAATCACATGGCCTTATGTGCAGGTAGAAATGCTAATTAGCAATCTGCTAAACACCCACAACTCTATTCTACCTTGCAATTAAATAGAAAGCTTAGAGTATAACTGTTAATAAAACTTCATTCCGAATACCTCCTTGTGAGACCTAGAGACCAACAGTCTACCCAAAGTAATCACAGTTGCTCTTGCCATTGTCTACAGCTGTGACCATCTTGTAACTTCTTCCCAGTACTACAACCTGGGCCTTCCTTTACCAACCAAGCCACCCAAGCTTGTTATCAGCCAGAATAGATCACATGACCTCTTTAATGCCTCCCTCAAATCCCAAAGAGATAGTCCAAATGAAGACATAGCAATCTTATAAACATTGTATTTGTAGCAACGACCTATGCAAAGCCTTGTGCCAGCTCGTAGTGGGTTCCTTCATGCACGGTCAATAAACTTCTTATTATATGGCATTTTCTCAGGGTTCTTCTCCTGGCATTGACAACTGGAATCTAGGACAGAAATACCTCCTTGTTTCTTGCAGATACAGGACGTCTCTCCCTCTTTCCACCTCTCCCATCAAGGCCTCCCGTACAGCATCCAAAACCTTGGAGCCTGTTCTTTGTCCATGTTATACCACTCCACTGTGTTTACCAGGTCAGAGTCACTTTTCTTTTAAAAAAAAATTTTTAAATTCTACTCCTTTTACACATTTTCTCCCAAATTTACACCCACCAACAATAAACTATAATCAGTAACAAATATGTCAATCCCCATATCAATAACACAATCCCATCCTCCCACCAAACCCCAAACATTAGCCCACATGTTCACACAAACAAATGACAAAAAGGAATGAGGGATTACCCATAGTCGCCATTAACACACACAGTCCCCTCCCCGCAACCCCCCCCCCCCCCCCCCCCCCCCCGCAAACGTTCACACACATCTTCCACCCCTTCAAAGAATCAGCTCATCCTTGCTCTCGTGAGGTGTGCTCTGTATACCTTCAGCTGTATTAGCCCCAACCTCGCGCACAAGGAGGAGGCATTCACTCTCCGGGGCACCTCACACCAGAATCCCCCCTCCTCCACATCCTCTCCCAACTCTTCCTCCCACTTTGCTTTGATCCCTTCCAGTGGTGCCTTCTCCTCTTCCAAAATAGCTCCGTAAACAGCTGACACTACTCCCTTCTCCAGTCCCCCCTGTCATCAGCACCTCCTCCAGCAATGTGGAGGCCGGCTCCACCGGAAAGCTCTGTATCTCCTTTCTGGCAAAATCTCGAACCTGCACGTATCTGAACATTTCCCCCTGCTCCAGCCCATACTTCGCTTCCAGCTCCTTCAATCCTGCAAACCGACACCTAAGAAACAAATCTTTTAGAGTCTTAGTCCCCTTCTCCTCCCATTTCCGAAAATTTCCATCACACCTCCCTGGCTCAAATCTGTGGTTCCCCCGAATTGGCATTTCCCTTGACCCTGCCCCCAACCCGAAGTGTTGGTGAAACTGCCTCCAAATTCTCAATAAAGCTATTATTACTGGACTGCCTGAGTATTTCCCCGGTGCTATCGGGAGCAGCGCTGTTGCTAGTGCTTTCAATCCCGACCCCCTGCACAAACTCTCCTCCATTCTGACCCACTGGGAATCAACCCCTCTGACCCAGCTCCGCACCTTCTCCACATTCGCCGCCCAGTAGTAATATATCAGGTTCGGAAGACCCAAGCCCCCTGCCTGCCTTCCCCTCTGTAGCAGCACCTTTCTAACTCTGGCCACCTTCCCTCCCCAAATGAACGAAGTAATCCTTCCCTCAATCTCTCTGAAAAAAGCCTTTGGCAGGAAAATCAGTAGGCACTGAAAAATTAACAGAAATCGCAGCAACACATTCATTTTAACCACCTGTACCTGACCCGCCTGTGACAGAGGGAGACAATCCCACCTTGCCAGATCAGCTTTCACCCTCCCCACCAAACTACAAATGTACCTGTGGAGCCCCCCACCCCGCCTTCCCGGGCAACCTGCACCCCCAGGTACCTAAAGTGAGTCCCTGCCCTATGGAATGGCAGCCCCCCACCCCTGCCCCCACCCCCGGCCGAGACACCACAAAATACTCACTCTTGTCTAGATTTAGTTTGTACCCCGAGGAAGACCCAAACACCCGAAGCAGCTCCAATATTCCCCCTATCGACACACTTGGTTCCGACACGTATTACAGCAAGTCATCGGCATATAAGGACACCCTATGCTCTATCCCACCCCCCCCCCCCCCCGTACTATTCCTTTCCATACCCCCAAACTTCTTAATACGATGGCCAATGGCTCAATCGCGAGTGCAAACAGCAGGAGGGACATAGGCCATCCCTGCCTAGTCCCTCGGTGGAGATAAACGTATCTCGAGCTGATGTTGTTTGTGCGGACACTCGCCCTCGGCTCCTTATATAATAGCTTTACCCAGTTCACAAATCTTGGTCCAATCACAAACTGCTCCAGAACTGCCATCAAGTACCCCCAATCTACCCGGTTAAATGCCTTCTCAGTGTCCAATGCCACAATCACCTCTGTTTCCTTCCCCTCTGCCGGTGCCATAACGATGTTCAATACCTCCCTAACATTTGAAAAGAGCTGCCTCCCTCTCACGAACCCCGTCTGATCTTCACCTATCACCTTCGGGAGGCACTCCTCCAGCTTATCCGCCAGTACCTTCGACAATACTTTTGCATCCACATTCAGAAGTGATATGGGCCTATCTGACCCACACACCGTCAGATCCTTATCTTTTTTTAGCAACAGGGAAATCGATGACTGCCCCAAAGTTTGTGGCAACACCCCCCTCCCTATCACCTCTTCAAACATCCCCACCATCAGGGGTGCCAGCTTATCCTTAAATTTTTATAATATTCCACCGCAAACCCATCCAGCCCTGCCACCTTCCCCGACTGCATCCTCCCAGTCGTATCCTTTATCTCCTGCTCCATTATTGCTCCTTCTAATGTAGCCCTGTCCCCCTCCCCTAACCTCGGGTACTCCAACCCATCTAGAAATTCCTGCATCTCACGGTCTCCCCCAGGTGGCTCTGACCTGTAAAATCTCTCATAAAATTCCTCAAAAACCTTGTTAATCAGATCCGGAGCCACCACCAACTTCCCTGCCCTATCCCTCACCTGAACAATTTTCTTCACCGCTGCCTCCCTCCGGAGCTGACCTGCTAACATAGCTGCCCGCTGCCTATCTCCATGTTCGTAAACTGCCCCCTCTTGCTCATCTCTGTTGGCGCACCGCCTTCCTGGTAGATAGTCGGTCAAAGCTCGCCTGTAGTTCCTTCCTCTTTTCCAGCTGAGTCCCCATCTTCTGCATAACTCCTATCTACCTCCAACATCTCATCTATTACCCTCTGCCGTTCCAACCTCTCCTCTTTGTCCACCCTGGCCTTAAACGAAATCACCTCACCCCTCACCACCGCCTTTAGAGCCTCCCAGACAACTGCCTTCGACACCTCACCCGTACAGTTGAAACCTACACATTCCTTAATTATCTTTTCAATTTTGTCACAGAACTCTTGGTCCCCCAAAAGTCCCACATCTAATTTCCACCTCAGCCTCTGTGCTACCCCCTTCACCGGTACCATATCCACCCACTGCGGAGCATAATCTGACACTGCAATTGCCGAGTATTCCGGCCCTTAACCCCAGCCAGCGAAGCCTTCCCCACCACGAAAAAGTCGATCCGTGAATATACCTTCTGGACTGCTGAGAAAAACGAGTAGTCCAGTTCCCTTGGGTGCTGAAACCTCCAAGGGTCCACCCCTCCCATTTCCACAATTAGCCCAGCCAACACCTAATAATATTCCACCGCAAACCCATCCGGCCCTGCCACCTCCCCCGACTGCATCCTCCCAGTCGCATCCTTTATCTCCTGCTCCATTATTGCTCCTTCTAATGATGCCCCCCCCCCCCCCCCCCCCCGATGGGACCAGCAAGCGCAGCCGTGACCTGTCCAACCTTAGCTCCTGCACCAAGTTCCAGTCCCTTCCACCACCTCGCTCACCTCGTAGGCCCATCGAAACCTGCTAACCAGGCTCCAATGTCCGCAGCCCTCCTCTCACTTCACCTCCGTGCACTAGCTGACTTTAGTTAGCTAGCGCGGGTGGCTCCCCCCCGCCAAGATATATTGTCCCCTTCCACAACCCAGTCCCAGAGAAAGAAAAAACAAAAACAACAATCCAACCCATACAATTCACTAAAATAAGATATAACCGTCGCAACACAGAATGCCAATCAACCCAACTAATAACTTGAACTCTGTAACAATGTGAAGAGAAGTAAATTACAATACACATCAGTAAAAAGAAAGTTATAGCATTTATACATTTTCCAGCTCCCCAACCACAGTCCACAGTCTCTCTTCCAGCTCTGCTCCTCACATCTGTCCCAAGCCTTCTGCCCTCACGAACGCCTCAGCCACCTCCACGGTCTCGAAATAAAAGTCTTTGGCATCATAAGTCACCCTCAGCTTCGCCGGGTATACCATACCAAATCGCACCCCCTTTTTGTGCAGTGCCGCCTTCACTCATCCAAATGCCGCTCGTCTTTTTGCCAACTCCACCGTCAAGTCCTGGTAGACCTGAACTGCAGTACCATCCCACTGCACCTCGCGCTTCTGCTTCACCCAGCTTAACATCTTCTCCTTCATGCAGTACTTATTGAAGCAGATAATTCCTGCTCTTGGCGGCTCGTTCACTTTGGGCTTCGGCCTTAATGACCGATGAGCTCGGTCCAGCTCATACCGGTAGGGGTTCTCACCCTCCCCCATCAACTCCGCCAACTTCTTAGCGAAGTACTCTGTTGGCCTTGGGCCCTCTGTCCCTTCGGGCAAGCCCACAGTTCTCAGATTGTGCCGCCTCGAGCGGTTTTCCAAGTCATCAAGCTTTGCTCAGAGTCCTCTGTTGACCTCCACCACCCTCCGCAGCTCTTCCCCCATCGAGGTGAACTGGTTGCTGTGCTGCAACACGGCCTCCTCCACTTCCTTCATCTTCGCGCCCTGCTCTCTCACCTCGGTCAATATCTTTGCCACAGCTACCCTCACCGGGGCAATTGGCTCCTCCACCAATGACTTTAATGCGACCGCGATCTCCTTCCTCAAAGCCTCCGTGCCTCGCAAACTGCTTTTCCAGCTCCACTGCCATCACCTCGGTCATCTTCTCCACCGTAAGTAGTGCGGCCCCACCATGCGGTCCGACATCCGCCATCTTGTCAGCACTTTTGCTGGTCCTCTCATTCAACGGCGAGCCCGCGTTTCCTCCCTTCCTCGATACTGCTTTTCGCATCCTTTAATGACTTATCATTTTTCCTTTTTTTTTCACCCTTCTTTCCTTCTTCAATCTTTTTTTATAGAAAAACAAAAAATTTCTTCCTTCAAAAAAAGAAGAAAAAAAAATCTTTCACCAAGTTTCTTTAAAACTTCTTTCTCTTCTTTTTTGTATTCCTCCAGAATTTCCCTGGGACCGGACTTCAGTCTTCTTACAACATTTTAGGCGGGAGCCACCCGATGTGGGACATCTCACCTACATCGCGCCCTAGCTTCGGCGGTATAGGTCACTTCTGGCATGACTAACGACTCCTGCTCCAGCCATGATGTACCTCAGCTTTAAGAGATGCAGGTTAGCTTTGATCAGTGTCGGATACCTTTAATTTGTGCTAACCATTTGTGATATTGGTCTCTGCAGATGCATCCAGCCAATCAAGAGCATGGTTGGAGCCGGCTGGATATTGAAATTATTAAAATGAGCAGGCAGCATGAAGTTGATATACGCCCTGTCTGGTAATCAACGCTTAATTACACACATGAGCCTGATTTCAAGGCTATCACATTTAGTCCCTGTAATCACAAACAAGAAGGGAATGGATTGGAAAAAAGGATGAAAATTCATTTATTTATGCTGCAAAATAGCATGCAGGTCTCAAAGTCGATATTCGTAACGCAGTATTGTGTGGCTGCAGCTATTCAACCACGTCAGCCACATCACCGAAACACATTGCAGCACACTTGCTGATACACTGTCAAGGAACATCGAGAAGCCCATCATCAACCTTGCACATGGCTTTATGCAGAGTTTGAAAACTATCTTTTCCAACCTGGAATTTCTGGACATTGCCGCACTTGAGCTGGAGCAGCTGAAGTTGCCCAAAATCAAACTGAAGTCATGCATACTTAGCTTTCTGCTATGAATAACAGTGATTATTATGGCTGTGGATACCAGTGGAGTTTGCAGGGTTCCATAGTAGTTGAGCAATCTCTTCTCCAGCCCATTGTCTGAATTGCTGAGGAGCCATCCTAGGGGAGTGGAAGTGGTACCATGGAGAACAAACCTGCTGTCCTCTCTCAGATGACACCATTCATTCTCCATCACTGTCACTACACCAGCACCCGTGCTATTACCTGTCAATCAGCCAGCTCAATCCGAAACTGGGGCCAATCCTACGTGAGGTCATCCTCCAGGGCCATCTGCAGGTAGCCGCATTGAAAACCAGCAGCCTCGCAGAAACCATGCTGCAGGCACTGAAGCAGTACTGCACAGGAGCAGTGGGACTGGCATGGAAGGCAAACATCAAGGAAATACACTTGGGTTATTAGTTCAACTCTATATATTGGAAGCTTTTATTGATAAATCAAATCAGTTGTGAATAGTGATGGAGAAATAAACAATTCACTGGAGGAGGAAGTTCCACAAATATCCCCAACCTCAATGCTGGGGAGTCCAGCACAGCAGTGCAAAAGACAAGGCTGAAGCACTGGAAGCTGCAAAGGCTGTGGGCCCTGACAATATTCCAGTAATAGTACTGAAAACGTGTGCTCCAGAACTTTCTGCACTCCTAGCCAAGCTCATCTTGTACAGGTACAAAACTGACATCTATCTAACAATGTGGAAAATTGTCCAGGTACGTGCTGCACACAAAAAGCAAGACAAATCCAACCTGGCCAATTACCGCCCCAGCAGTCTACTCTCGATCATAAATAAAGTGATGGAAGGGGTCATCAAGTGGCACTTGCTTAGCAATAACCTGCTCACAAACATTCAGTTTATATTTGATTCTGCCAGGGTCACTCAGCTCCTGACCTCATTACAGCCTTGGTTCAAACATGGTCAAAAGAGCTGAATGCCAGAGGTGAGGTGAGAGTTACTGCCCTTGACATTAAGGCAGCATTTGACCGAGTATGGCATCAAGGAGCCCTAGCTAAACTAGAATCAATGGGAATCAGGGGGCAATTCTTAATTGGTTGGAGTAATACCTGGCACAAAGGAAGATGGCCGTAGTGGTTGGAGGTCAATCATGTCAGCTCCAGGACATCACTACAGGAGTTCCTCAGGATAATGTCCTAAGCCCAATTATCTTCAGCTGCTTCATCAATGACCTTCCCTCCATCATAAAGTCAGAAGTGGGGATGTTCACTGATGATTGCACAATGTTCAGCACCATTTGTAACTCCTCAGATAATGAAGCAGTCCATGCCCAAATGCAGCAAGGCCTGGACAATATCCAGGCTTGGGCTGACAAGTGGGAAGTTACTTTTGTACCACACAAGTTCCAGGCAATGACCATCTCCTACAAGAGAGACTCTAACCATCACCCTTGACATTCAGTGGCATTACCATCGCTAAACCCCCCACAATCAACGTTATCCAAGATGGCGCCGGAGCATGGCGACTCTCTGCGAGCTCTCTCCCCAGTCCCTTTTCTTTTATCTGTTGATTATTCTTTTTGTCTACTATGTACATACTGTGTACGTTGCTTCGGCCACAGAAAAATACTTTACACTGTACTTCGGTACATGTGACAATAAATCAAATCAAATCAAATCATCTTGGGGTTCCCATTGATCAGAAACTGAACTGGACTAGCCATAGAAATACTGTGGCTACCAGGGCAGGTTAAAGGAATCCTGCAATGAGGAACTTACCTCCTGCATCCCAAAAACCTGTCCACCATCTACAAGGCTTAAGTCAGGAGCTTGCCTGGATGTATGCAGCTCAAACAACGCACAAGCAGCTTGGCCTAATCCAGGTCAAAGCAGCCCGGTTGATTGGCACTCTTTCCATAAACATTCACTCACTTTACCATGAATGAACAGTGGCGGCCATGTATACCATCTACAAGATGCACTGCATGAACTCACCAAGGCTCCTCAGCAGTACCTTCCAAACCCACGATCGCTACCATCTAGAAGGACAAGGTCAGCAGACAAATGGGAAACCTGGAACTTCTCCTCCAAGGCGCTCAGCATCCTGACTTGAAAATATATCTTTGTTCCTTCACTGTAGCTGGGTTATGATTCAGGAACTCCCTCCGTAATAGCACAGTGATGTACCTACACCACAGCAACTGCAGTGGTTCACCACCTTTTCAAGGGCAATTAGGGATGGGCAATAAATGCTGGCTGAGCCAGCCGTACCCCATCCCATGAATGAATTAAAAAACATTTGTTTGGAATGTTTGCCTTATGGTGGTTTTTATTTCATAATAGTGGTCAAAAGGCCAATGTGATAGTCTGTAACAGAGAGAGTAAAGGAGTGAACTGTTGCTGAGTGAGGAATTGGGATTGGGTTAATTGGGACTGCAGTTGGATGAGCAGATCATGGGTGGCCCAGCTGGAAAGGGGCTGGGCTGATTGTCTTCCCCCCTTACTCCTTATCTCTCCTTTCCCTCCTCTTCCTCCTTCTCTTCTGTTTCCTCCTACTCCTGCTCAATTTCTCACCGTACACCTGCTGGCAAGATCCTGCACAATTAATCAGGCCATGATAACTTTTGAGAAACATTCTGGATTCTCCAAAGTGTTCAGGCAGCAGAAGCATTGCCTAAACTCCATGAAATTTTGTGTTGCAGCATCGTTCTCGGCATGCAGCTCATGTGTGTGAGTTGTCTAAATACATGAGCTAGATGATCAGTAGATAGCCTTTAATGCCCTCTGGTTTATTATGGTGGCTCAAATGCTGAGCCACAATGAACTTCCATAGAATAAAGGTATTATGACAATTGCCAGTATAGTGAGCATTGACCTGCATGATGCACTGAGTATGGTCACATATAAGCTGGATATTGCAAGTACAGTACATCTCTGAATTTATATATGCAAACCACAACACAAAATGTGTTCTGCCAGGTAAGTGGATAGTTTTCTGTGTGATCACTGTGAGACACAGCAGACTGGATATTACAGAGGGGACAAACTGCTCGCGCACACTCAGAAGCAAAATCAGCTGGGAGCCAGCTCACTCCACACCAGCCTGTCCCACAGCACAACGTGATTCCTCCCCTCATTGGGAGGCAGCCTTGCCCTTGGGAGCTGCAGCTCTAGCAGTCCCAGCAACACCAAGATCTCATCAGTTGGCACAGTCGGGGCTGCAACAAATCCCAAGAAGACCCGAAGGATACCGGAATAAGGTACACCCAGGGGATTGGGCCAGGAAGGTTTAGCCAGTTAGGGAGGGAGCAGTGCGTGGGACCTTGTGTGTTGTGCTTTTGGAGAGCAGGTGCGTAGGGGGGCTTAGGGGGGCTGACTGCTGTGCAAAGGGCACCTCTCAATAATAGTAAACCCCTTCCTTTCTATCCTTTAAAAACTTTTTTATGAAAATGGCGTGCCCACACCTGGCTGATTATCCATGCTGACTGTATTATGGCATTGGCATGGCGTGGGTATTATCAGGGCCAGTTGGCTTGGTAACAAGTTCAATTGACCTTTGAATAAATGATGGGGGGCTGTGAATTTCAGCGCCGTGTTATGGGAGTGAGCTCAGGGTTGAGCAGGAAGGTAGTGGGCTGGGTACCCGCCCTATTTTATGTGCCCCCCTCCCGAAAACAGTCCCGGTGGGAGTACATAAAATCCAGCCCTGGGATTCATGCTGACCAGAAGATTTGAGTCAACGTCTAACTTGTACAAGACTTAAATTGGGCTACAGTTGATGTGTTGCCTATTGCAATTGGGTCAGATGGAGAAAAAGACCTGTTCAAACTTGATGGGCCAAATACCATGCTGCCACTATCAATATGTGGTTGACTCTTAAAGTTCCATCTGAAATGGCCACTCAGTTCAAGGGAAATTAAGGACGGGCAATAAATGGTGGCCCAGTCAGCGAAATTCAGATCCCATGAATAAAAAAAATAATATTTTATATTAAATTACAAGTTGCACAGATGTGGACTATTTTTGGTTTAACGTGCTTGATTTTCATTTTAAACTGATAGCAAACATGCTCAGGGAAACAGAGGAGGTAATTTTAAAGGCCCCCCTAAAATGTGTGAATTTGATTTGGGTGGGTGGTTAAAAAAACGATCAGTTTTGATCATGTTTCATTTTAAGCAGTGTACTCTAAATAAATCAGAGATTCTTGAGGATGTAATGTTCAAGGTCATTGAGATGTATAAAACATTGACATACAACTTGGCACCTCGAGGGAGCTTACACTTAGTATTTACACAGTCCTAGGTTCCAGCATGATTTTGCCTAGTTTGTACTATAATCACTTAAAGTTAGTATTAGTATAGCTAGGATCAAGATTGAAAACAATTTGAAATAACTGTAATAAACTTGAAAATGGGATCTTACCTTGTAATCTGTGTCCTTATGTTAAAATCAAGGGAACGCATTGACCGTAACACTTCTATACAGCCCAGATACTGTAAAAAAATTAAAATATCTGAATTTCATGGTTTTCAGTGAATATTTTTGGCTATTTCCATAAATACTAGCTTAGTCTGGAGTATTAATAACTTCTCTCCATAATTCATTGAAATGTTAAACTGTTTCTTTGAAATAATTAATCTCTTTCAACGTTTGAAAGTATCTAATAATCAATAGATGCTGTTTGACTTGCTGAGTACTTCAAATTTTTTATGTCTTTTGTTCAATCATAACTTGCATTCAGCACATGTCTTTATTTTCTTTCATTATTTTGGCTGTAGACAGCCCCCTTTGTTGGTGTGGCTCAAAAAAGTATTGATTGTCAAATGAAATGAAGGCCAACAAATAACAAAAATCTTGTGGCGCAATGGGTAGGGGCCCTGCCTCTTTGAAGCATCCACTCCTGGTTCAATTCTGTGGTAATTGTCCCTTTAAGGGCAATGCGGCAGAGTAAGTGTCGCACAGGTCATCTGACCTTCACTCTGCTGTATTGCCAGGGACAAACACCACAAATCACAACAAACCCCTGCCTCAGGCCTTGATGGCCAAGAAGATGCATTCATAGCATGGCCAACAGTTGGATTATCAACCTTCAAAACCTTTGCAACACCCAATGGCAGGCACTAAGAGCAAGAGAGACTCCTGGTCAGCCATGCTTAATATGGAGTGGTGCCCCTTAAGCTAGAAACCGCATGTGACCTGATCTAGGAAATACCTGTAACAGATGAAAATCTGCCTTGTGTACCACTACAACAATTTTTTAAAAGTGTAAAATGTATGTGATGGGAAAGGGAGTTTGTGCCGTGTATACTGGTGAGGAGATGGTTATTGGCTCTTGTTGGCTCTCTCACCACCTCCCACCAGCATGGGCCAGCAGCAATAGTTTTCAGGGCTTGGTCAGTGATGATACCTCCGAGCCACATTTGAAATGAAATGAAAATCGCTTATTGTCACGAGTAGGCTTCAATGAAGTTACTGTGAACAGCCCCTAGTCGCCACATTCCGGCGCCTGTTCAGGGAGGCTGGTTCGGGAATTGAACAGTGCTGCTGGCCTGCCTAGGTCTGCTTTAAAAGCCAGCTATTTAGCCCAGAGTGCCAAACAAGCCCCTAAAAATGAAAATCGCTTATTGTCACAAGTAGGCTTCAAAATTAAGTTACTGTGAAAATCCCTAGTCGCCACATTCCGGCGCCTGTTCGGGGAGGCTGGTACGGGAATCGAACCGCGCTGCTGGCCTGCCTTGGTCAGCTTGGCAATAGATACTGAAAGTCCCTTCCACCTAGAGTGCATTCTGTATCCTTGCTGTGTTCAGTGTTACCTCCAAGTCAAGGTCAATGACTACTGATTCATCAGTTGAGAGAGGGCACAAAATGGTCATCTCCCCTGAAGACATGAGACTTCATAGTGTCTAGCGTCAATGTTACGATCCTCCAGGGTCACTCCCACCCAACAATACACCAATGTGCCCAACTCTGATGAGTTTTATCTGTCAATGGTGGATGGTGATGGCGGGAACCAGATGTTTAGCTGATAGCTATACTGACAAAATCAAACCCATGTCAGGCAACTACTTGACTAATCTGGAGGACAGCTCTCCTATCTGTTGCACAATATAGACAAACATTTGCTTGCAATAAGTGTTTGAGCCCGATGAATATCATTGCCCTTAACTGGGACTCAGAAATGTCAGTTTTGCACCAACCTTTCCAGGAAGGTCTCTGTAGGTAAATTCTCCTGATCTCAGAGGATGTGTGACACGCCTGGAGATCACAAACCAGGTAGGGACCTGGACCCTCAAAAACAAAAGACTAACAATACTTTATGGTGATTTGAAGCTGTCCGTGATTTGAAGCTGTCCACCTTTGACAAGTGGTCATGACACACCCAGATTATTTTCCAAAGGATGCCTGGCTTGAAAACTGTGCCTCCCCATAAACCAGCAGGCTCCCCGTGATGTTTCTGGGGGCTTCAGGTGAAGGTGGTTGAACCATTGCCGTTTCCCCAAACCACTGAAAGCGCATCCTTTGAGGCCTCTCTCTCCAATCTGTGCACTTCAGAAAACCTTTGATAGTTTAAAGGCTTAGTTCGATATTGTATGACTCATGGAAATCAAGCCTGATGGAAAGCAAGCCTGAAGCTGGAGTCTCACTGAAAGCATCTTGCTCATATTAACACCAGCAGGATTCTATGATGGGCATGATGCAATCGTAACAATCAAAATCAGGCCTCTGTGGTTTGTCTTGGCTACATTTTTAATAGATTCAACATTTCCCCCCAAAATGCCATTGTGCTCCCCTGCTCATACTTCCCCCCCCCCCCACACCCCCACCCCTCCCGGGCCAGGCCCACATGGCAGTACCAACCTGGCATTACCAGGTTGCCACTAAGATTGGTACTGCCAGAGAGCCAGGGACAGTGCCAGTGCAGTTCCCTGCCATGTCCCTGACAACAGGAGGACTACACTAGCCTTTGTGACCCTGGTGTGGTTACCTTGACTGCTGCAGAGCAGTAGTGATTCTTGCCAGCGTAATGACATACCAGCAGGGGGAACATACGGCAAACCCGGAGGGTAAGGCATTAAATCTATTTAAATTGATGGTAATCACGGGCGAAATTCTCCGACCCCCCGCAGGGTCGGAGAGTCGCCCGGGGCCGGCGTAAATCCACCCCCCCCCCCCCCCCCCCTCCGCCGTGGCAGAAAATCTCCGCCACCCGGGAATTGGGGGGGGGCGGGAATGACGCCCCGCCGATCGGCGAAGCCCCTGCTGCGATTCTCCGGCCCGCAATGGGCCGAAGTCCCGCCGCTGAGAGGCCAATACCGCCGCCGTGGTTTGAACCACCTCTGGTGGCGGCGGGATCGGCGGCACGAGCGGGCCCCCGAGGTCCTGGCCGATCGGACACCAGGGGTGCCCTCACGGTAGCCAGGCCCGCGATCGGGGCCCATCAATCGGCGGGCGGGCCAGTGCCATGGGGGCACTCTTTTTCTTCCGCCACTGCCACGGCCTCCACCATGGCGGAGGCGGAAGAGAATCCCCCAGCGCGCATGCGCCGGTGGTGACGTCGACGCACCGGCGCAGGCGCGAACCGGTGAAGGTCTTTCGGCCAGCCCTGGCGCCGGGCGGCGGGCATCAAAGGCCGCTGGAGCCGGTTTGGGCGCCAGTCGGTGTGGTGCCAACCACTCCGGCACAGGCCTAGCCCCTCAATGTGGGGAGGCCCAACGCCGGAGTGGTTGGTGCCACTCCGCTACGCCGGGACCCCCCTCCCCGCCGGGTAGGGGAGAATCCCGCCCCACGTGAGCCTGATTACGTCACCAGTGTGGGGACAAGGAATATCTCATTCTGAGATCTCCCCAGCGCAAATCCCGATATGGCTCTCCCGCGAGAGTGGCCATAACTGGATTTGCGTCCATGGTGAACGGGCCGGAAAATGACCCCTATACTTTCTACAATACAATGATGGCATGCTACATGTCTATAAAGAAAATTCTGTCAGCAGTAAAATAGTTAAATAGATAGACAATAGAAAAACCTGAATAAAAATATTGATACTGTATTGATACTATGGTACTACTAACTGTGTTCCAAATGTGCACAATTTCCCAACAGATCGTGAAGAAAAGATTTTTACAAATGAATTCGCAATATCACTGCATATAACAAGCAGAAGAACTACTGCTCATTGTTGACAGAAAAATACCTTCAAGGAGAGAGAATGAGACCACTCGTATCAACATTTATTGGAGATAAAAGTGTCAAATGTACAGGTCAGTAGTTGGCTCACTAATGCTCAGCTTGTATTCAGAGAAATCAATATCAGATGCCATTTAGGATATTGTTAATGGTTTGTGTTGGTAGCATGTGCCAGCAGATCTGACATAAAAGGTTGAGATAAATGGAATCCTTTTGTAAATTAAAATGGATGGATTGAAAATCATATAGGACCTGCTGATCTCTGCAATCAAATTCCTGATGTACAGCCTAGAGGACAACACACTGGACTGAAAGAACAAATTTATTAAATTTATCTTTATACCATTTGCCTCTAAGAAAAACAGACAACGGATTGAAAAGACAGACATCTTCGCCTTTGCAGAGTTCAGCAATCGCTCATTCATTTTTGATTTGGCACATTGCAAGGCTTAATTCACAGATGTAGTTGTGTTTTTTCAAGCCCAGAGAAAACAATTGTTGTGGTTTAACTCCATGATCTAATAACAACTAAAGACAGCCTGCATCTTTTAAAGGAGGTGCATTGTGGTTGGGGCAGGCGCTGACAGTCATGCCGAAAGTGGCTTGGCCCGAAGAAACACTGAGGAATGACATAACATTGGAGAGAGTGTTCTCCAAGGTTCTTGGATGCCGCACTGGAGCTTGGTGGGAGAGGTGGAAAGGAGGAGATGCACGCTCAGAAGGCAGTGGTAGAAGTTAGCCATGGAAGTCAATGCCAGGAGTCATACAGTGAGGGACCAGAGTGCAGTGTAGCAAAAAAGTTCAATGATTTTACACAAATAGTTCATCTTGGTCAGTGAATACACCTTCAAATACTATATTCTGCTAACTCACACACTGAACAATTCACCACAACCCCATCTCACACATGTACCAATTAGTGTCATAAGTACATGTGTCTTACTTTCCGTCCCACCGCCAGCTCCCTGCACCACAACCTTATCCTTGCACCATTTTCGTTTCAGACACCAACTAAGTGCATCTTAGTTGGGCAGTTGTGGTTCAGCAAAAAGACAGTAATGATGAAGATATATTTGTCGTATGAGGGTCTGACACATATTGGGTTAATGTGGGACTGAATGCATTATCACCCACACAGTGACTAAAGAAAACACATTACTTGCACCCAGGGTCAGTTGAGTGTTGGACAGAGTTGTATGTACCAACAAGCATGGAGACAGTTCATAGCTTACGCCCTTTACTATTTATTTGTCAATAGTTCTAAGAGTCCACAATGGTTTATAGTTATCCTACGTATGACTATAAAGACTTCATCAGACCTCCTGAACTGTAACCAACACCCTACACAGTAACTTCATTGAAGCCTACTTGTGACAATAAGCTATTATTATTATTATTATTACAACATGGTGGCAGCTTGTGGAAAAACCCAAAGCCTCTCAGAATAATTCAAGGAAAAACTAAAATGCTAGAAGAGTGAAAAAACTTTAGCAAAGCAGTCTGACCCGAAAAGAAGCTAGAGAACAGAGGAAATTTCACCAAGAGAAAGCTCCAAAGATACGCTTGGAAGCTGAAGCCAGAAATTTAAAATTCTTTACTGCAGCAGAAGACTCCATTACTGCTCCTTTGGAAGTCCAGTGTCAGATCCCACAGCACAGAGTTAGCAACCTCAGCAAGGTTGCGTGGAATCTTTTTAAATTCCAGGCTACAGCAAGCTCTGAGAAATCTAGAAAAACTTCAGAGTAAGAAGCGCAGTTTGAAAAAAGCCATTGGTAAAAATCTGATCCCCGAGTCAGCACCTTCTGAAAAAATTTATAACTAACTAATTGAATAACCAGCAACATTGTGGCTTTTTACTCCCAGAAAAAAACAGTTAAAGCTAGGTTTCAAATAATTTGTGACTACAAACAAAACTGCTGAGAAAGAGAACTCTGCAGGCTGCTGTTCCAGCCAGCCGTTGTTGAGAAAGAAATTTCAATTTGAGCAATCACCCTTGTGGTGGTATCCACCAAAACTGACACATGCAGGAAATCCCTTTGTCTCCAAGTGAACAGTGACACCATCATGAAATTCAGAAAGTGTTTAAAACGGAACCTACACTCTTAAAAATGTAAGCAGAGATCAAGGGCGGATTTACCAGCTGTTCACGCTGATGGGATATTCTGGTCCCACCGACGGTGCACGGATTTCCCGGCGATGAGGGGTGCAGTCAATGGGAAATCCCGTTGACAGAGGAGGGACCAGAAAATCCCGCTGGTGGGCCCCATCCGCCACTGAAAAACATGCAGTGGGATGGGCAGCAAATCCTGCCCCAAAGCTCCACACTTCCAATTCAATTTGGACTACCCCAAGGCCCAGGTCATTTACATAGTTGAGGACTTTGGAGAAAAAGATTCCTAAAATACCAAATCATTTCACATTTAGACAAAAAGTTAAAAGCAAAGCAGGGTAACACCCTACTTTACCCAGTCGGTCTGATTGAAGGCAACGTGACTGCAAGACAGGAAATCATCTGCTAGATTTGAGGAAATACTAAAGAGCTCGACCTACTGGCTACATTCCGCTGGAATGAGAACAGGATGCAGCCGGGTGAGGTCTCCCCCGGGATACCCGATGGCTGTAAAGCCTCGCGAGATCTAACTGGATCTAACTGGCTCCCGGGATCTATCGGCCTCCCGGAAGGAGACCCCAGCCAGACACCAAGTAGCACTGGTCCACACAAACGTGGACAGCGGAAAGGCGCCTGGGAGGTTGCCCAGGTCATTGGAGGCCCATGGTTGGTCAGGGCAGGGCAGGGTAGAACCCTGGCACTGCCCCTGGCACTCAGGTACCTCAGCACTGCTGGCTGACACTGCTACCCTGGCACCGTCAAGGTTCCTGGGTGACACTGCAAGTAGACAGGAGCACTGCCTGGATTGTAGTACCAGGGTGCCTGAGTATCAGGGTGGCACCGCCAAGGGTCAGACCGGAGAGAGGCCTTGCCCATGAGGGCAGTACAGTAGCATAGTGGTTGGCACAATTGCTTCACAACTCCAGGGTCCCATGTTCGATTCCCAGCTTGGGTCACTCTCTGTGCGGAGTCTGCATGTTCTCCCCATGTGTGCGTGGGTTTCCTCCGGATGCTCCAGTTTGCTCCCACAGTCCAAAGTTGTGCATTAGTTGGATTGGCCATGATAAATTGCCCTTAGTATTGGGTGGGGCTACTGGGCTATGGGGATAGGGTGAAGGTGTGGGCTTGGGTAGGGTGCTCTTTCCAAGAGCCAGTGCAGACTCGATGGGTCGAATGGTCTCCTTCTGCACTGTAAATTCTATGATCTATGATCTATGAAAGGAGGGACGAGGTGTAGTATGGAGGATGAGGGGTGAATGGCAGGTACGAAGGGGCCTCCAGAAGGCTGGGGTGTGAAAGGTGGAGGTCTTGAAAGGAGGGGCAATAAGGAGGCATGGAAGGCCATCAAAGGGGTCTCCTCAGTGATCCATAATGGGGTATCCTCACTCTTGGGGCGTGGGGTAATGTGGGGGGTGACATTGCCTGTGGGTGGGGGGTGTAAGGGACCTTCAAGCTCTCTCAGAGATCAGCGCACTCTCTCAAAATGGTGGGCCGATCTCTGAGGAGCTGGCCTGGGCAACGAGTTCAGCTCCCCAGTGATGGAAAAATTCTAAATGTGGGCTTCATGAGGGAGAAACTCTCCAGAGATCAAAAAAGTGATGAATGGCAGGACTTACTGGCTGTTCATACCGGCAGGATATTCCGGTACCACTGATGGCGCAAGGGTTTCCCGGCGACAAGGGGTGCACTCGAGCCTGCTCCACAATTCATTCTGATTATGGATGATCATCAAATTCGATACCCTGATCCCGCCTTTCCCCCATAACACTTGATCCCTTCGGCCCCAAGGGCTATATCTAATTCTTTCTTGAAATTACACAACATTTTGGCCTCAATTACTTTCAGTGGTAGCGAAGATTCACCACTCTCTGGGTGAAGAAATTTCTCCTCACCTCAGTCCTAAAAGGTTTACTCCTTATCCTCAAACTTATGACCTCTAGTTCTGGACTCCCCCCCCCCCCCCTCCCCACTCAGCCTGTCCAAATCCTGCTGAAGCATCTTTGCATCCTCCTCACAGCTCACCCTCCCACTCAACTTTGTATTATCTGCAAAGTTGGAGATAATACATTCAGTTCCCTTGCCCAAATCATTAATATAATGTGAACAGTTGGGGTCCTAACACAGATCCCTGCGGTACCCCACTAGTCACTGTCTGCCAATCAGAAAAAGACACATTTATTCCAACATTTTGCTTCCCTTCTGCTTACCAACTTTCTATCCATCTCAAGACACTACCCATAACCCTATGCGCTTTAACTTTACATAGTAATCTGCTGTGTGAGACCTTGTCAAAAGCTGTCTGAAAGTCTAAATAAAGATCATCCACTGGTTCTCTCTGGTCACCTTTATCAGTTACATCTTCAAAGAATTGTAGTAGATTCATCAAGCATGATTTTCCTTTTGTAAATCCATGCTGACTTTGTCTGATTACACCACTGCTTTCCAATCATCAAACATATGCTGCAACTCCGAATACACAGGATGAAATCATACCCTGTGTGGTGAGATAACCACTGTAGTTATGTGTACTGCAGTAGGGGGATGTATGCCTGTACCTGTAATACAGGTTCCTCCGGTCAGCCCCTGCCGGCTAGCTCCGCCCACAGGGAGCTTATGTATAAATGTATGAGCTGCTCAGACCCTTAGTCTACTGTTGCAGATGGAGGGACAACATCGTACAGCAATAAAGCCTCTATTGTACTAGTCTCTCGGCTTTGAGTATAATTGTTAGCGCCACAATTTATTGCTGTACGATTTCCCAGTCACCATGGAAATCAGAGTCAAGCCTGACCGTCTGCAGCTGGATCCGCATTCGCCTCACGCCAGAAAAGACTTTGATCACTGGCTCGCAGTCTTCGAGGCCTACATCTCTTCAGCAGACCCTCCCCCGACGGAGGCTCAGAAAAAGCAACTCCTGTACTCCAGACTTAGCTCCAGCGTCTTTCCGCTCATTCGAGATGCGACCGACTACACCGCAGCTATGGAACTGCTCAAGGAGAACTATGCACCATCGGCGAACACCCTGTTTGCGAGGCATCATCTTTATACTCGCGTCCAGCAGCCGGGTGAGTCGATTGAGGACTTCTGGAGGGCCCTTATACCTCTGGTACGAGACTGCGACTGCCGGGCTATCACAGCCACGGAACATTCGGATTTACTCATGCGCGATGCCTTCGTTACAGGCATTGCATCGGACCCCATCCGGCAACGACTGCTGGAAGGGGTCGCCCCCGACCTCATGGCCGCAAAGGCCCTGGCGCTCTCCATGACGGCCGCCTCCCGTAGTGTGCAAACTTACTCCGCTAGCCACTCGGCCCACCCGTCCTACCCCTCGTGGACCCCGCAAACGGCTCCCCAGGCCCATCCGTCCTACCCCTCGTGGACCCCGCAAACGGCCCCCCCCAGCAGCCGCCCCCGCGCACTATGCCTGCGCTGCCCGCCGCACCGCACCCCCTGGGGGTCCCCACTGTTACTTCTGCGGCCAACAGAAGCACCCTCGCCAACGCTGCCCGGCCCGCACAGCGACCTGCAAAGCTTGTGACAAGAAAGGCCACTTTGCAGCGGTGTGTCAGTCCCGGACGGTCGCCGCTATCGCGCCGCCGGTCCCCACGCCTCAGCCGCTCCCTCAATGGGCCCCGCCGTCCGCTTCCCCCGACCCCACGTGCGATCAGTGGGCGCCGCCATCTTTTGCCGCCCCCGCCACGTGCGCCCCATGGGCGCCGCCATCTTCATCCACCACAGCCATGTGCGTTCCATGGGCGCCGCCATTTTGTTCCGACCCCATAACGTGCGCTCCATGGACGCCGCCATTTTACCCACAGGTACTGCGGATGCCGCCATCTCGTCTCCAGGGGCCGCCATCACGGGACACGGGTCGCTACCGCTCCTCGTCGGACTCATCTGACTCAACCGCCGACCAACCACTGCTCGCCTCCGTTACGCTCGACCAGTCCCGTCCTCGCAACCTGGCACCCTCTTCCACATCGGTGCTGGTCAACGGCCATGTGACCCCCTGCCTCATCGACTCCGGGAGCACCGAGAGCTTCGTCCACCCGGACACGGTAAGGCGCTATTCCCTTGCGATCCATCCCGCCGACCGGCAGATCTCCCTTGCCTCCGGTTCCCACTCTGTCCCGATCCGGGGTTTCTGCCTGGTTAAACTCACTGTACAGGGTGTGGAATTCGACCGTTTCCGTCTGTACATTCTCCCCGACCTCTGCACTTCACTCTTACTAGGCCTGGATTTTCAGTGCAATCTCCAGAGCCTCACCCTCAAATTCGGTGGACCCCTACCTCCCCTCACCGTTTGCGGCCTCGCAACCCTCAAGGTCGAGCCCCCCTCCCTCTTTGCTAATCTGACTGTGGATTGCAAGCCCGTCGCCACCAGGAGCAGACGGTACAGCACCCAAGACAAGGCCTTCATCAGGTCCGAAGTCCAGCGGCTGCTTCGGGAGGGTATCATCGAGGCCAGCAACAGCCCTTGGAGAGCCCAGGTGGTAGTGGTTAAGACCGGGGAGAAGCACAGGATGGTCGTGGACTACAGCCAGACCATCAACCGGTACACGCAGCTCGACGCGTACCCCCTCCCCCGCATTTCTGATATGGTCAATCAGATTGCACAGTACCGGGTCTTCTCTACTATTGACCTGAAATCCGCCTACGACCAGCTCCCTATCCGGAAATCGGACCGTCCCTACACTGCCTTCGAGGCGGACGGTCGTCTGTACCAATTTCTGAGGGTTCCCTTCGGCGTCACGAATGGGGTCTCGGTCTTTCAGCGAGAAATGGACCGAATGGTTGACCGGTACGGATTGCAGGCCACCTTCCCGTACCTCGACAATGTCACCATCTGCGGCCATGACCAGCAGGACCATGATGCCAACCTTTATAAATTCCTCCACACCGCATCTCTCCTTAATCTCACGTACAACAAGGAGAAATGCGTGTTCCGCACAGACCGCTTAGCCATCCTTGGCTACGTAGTCCAAAACGGACTACTGGGGCCCGATCCCGACCGCATGCGCCCCCTCATGGAGCTCCCAATTCCCCACTGCCCAAGGCCCTCAAACGCTGCCTTGGGTTTTTCTCTTATTACGCCCAGTGGGTCCCGCATTACGCAGACAAGGCCCGGCCACTTATCCAGTCCACACATTTTCCCCTCCCGGCCGAGGCACAACAGGCCTTCGCCTGCATTCGATCTGACATAGCCAGGGCGGGGATGCACGCCGTTGACGAGACTCTGCCTTTCCAAGTAGAGAGCGACGCTTCAGATGTCGCCCTTGCCGCCACACTGAATCAGGCCGGCAGACCCGTGGCATTCTTTTCACGCACCCTCCACGCCTCCGAAATTCGGCATTCCTCTGTCGAAAAGGAAGCCCAGGCAATCGTTGAAGCGGTGCGGCACTGGAGGCATTACCTGGCCGGCAGGAGATTCACTCTCCTCACTGACCAATGGTCGGTAGCCTTCATGTTCAACAACACGCAGCGGGGCAAGATCAAGAATGACAAAATCTTGCGGTGGAGAATCGAGCTCTCCACCTTTAACTACGAGATCTTGTATCGCCCCGGCAAGCTCAACGAGCCCCCAGACGCCCTCTCCCGAGGTACATGTGGCAGTGCACAAGTGAACCAGCTCCGTGCCTTGCACGACAGCCTTTGCCATCCGGGGTCACTCGCTTGTACCATCTGATCAAAGCCCGCAATCTGCCCTACTCCGTCGAGGAAGTACGGACAGTCACCAGAGACTGCCAGATCTGTGCGGAGTGCAAGCCGCACTTCTACCGGCCAGATCGCGTGCGCCTGGTGAAAGCATCCCGCCCCTTTGAACGCCTCAGCGTGGACTTCAAAGGGCCCCTTCCCTCCACCGACCGCAACACCTACATCCTTAGTGTGGTCGATGAATTTTCTAGGTTCCCCTTTGCCATCCCATGCCCAGATATGACGTCTGCCACCGTCATCAAGGCTCTGGACTCCATTTTCGCCCTGTTCGGTTTCCCCGACTATATCCACAGTGACAGGGGATCCTCATTCATGAGCGATCAGCTGCGTCAGTTCCTGCTCAGCAGGGGTATCGCCTCCAGCAGGATGACCAGCTACAACCCCTGGGGAAACGGGCAGGTAGAGAGGGAGAACGGGACGGTATGGAGGGCCGTCCAGCTGACCCTACGGTCCAGGAACCTCCCAGCCGCTCGCTGGCAGCAGGTCCTCCCTGACGCGCTCCATTCCATTCGGTCGCTACTGTGCACCGCAACTAACAGTACACCCGCATGAACGCGTTTTTGCCTTCCCTAGGAAGTCCACATCCGGAGTGTCGCTCCCGACTTGGCTCACGACTCCGGGCCCAATCCTTCTCCGTAGGCATGTACGGCACCACAAGGCGGAACCCCTGGTGGACAAAGTACGCCTTCTCCACGCCAACCCTCAGTATGCCTACGTGGAGTTCCCCGACGGCCGCCAGGACACAGTCTCGCTCCGGGACCTGGCTCCCTCAGGTGCCGATCCCATGCCCACACCCCTTCCTGCGCCAACCCCAGCGCCCCCCTATTCGTCCCCATCAGGTCCATCCCTCATCCCCCTGCCCACCCTGGAGGACACGGAAGATTTCGGCTTGCTCTCGGAGTCATCCCGCCAGCAGCCAGCACCAACACCGCCAGCACCTGCACCATCGGGGCCATCACCGCCTGTGCCGACGTCACCACCACAGCTACGCCGATCACAGCGGAATGTCCGACTACCGATTCGGCTCAACCTGTAACCTGCTAACCGGATGGACTCTTGATTTTCCTTGTTGGACCCTTTTGTAAATAGCATCCTTTGTATTAGAGTTACATGTCACCCCCGCCGGACTCATTTTTTACAGGGGGTGAATGTGGTGAGATAACCACTGTAGTTATGCGTACTGCAGTAGGGGGATGTATGCCTGTACCTGTAATACAGGTTCCTCCGGTCAGCCCCTGCCGGCTAGCTCCGCCCACAGGGAGCTTATGTATAAATGTATGAGAGCTGCTCAGACCCTTAGTTTACTGTTGCAGATGGAGGGACAACATCGTACAGCAATAAAGCCTCTATTGTACTAGTCTCTCGGCTTTGAGTATAATTGTTAGCGCCACACCCTGATACTAAAGCAACCCCCAAACCTGCAGGAAGAATGAGCAGTGACAGAGCCTACCGCTCCTTCAACAGTGTGCAGACAAGATGTGGAAGGGTTATAAGGCTTGCAGACCACCTGAACCTTTAAATTCAAGGGCTTGAAGGGGAGAGATGAAGTAGTGATAATTCAGTAATGACAATGGAAATGTATAATAGCAATAACAATGTAAAGCGTAGGTAAATTATAATCACTTATACATTGTATAAATACCTGGGGGGAGGTGTACTATAAGGGTCTGATACATGTCGGGTTAATGTGGGAATGAGTGCAGTACAACCCACACAGTTTGTAGTTGGTCAGTGGTGGGTCAGATAGTAGTGGACATATATGGTCATATATGGGGAGCTGATCCTGTGGAGGAGGTCAGGCTCAAGTGGGACGAGGAGTTCGGTGGGTGGGCTTTGGGGGCCGGAGTGTGGAGTGAAACTCTGCGGAGGGTGAATGCGTCTTTGTTGTGTGCTCGACTTAGTATTATTCAATTTAAGGTGGTGTATGGACCACACATGACAGTGTCAGGATGAATCGGAGTTTTCGGGGGTGGAGGATAGGTGAGATGGTGATAAGTGTCAGAGGAACCGTGAGTACAGGCGGGGAGAGAAGCCTACCTGTTGACCTTTGCCTCCCTGATCGCCCGGAAATGGATTCTGTTGTACTGGCAAAACTCCGAGGCATCCACGGCAGGGGCGTGAGTAAGGCAGAGCTCCTACATTTGGAAAAGATCAAGAAGGGTTCGCCTCGATGTGGAAGCTATTTATCAACTTCTTTCAGGCGTATTGAATCGTCAGTGGGGTGGGGGTGGTGATTGTTTTATTTATTTGTTTGGGGGGGGAGCGGTGAAAAGTTGGAAAAGGGAGGCGGTTGCCGGGGTGGCAGCGGGTTGAGTCGGGGGTGTTTGTTGTGTGTATGTGTGTATGTGGGGGTGGGGGTGCAGGGGTGGAGCGAGGGTTTGTTACCTGTTTCCGCAGTTGGCTTTTGTATTTATGTTATTATGTATATATTTAAAATGCCTTCAATAAAATGTTTTTTTTAATTCTAAGAGTTAATAAAGACTTACAGTTAACCTACGTTTGATTTCAAAGAGTTTTTCAGATCTACCGAACTGTACCCAACATCCAAAAACAGTACTATCACTCGGTTTCACATTCACAACCACAAGCTCAGATACTGAAACTACATGTAATTTATGGATAACACACAAGCAGGATCTGCAGGTTGTGGGGCAACATGAGAGGCCTGCAGTCAGGGTAAGAGGCAGGGATAGTACAGGTGTCAGTTCGCAGGAGGATAAGGAGACACACATGGCCTGTTGCAGAGGATTCGTGAAAAACTTTGATGAGGCAGTGTACAGAAGAACGCTGATGGGTGTGCACAACCAAAACCTTGGTGTATTGACAAGCCTGCAAAAAGACTGTTGTCTCTGTCAAGGAACATGGGGAGGGATTCTCTCACCCCGGGGCCGAGCCGGAGAATCGGCGCGACTGGCGAGCATTGCACCACGCCGCCAGCCAGGGGCCACTCTACGGGGGGATTCTCCGCCCAGGATGGGCCGAGCGGCCGTACTGAAAAAGCCGAGTCCCGCCTGCGCCGTTCTAACCTGGTCTTACCCGGCGGGACCTCGACATGTAGGAGTCCGGGGGCGGCCAGTGGAGGGGGAAGGGGGGTTCGACCCCTGGGGGGGGCGCTCCGCTGTGGCCTGGCCTGCGATCGGGATCCACCGATCGACAGGCCGGCTTCTTGGGCTGGGGGCCGGTGCGGAGAAGGGAGACACCGCGCATGCGCGGAAAGCGCGTCGGTCCCACCGCGCATGCGCGGACCCAGGAAGCCCATTTGACGCCGGGATCGGCAGCTGGAGTGGCATGGGACGTTCCAGTGCCATGCTGACCCCTGTAAGGGCCAGAATTGCAGATCCTGAGGCCATGTTGACGACGTCGGGAAATGCGATGGTGTTTACGACGGCATCGACACTTAGCCTCAGGATCAGAGAATCCCGCCCCATGGAGTGCCAACTTGGCATAAGGCTCTGTGAAGAGCTTGAAACCTTTCTTTGCCACCATGGGATGGTGGCCAATGCCATTAACACCTTTGTGGATGATGCAACATCTGTTGGCTGACTTCACAACGTCCATTGCAGCACAAATTCCAGACACTCATATCAGAGTGCTGCCATACAAACTCAGACTGTTCAGCCATAGCTGTGAATTACAGTGTGGAACAGGGGTTGCAGGCTGCCACAGCATTCCAACAAACTGACCCTAACACATTACAAAGTTTGCTGAGGTGCTGCCTCAGAGATGAGAAAGGGACTCCATATGCAGCAGGAACCTTCTGTCTTCTCTCAGGAAGATAGCGTTCCTCGTCTCACTCCTGTGCTCTATTTGTGACCTTACTGTTGCAGGTCAGCCAGCCACCTCAGACTAATGGCACACATGACAAGATGGTGCAGTTTACTGCCGTGACCTGAAGGCCCAATGTTGCCTCAGGTTGTCTTGCAAGACCATCTAAAGTGCCTACCAGTGCAAGTCACTAGCTTTGCATCAGCCATGCTGCAGCAACTGGGAGAGCACCAGGTGTAAGCTGTAACAGGCTAAGGCACATCAAAGACAGGCACTAAGGGAATACACAAAGGTGTTTACTTGGCTTTTGTATGCAATATGGCATTATTTACTGTTCAATGTTTAATCTGTCTTGCCTTTTATTTTCATATTGTGTCTACACAGATGTTGTGATGGTCAGAGATAGAAAAGATGTGGAACTTCTGATAACACTCAAGATGAGTGCTTTACAGACAGCTCAGCCAACAAGAAGCTGCCGAAGTTGCCTCCTGCAACTCAACTATGTACTGTGTAATTGGTAGAAAGAGCTATTCCCTCATGATAAGGAGGTTCCACAGCATATAGGAGACTACCAGCTTGACACCCAATCTAGTGAGTCCTTCCAGGCTCCTTGGTCTAGCATTGTTCCAGCATGCCAATATTCTGCTCTATCACCAGCGTTATCAGTCATGTTGTCAGTGGATAGCCCTTGTTTCCTTTTTGCCACGCTGCTTCAAATGGAGATGGCACAGTGGATCATCACAGAATGAAAACTTCACGGCTGCGTTTAGGTTACCAGGCATTGGCCTGCATGACTTGTTTCATGACCAGCTGGGCATGGAGAGAATGGAAATCACCTCCACTCTCAAACTCTTCAAGTGAGTGAACACCCAGGACCGTTTAATCGGCCTATTTAGCCCACGGACATTCCATGTCACAATTCTCAACGGAGGCTTCCGCCTCCCCTCCTCCTGCAGTCAACCATCATCATCCTTAGGCTCCGCACCCCCCATCCCCACTGGTGTGGGGGTCTGATGGGGGAATCTGGTGTGGATCTCTGGCGGGGGGTCTCTCTATTGGGGTCTCTAGTGCGGGGCATCAGTGAGGGAGGGGGTAGAGTCACCCTGATTTGTGGTGGCTCTGGGGAAGGACGACCCAGCAATTTCTGTGGTGAGGGGGAGCATGCCCCTACCTGTCAGCAGGAACTCGCTATCGGGCTGCTCGCTCAAAGTGGTGACCCGATAAGTGGGGTTCGGAACAGAATCCCTTGCGCTCCCCGCCATGCATTAGTTTGCATGGCACATGAGAGGGAATCGCTTCAGGGAGCCGCTCCTAGTATCAGGACAGACTAGAAGCGATTCAGCTTCGGCGGGAGAACATAGTCTACCAAACAGAGAATCCAGCCCAAATGTATGTGAACGCAGGTATGGATACCTTGTAGTGTCAATGCCTTTTTTCAAATTAAGGATTGGCTAAATTTTCCCAAAAAAATACAATGACACTGTAAAACTGATTTCCTTTCAAGAGGTAATGATAAATTACTTTTCCTTTAATTAATGGTGGGGTCCAACTGGCTTATCGTCCACACTTGCAAAAGCCATATAAACATTTAATGTCAAACATTTCTGCAGAGACTGGCACCGCACCAGGCCTATGGTATTCATACAGTCAACGTACAGAAATATTTATTTTCCTTCACAGACTGAAAGTGAGTATGGATTTGCCGATGTGGAATATAGTCACATTGCTTTCCAGTGAATAACTGAGAGATTTCAGGATGATGACCAGGAGGGGGCTGATACAGGCTCTAAGCTCTTATATTAACGAGGACTATCTCCATGACTGATAATTACCTACATTGACTCTGATTAACCAGATTAAACAGAAGACAGGGGGAAAAGTCCTCTTTTCAGTGGACAGGATTTAAAACTAATATTGCTACATAATATACATTTCATGGTCACATAAAAACTTAAGAAATAGGAGCAGGAGTCGTTCATACAATCCCTGAAGTCTGCACCATCACTCATTTGGATCATATGGCCAAATGTTAACATTAACTCCATGTTCCCATCCAATCTCCATTTCCTTTGATTCCTTGAGTGTCCAAGAATCTATGATCTCAGTTTTGAATAATTGCAATGATTGAGCTTTCATTGTCTTCTACGGTAGAGAATTCCAAAGATTCACAAGCCTCTAAGTGAAGAAATGTCTCCTCATCTCAGTTGTAAATGGCCAAACCCCTTATCCTGAGACAGTGACCCCAGGTTCTAGATGCTCCAGCCAGGGGAAACAGCTTTTCTGCATCTGCCCTGTCAAGCCCACTATTTTTTACAATCAGAGCACCTTTCATGACTCCAAAGTCCAGAGTGCTATAAGCACATTCTACTCAACCTTTCCCTATAGATTGGCCCTCTCATCCCAGTAATCAATCTCGTGGACATTTGTTGCACCTGTACTATGAAGACCACAGTTGTACACAGTATTCCAGGTGCCATCTCACATTGCAGACAGACTTAGAACATAGAACATCCAGTGTAGAAGGAGGCCATTCGGCCCATCGAGTCGGCACCGACCCACTTAAGCCCTCACTTTCACCCTATCCCCATAACCCAATAACCCCTCCTAACCTTTTTGGACACTAAGGGCAATTTGGCATGGCCAATCCACCTAACCTGTACGTCTTTGGACTGTGGGACGAAACCGGAGCACCCGGAGAGAACCCACGCAGACACGGGGAGAACATTCAGACTCCGCACAGATAGTGACCCAGCGGGGAATCGAACCTGGGACCCTTGTGCTGTGAAGCCACAGTGCTATCCACATGTGCTACTGTACTGCCCTTCCTTACTCTTATGCTACAAATCCTGCAAAAAAGCTAACATGCCATTTGTCTTCCCAACTACTTGCTGTACCTACATGGTAACTTCTAATTCATGTGCAAGTACTCCCAAATCTCTCTGAACAAAGACTGTTACAAGTCTCTCGGGCGGAATTCTCCGCTCCCCACGTGGCATGGGAGAATCGTGGGAGGGCCTCCCGACATTTTTACGCCCCCCTGGCGCCCCCAGCGATTCTCTCCTCCCCCCCCCCCCCCCCCCCCCCCCCCCGGGCTCAGAAAAATCAGCGCTCTCCGTTTTTCACGGCGAACGGCGATTCTCCGAGCACGATGGGCCGAGCGGCCGGCACTTCACGCCCGTTTCACCATGGCAGCAACCACACCTAATCGCTGCACTTGTGAAACGGGCGCCAGATGCCCGTTTGGGGCATCTAGGGGCCCGATTGGGACAGGAGCACCACGACTGTGCTCGGGAGGGGACAGGCCCGCGATCGGTGCTCATCGATCGTCGAGCCAGCGTCCAAAACAGACGCACTCTTTCCCCTCCGCCACCCGGCAAGATCAAGCCGCCAGTCTTGCCGGGCGGCTGAGGAGAAAGACGGCCACCGCGCATGCGCGGGTTCGTGCCGTCTGCGTGATGAAGTCATCCGTGCATGCGCGGGTTGGAACCGGCAACCCGCACATGCGCGGATGACTTCACATTCTCGGCGTGACGAGGTCGCTGCCGAGAAAGACGGAGGCCCACTCCTAGCCCCCCGGGTGGGGGTGAATTAGGTGCGGGAGCGGGCTCCAAGGCCGTCGTGAACCTCGGCCGAGTTCACGACGGCCTTCACGAATTCGGCCCCCTGCGGAGAATTCCGCCCCTCAACTTTTAAAAAATATTTCTCCATTCATCCGAATAAAGTAGCTAATTTCACACTTACCCTCATCATACTCTGTATATAACCTCTTCACCCATCACATAACTGGCCTATTTCCTTTTGCAGCCTCTTTACGTCCTTTCACAGTTTACTTTCCCACCTAGTTTTGTATCATCAGCAAACTTGGATATATTACATTCAGTCCCACATTCCCTCTACAGAATGAAAAGAGTTTTTAGTTCCATTAATTTCTCCAGTGCTCCTTCTTTTCTAATATGAATTACTTTAAGTTCTTCGCTCTCCCTTAGCCCTTGCTTCCCTTACAGAACCTGATATGCTCTTTGTGTCATCTACCGTGAAGTCAGACACAAAATATTTCTTTATTACCTCTCCATCCCTCTCCTGGCATAAGATTAAGCGAGTCTGTTCGCAACATTGGTGTTGCATTTGATCCCAAGATGAGCTTCCAACCTCATATTTGTGCCATCAATAAGACCACCTATTTCCATCTCCATAATATCACCCGACTTTACCCACGTCTAGGCCTATCTACTGGTGAAACTGTCATTCATGTTACCCCTAGATTCGACTATTCCACTGCACTCCTGGCTGGTTTCTCACATTCCACCTGCTGTAAACTTGAGGCCATTCAAAACGCTGCTGTCCCTGGTACCGCTATTCTCCCCGATCTACATCTAGATTTAAAATATCCTGTTCCTTTATTGGTTTCTCAATGTATTGTTCTAGAAAACTGTCTCAAATGTATTTTGTATTAACTTGTCCTCCAAACGATTTCTGACAATTTGGCTTGCCCAAGCTATATCAAAATTAAAATCCTCCAAGATCATTACAATGCTCTTGTTACATAGAGCTCTAATTTCCTAATATTTATAGTAAAGCAAGTTTTTTTTAAATGGCAAAAATGTCACAGACTAGTGCCATGGCCCCAATATTTCTGAGAGAATGGGCAAGTGTAGGAGGAGAGGTTGTGAACAGCCATAAAATCCTTTGTACTCAAAGGACTTGCTGAACTTAAGTTGTTGGTATTTTTTACCACAACTTTTTAAATCCATTTACCAACTTGCAGCTTTGTAGTCTGGCCAGCTGCCAGAAAGAGAAAAATGACAGCAGAAGACTGAAGGTAAGCCCTTTGGTGTAAGTTGGCAGCAATTGTAAGGGGGCAGGTTGAAGATCAGAGTTCAGGGTAGGGATGCTTGAGTGTGCTAATAGGATGGAGTGTGTGTGAGAACGAGAGGCCATGAGGATTAGTGAGGGGAAGTCAACAATCGCAGCAAACGCTGTAGAGAAAGTGCAATCAGCAGAAAGGAGGCCAAAGGCTTCCAGGAAAAGCACGACTGCACCTTCTGACTCACAAGGAGCGCTCCTGTTTCCAATTTGTTTCCTCAGCCTTTGAAAACACATTTGGCAGCAGTTAAATTATATCAGACTCCCACTAACATGGCGGGGGGGGGGGGGGGGGGGGGGGGGGGGGGGGGGGGGGGGGGGGGGGGCATGGCATGGCATGTGAGCTTGATTCAGCAGGATGTGAAATTCTGATTTCCCAACACTGGGTTCAGATGCAAAGATTAAGACAGCGGCATGTTGTGGTGACCCCAGCACTTTGCCATCCTGTGGTGGGTTCATACTTGTAATAATAATTTGCATGCCACGAATATGATTTAACATGAAAGAGTTTCCAATCAGGTCCCACCCTTTGTGTAAAGTGAGCGCCGAATGAGAATCTTGTGGCACCCGGTTCACAATTGTTTGAAGATGCCATGCACCAGTCGGCTTTGTGCACTCGACTGTGACTAAGGTGAGCAGTTGTCCATGTTGAGCTCTGTGGCACAAGGTGGTATTCGGGTGCGGTGGAAGGAAGGGCATAAAATTCTGGGTGGGGTAGTCTTGTAAACTGCAACTTGCCCGCCAAACCACACACCGTCCCGACTTGGAGCTACAGCACCGTTCTTTCACAGCCACTTGGAACTCCTTTCCTAACAGCACTGTGGGTGTATCTACACCACATGGACTGCAGCGTTTCAAGATGGCGGCTCACCACCACCTCTTCAAGGGCAGTTAGGGATGGACAAAAAATGCTGCACTTCCCAGTGTCACCCATATCCTGTGAACAACTAAAACTAAAAGGGGCAGTTATATTTGGTAAGGGAGTCAGGACGGGTATTCGAAAGTCTCATCGGGTAGATCATGGAAGTCAACAAAGACACTAAAGAGGATAATGGGGGAGTTCAGGGTCAGCGAGGACATTTGGATTGTCACGGATGTAGGCACAGAGGGGAGGGATGGAATATCCTGCGAAATGGTGATAGGGTCCAGGGTAACGAGGGAGGTTTAAGGATACCTGAGGGGAGAGAAAAGGTTATGTTGAGTGGATCAAGGGTGATGGAGGCAAATGTGACAGCGGCAGGACACGGTTGGAAGGGAGAGAAACAGGCTCGGATGTAACACTCACTGGTCATAATTTTCTGACCGTTCTCGCCAGCGGGATCTTCCACTCCCGCCGATAACGAGCCCCCACTATGGGTTTCCTGGTGGCGTGGGAGGGTGTATAAACTGGGAAACCTCATTGACATCAGAAGATCCCACTATTGGTCAATGGCGGGCATCCTACGTCATTGTGAAACACGCCACACTGGGTGAGGAAAATCCCGCCCATTATCTTTTCTCATTCACCTCAAACATCCATAGGGATACCAAAATTGCAGATTAAAGTCAAAGGAGGATGGTTTTGGGGGATGGAGTTAAGGTTGCACATAATTGGCTGATTAAAGGGACTGCCTAATAATTAGTTAAATGAATAAGAACCAAGGACAAGTATGTATGGCTGCACTCTTTACACAGTGCAATTACTGCCATGATCATGAATCCCATTCACCCGATATTCCTGCAACTTCGGGAGCTGGAGGAGAGAATGTGAAGAAGGAGAGCTCTTGCTGTCCAACAACAGAGACCGTGTGGCCAAAAGCACCTACGAGGAGTTTGAGGTCTGGAACGCCTCCTCCTTGTTTCTTCTCTTGTGGAAATTATGCATCTGCTTGTACTGCATGACAAAGTGCAGGGTTTGTGATATGTCATGTGACACCTAACCCCCTTGTCTGCATACATCCCCATCGCACCTACTAGCCTGTCAGTGCAACGTTATGTCGAAGCTCAGGCAAAAGGCAAACTTTTACTTGCTTTGGATTCAGTTGCCACATGGCACTAAGGCTGATCACACGTTCAGTCTTTTGCCAGAGCTGCCCACTCGTACATTTACATTATTGATGACTACACAAGAGACTCCTGTTGAGGATGTGACATTGGTACTTACCCTGGTGATCAGAGCAGGTTGTTAACCCATTTTTTGCGCTGGACCCAGATTCAGCACATGACCCCACGGTTTCTCACCTCCTTTGCCACCTCCATTCAGCTGCCTTGGTCTGTTGGGAGGACCTTCCGATACCATTTTCAGGGAAGAGCACCTCCCACCTTTCCCTGGTGGCCTGAAGGAGAACGTGCAGGGCGGCATCGCTGAATCCTAGGGCTGGTCTGCTGCGGCAGTCTGACATGGAGTCCGATGGGGTGTTTGAATGAACCTCCAAAAAACATGGCATTCTCCAGCACTCCAGTGTTCTGCCAGTGACACACAGCCTCCCTGTTTGACCAGGAGGCTCTTTAATAGGCCACTAGTTGATGCAGCAATGTCAACTGTTGGTGGGTTTCACTAATGAAAAGTTTCTCCCCCACCACTAAATTGCCCATGTTTCCCAAATACGCTGCTGGCACTCGAAATTGTAATTATAATCGCTTAGGAAACTGCAAAGAGAGAACCAAAGTGATGCACAGTTCCAGGTAAGATGTCAAGAACAACACATTGTAGGCAAAATCTTGGCCATGCTGTGGGAACCTGATTTACGTATGTCAATGAAGTGCCTTGCCACTCCAAGTCACTCACATGACATGCTTCCCAATGCAGTAAAAATGGCAGGCATGAGAGAAGTTGCGAGGATGACATCTACTCGTCACAAAAATAAGTGCTGGACAAGCATTGGAAATATGTCTGAAATGACACTTCCATCTTTTTGTCCCTTGTAAACGGCGTGCCTTACCATTTACCCTGCAAACGGCAGTGCTGGTGGGCATCCGTTGTCACAATCCTCATATAGGTGCTAAGATAATGAATTAGGCAATTTTGGGACCACATATGACCGCTTCATAACAAAGAATCTATGTCCACCAAAGTAGATTGAAATTTCACTCTAAATTTCACTTCAAAATTAGCCATGATTTACCCAACACTACTACAATTAAGGAAATAAAATAAATTAAGTGTAAATGGAAAATGGTGGGAATGCCCAGCAGGTCAACTTGTATTGAAAACACATGAAGACTTGCATCTGAAATGTTAATTTATGTTTCTCTTTCATATGCCGATGGATCTGCCACGCATTCCCAACATTTTCCACTTTTATTTAGTATTTCATTTGTATCTTCGTTCTGCAGTTCTGGAGATATTCTAATCATAGCGGAGGGTTATATAACTCATGTGGGCACTTCTGGAACTACAGGAGCTATATAAAGTCATCTACTGTGAAATTTACAATGTGTTCTTTTGAAATGCAGAAACAAGAGATATTAAATTGCAGAACTACTGAGTGACTCATGAATGATTCACCAAGGAATCGTGGCAATTTAACATTAGACTTGTTTATGATGCTTTTTGCATTGCTAAAGTGTATCATCAACAACAACAACAGCTTGCTGCTTATAGCACCTTCAATGTAGAAAACCATCCCAAGATGCTACACAGAGGCGTGATCAGACAAAAATGGATGTTATGATGAACAAGAGTATATTTGTGACGGCTGGCTGAAGGTTTATCAAAGAGATGGGTTTTAAAAAGGTTCTTAAAGGAAGAATGAGAGATAGTGGGCGTGATTCTCCGCCCCCCCACGTCGGGTGGGAGAATAGCGGGAAGGCCTCCCGACATTTTTCACGCCCTCCCGCTATTCTCCCCCACCCCCACACGCCCGAACCACGCCACAAATCACCGCTCGCCATTTCTGACGGCGAGCGGCGATTCTCCGAGGCCGATGGGCCGAGCGGCCGGGCCTTCATGCCCGTTTCAACACGGCAGCAAACACAACTGCTCGTTGCCAACGTGAAACGGGCACCAGAAGCCCGTTTGGGGCATCTGGGGGCCCGATTGACACGGCAGTACCACGGCCATGCCAAGGGGGGCATAGGCCCGCAATCGGTGCCCATCGATCGTGGGCCGTGCGTCCGTAGCAGACGCACTCTTTTCCCTCCGCCGCCCCGCAAGACCAAGCCGCTACATCTTGCGGGGCGGCTGAGGGAAAGGACGCCAACTGCGCATGTGCGGGTTGGCGTTGTCCAACCTGCACATGCGTGGCCAACGTCATCGGCCGCATCAGCCGGCGTGACGCTTGACGTGCGGCCTTGATGACCGTCGTCAAGGCCGCGCCGCCGTGACGCACGGGGCTGCGCTCCTAGCCCCGCCCGGGGGGGAGAATCGGCCTCGGAAGTGGGCGTGAAGGCTGCCGTGGGTCACGGCCTGTCCCACGGCAGCCTTTACGATTCTCCGCATTTGCGGAGAATCTCGCCCAGTAAACTTGAAGTAGGAATTCTAGAGCTTAAAGTCAAAACAACTAAAGATACCACTGCCAGCGACGGGATGAAGGCATTGAGAAATGCACAAGATGCCAAAGTTAGAGAAATTTCGAGAAGTTCCAAAAGTTCCGAAGAAGCGTCATATTGGGCTTGAAACGTTTGGCTGGAATATTAGGGGTGAGAGGGAGGATGAATGAGTCGCACCCCTCTCGCCAGAAACAAAGGTGGTGTGGAGCCGACCTGCTCTATGACAGCCTGTCCACACAGCCTTAACGCACTGCGGACAGGCTAAACAAGGCCCGAATGGGTCTTGCACCCCTCACTAGGAAGGAACTTCTGGCCAATCTGATTAAGCCGGCAGGTAGGTAGGATGAAAGTTGAGCTTCTATCTTGAGGAGGGCTACCGCCCAATTGTCAAAGAGCAACCCCTGAAGATCGAAACATGCCCCTTCCCACCCTTTGAAGAGATTTACTAAGAAATCAACCTGCCCACTCCCGCCTAACTGCCCAAGTCAAACCTTTTATGCCGTGGTCAGCGTATTATCAGGATCAATTGACTTAATTGGTTACAGTCCTAATTGACCCTTGGTTATCTAGTTAAAAATGGCAAGCAGGCTTCTGATCTCGGTGCCCATTCACGCCCCCTTTGGAGGTGAGCTTGACGGTGGGTGGGAAAGTGTTTTAATCGATGGGAACTATTTTAACTGCCTTGCTGCTGAAAACATGGTAGGCTGGACCATGTAACATGCAGCCTGATAACTCTGCTTTTCATTCCACAGATGCTGCCAGACCATTCTTAGTTTTAGAAGGATGTTCAGCTACAAAAGGTTACAGAGACCACAAGACCATAAGACCACAAGACAACTTCAGGAAGCAAAGAGTCGTACACACTCCCGTCTGCATCTTCATTCTGCAGTTCTGGAGATATTCTAATCATAACGGAGGGTTATAGAACTTGTGTAGGTACCTTCTGGAACTACAGGAGCTATAAAGGGTGCCAAGGTGGAAATGGTTGACAGCTTCAAAATCCTAGATGTTTAAATCACCAACAATCTGTCCTAGTCCACCCAAGTCAACACTACAACCAAGAAAGTGCAACAGCACCTATACTTCCTCAGCAAACTAAGGAAATTCAGCATGTCCACATTGACTCTTACCAATTTTTACAGATGCACCATAGAAAGCATCCTATCTGGTTACATCACAGCCTGTTACGGCAACTGCTCAGCCCAAGACCGTAGAAAATACAGAGAGTCGTGAACACAGCTCAGTCGATCACACAAACCCACCTCCCTTCCGTTGACTCTATCTATACCTCATGCTGCCTTGGGAGAGCGGGCAGCATAATCAAAGGTTCTCTCCAACTCAGCTTATTCACTCTTCCAACTTCTTTCATCGGGCAGGAGATACAAAAGTCTGACAACAAGCACTAACAGTTTAAAAAAATAGCTTCTTTTCCACTGTTACAAGACCCCTGAATGACCCTCTTATGTACTGAACTGATCTCTCACACATCGGGCGGGATTCTCTCAGCCCGGGGCCAGTCCGGAGAATCCCTGCGACCGGGCCACGCCGCCCCGACACCGGCACGCGATTCTCCGCAGAGTGGAGAATAGGCGCCATTGGCGCTGGCGTGTTTGGCGCAGGGCCGGTCACGGGCCGCTCTATGCGGCCGGACCGCGGTCTCTCGGCCTTGGATGGGCCAAGTGGACATAGTGAAAATGCTGAGTCCCGCCGGCGCCGTCCACCTGCTCGCAGCCAGCGGGAACTCTGCGTGGAAGGGTCTGGTGGCTGCCTATGGGGGGGGGGGGGGGCTCCGACCCATGGAGGGGAGCCTTCGATGCGGCCTGGCCCGTGATTGGGGCCCACCGATCGGCGTGCGGCCTCTCTGTCCACCGGCCTCTTTTCTTCCGCGCCGGCCCCTGTACCCCTGCACCATGATGCGTCGGGGCCGGCGCGTAGTTCATAGGCAATGCGCACATTTTGCGCCGGGATTGGCTGCTGGAGCAGCGTGAACCGCTCCAGCGCTGTGCTGGCCCCCTATAGGGACCAGAATTACTCCTGGCAGCGGCCCGTTCACGCCGTCGTAAAACGCGACGCCGTTTCTGACGGTGTGGACACTTTGCCGAGGGATGGGAGAATCCCGCCCATGTTCTCTACTGAGTAGCGCTACACTCCATCACCTGATGTCTATGTCTATGTATTTACATTGTGTATTTATCATTTGTCCTATGTTTTTCGTATATGGAACAATCTGCTTGGACTGCACACAGAACAATATTTTTCACGGTAACTTGGTATACGTGACAATAAACCTAAATCTAAATCTAGAGATGCAGTACTATGAAGGAATTTAATCACAAGGATAAGAATTTTAACTTGGAGACTGTGAATTGAGGGCCATTGTGAGTCAGCAAAGCCAGCAGAGCATTGAATGAACTAAAGGTTAAAAGGCACCAGCAAGGGTAACATTGCTATAGCCTAGTCCAGAGGTGACAAAGACACAGATGAGATTTTCATCAGCTGATGGGTTAAAACAGGGACAGAGATGGGTGACATTGCGAAATTGGAAGTAGACATTCTTTGTGATGAAGTTGATATAGGATCAGAAGTTCAGCTAAGGACCTAATGTGACCACAGTTATAATGGAAGAAAAAGGATAGTCAAAGATACTGCCCCTCTAAAACAGATGTAGGTAATATTGCAAATGAAAATACTGAATTGGCAGATTGGTTGAATAATTAGTTAGTGTTAGTCTTCACAGTAAAAGAAGAGGATAGTTAGTATTTAAATATAAAAGCAAATTACTGCGGATGCTGAAATCTGAAACAAAACAGAAAATACTGGACATTCCATTATAATTTGAAAAATATTTGTGTCAATTTTGAGAGCCCCAGCAAGTTTATTTTCAAATTTCCCTTTGATAGCTCTGATTTTCATCTTTGCCTTGAATTGCTGTTTTTTATTCTCCTGGATCTACTTTAATATTACTTGTGAATGCTCTTTCATTTTGTCTCGTGTTATCTCTCACTTCATTTGTGGACAATGACTGATTTTTTTTAACAGACAATTTTATTGTGGTATTTTTAGCATTATAAACAGTAACAATACACATTAGTATGCAGATACCAATTACAAAAAACATAGTGCAAATAACAGTACCACTCTCGCAGATAGACCCGCCTATTCTTCCCCCCTACTCTACACTAGACAATGACTGATTTATATAGTGATCTTGCTCATGAGGTGTATCCACTGGTCCTGTATTAAGCATTTTGAACATCTCACACTGACCATCTGTAGGTTTACCCAGTAAGAGTTATGACCAGTTTTAACCTTCATCACTTTTTTTAACCTTTAACATTGACAGTTCCAGGAAATTCTCTATTTCTTGTGGTGATTAATCTCATTTTTTAAATTTTCGCTCAAAGGAATTCCCAAATTAAACCTATTCAGCTCCTAGAAATAACTGTTCCTGAAATATTAATATCCCATGACTAAATAATCCATTTTTTAAATGTGCATAAGACTTTTTAAAATGTTACTTCTCCTATTTTCTCCTCAGTTGCCTTGTCTTTCTCCAGTCTAATTTTTCTCCTTCAACTGTTACTTTCATGATTTTTGAAATGCTACTATATACCAAAGAAAAATGTTGATTCCGAAACTGGAATTAAACAAATTAAAATGTTTTCCTTTGGTTGGCAGGAAACCATCTCCAAAGGTTAGGTGTTTATACACAAGCAAGACGATGGAGTTTAAACATTGATATATTCCGACTATTGCAATGACAAGTTAATCCATCAATGCTGTTTTTAGGTCAACAGTGGAACTAATGGAGCTGAAATTAGTTATCATGCCAACTGCGCCCTGAGGGTTCAGCGAACAGAGTAGGGCAAAAATACACATTTGGTCATCACAACGTGAATGTATTGTGTAAGAAAGCAGATTTAAAGACCTTTCCGTGGAATTCTCCGTCGGTGGGATCCTCCGGTCCATAGAAACATAAAAATTAGAAAATAGGTGAATGGCTTATCCCTTTTTCTGAGGCTATGACCCCTATTTCTGCACGTCCCCAACATCGGGAGCATTCCTCCGGCATCTAGCCTGTCCAGTCCCATCAGGATTTTAGATGTTTCTATGAGATCCCCTCTCATTCTTCTAAACTCCAGTGAGTACAAGCCCAGTCGATCCAATCTTTCTTCATTTGTCAGTCTTGCCATCCCAGGAATTAGTCTGCTGAACCTTCACTGGACACTCTCAATAGCAAGAATGTCCTTCCTCAAACTAGGAGACCAAAACTACATCCGATACTCAAGGTGCGGCCTCACCAGGGCCCTGTAGAACTGCAGCAAGGAAGCCTTACTCCTGTTCTCAAATAATCTCGCTATGAAGGCTAGCAGGCCATTGGCTTTCCTCACCGTCTGCTGTACCTGCATGCCAACCTTCAACGATTGTTCCACCATAACATCCAGGTCTCTTTGCACTTCCCCTTTTCCTAAACTGCCACCATTCAGATAATAATCTGCCTTCTTGTTTTTGCCACCAAAGTGGAAAACCTCACATTTACCCACATTATATTGCATTCACCAAGTATTTGCCCACTCAGCTAACCTGTCCAAGTCACCCTGCAGCCTCTTTGGATCCTCCTCACAGCACACACTGCCACCCAGCTTAGTGTCATCTGTAGATTTGGAGAGATTGCATGCAACTCCTTTGTCCAAATAATTAATGTATATTGTTAACAGCTGGGGTCCCAGCACTGAACCCTGTGGTACCCCACGAATCATTGCCTGCCATTCTGAAAAGGACCCATTTATTCCCACTCTCTGCTTCCTGTCTGCCAACCAGTTCTCTATCCACGTCAATGTATTACCCCTAATACCATGGGCTTTAATTCTGCTCACTAATCTCTTGTGTGGAACCTTGTCAAAAGCCTTTTTAAAGTCCAGATACACAACATCTACTGGTTCTCCTTGTCCATTCTACTGGTCACATCCTCAAAAAATTCCAGAAAATTTGTCAAGCATGACATCCCTTTAGTGAATCCATGCTGACTGGAACTGATCCTGTCCCATTTTTCCAAATGCTCAGTTATTTCATCCTAAATATTTCACTCCAGCATTTTCCCCACCAATGTGTCAGGCGAACCGGTCTATAATTCCCCGTTTTCTCTCTCCCTCCATTTGTAAAAAGTGAGGTTACATTAGTTACCCTCCAAACCTATGAAACTCTTCCAGAGCTTATAGAATGCTGTAAAATAATCACTAATGTACCATTATTTCTAGGGCCACTTCCTTAAGTACTCAGGGATGCAGAGCAACAGGTCCTGGGGACTTAATGGGTTTTAATCCCATCAATTTCCCCAATACAATTTCCTGACTAATAAGGATTTCCTTCAGTTTCTCCTTATGCTAGACCCTCTGTCCCCTAGTATTTATGGAAGATTATTTATGTTCCAGTAAAGACAGATCAAAGTAATTGTTCAACTGGTCTGCCATCTCTTTGTTGCCCATCATGAATTCACCTGATTCTAACTGTAAGGGACCTACATTTGTCTTCACCAGTCTTTTTCTCTTCACATACCTATGTAAGCTTTTCCAGACTGTTTTTTATGTTTTCTGCAAGCTTACTCTCATATTCTATTTTCCCCTTCTGAATTAAACCCTTTGTCTTCCTCTGCTGAATTTTAAATTGCTCCCAATCCTCAGGCTTGCTGCACTTCTGGCCAATTTATATGCCTCCTCTTTGGCTTTAACATTATCCCTGATTTCTCTTGTTAGCCATGGTTGAGCATCCTTCATTGTCTTACTCTTGCACCAGACAGGGATGTACAATTATTGAAGTTCATCCATGTGTTCTTTAAATGTCTGCCATTGCCTATCCACCGTCAACCCCTTAAATATCCTTTGCCATCTTATCCTAGCAAATGCAAGTTTCATACCAAAGCTGGCTTTCTTTAAGTTCAGGACTCTAGTCTCAGACTAACTGTGTCACTCTCCATCTTAATGAAGAATTCTACCATATTATGGTCATTCTTCCCCGAAAGATCACGTACCACAACGTTGCTAATCAGTCCACTCTCATTGCGCAATACGCCAACATCCGCCAGCAGCGCACCCACGCCCATGGATTCCCGACAGCATGGGGTGGCCACAATGGGAAACCCCATTGGCCGGGAACGGAGAATCCCGCTGCCAACGGGGGCATACCATGCCGGAAAACGTGGCTGGCGGACTGGAGAATCCTACCCCTTATCTTTGTAAAAATCCTTAAAATATTCTTAGGATGTCATGAAGTTCTTTTGGAAGAGCAATCACTGTTGTGATGGAGCCAAATTTAGTTTTTTAAAATAATATTGGTAAATCAAAGAATGAATCTATTTGATGGATTTGTGTTGCAATGTTTCACTTTCTTTCTTCTCCCTTTGTCTTTTATTACTTCTTTCTCTTCTACATTTTGCTTTTAGTTCCTTTTTCTTATTTCTTTCAGGTAAACTGTATTGGTGTTATGCTGTGATTTTTTTATTTGTTTCAGTATTTTTTTTTAAAATTAGAAACTTTAGTTACTGAGAAAAATTGTTAAATCAAAAAACAATTGGACTGCATTTTGGGCAGGTGTAAGTTCTAGCAGCAATACTGTTTTAACGGTCAACAAAATACCTGAGAAATAATTAGTTGGCTTCAAAATTCAACTGATGTTTTATTTGAAAATTTAATTAAAATTAAAGGAAAAAACAGAGGGCAAGATTTACTGGTCTCGTCGCGCCCGACTTGGTGGCGTGATGAGGCTACTGAATCGCGCGAGACTTCCCGTACGATTCAACCAAACCTCACCAGACGTCGCAATCTGAATCTCGCCCGCACTGGGCAAGACCGGGACCAGCGTATTAAAATGCTGCCTCATGGCGCCGACGTCCCAGGTTCGATCCCGGCTCTGGGTCACTGTCCGTGTGGAGCTTGCACATTCTCCTCATGTTTTTATGGGTTTCGCTCCCCCGCCCCCCCTGCCCGCCCCGCCCCGCCCCCCCTGCCCCCCCCCACCCTCCCGCCCCGCCCCCCCCCCCAGCCCCCCCCCCCCCCCCCCCCCCCCCCCCCCCCCGCCCCACCCACCACCCCACTGGTGGATCGATTGCACAAATCAGAGTGACAAAATTGCATAGGCACTATAAATATCGATATAAAAATTCTGAATAGGAGAAACCGAACACAATGGGCGAAATTCTCCGACCCCACGCAGGGTCGGAGAATTGGCGGGAAGCGGCGTTATTTCCGCTCCCGCAGGTTTTTGAATTCTCCCACCGGTCATAAACCGGCGTTGTGCAAATCCCGCCGGCAGCCTGTGAAAACAGCTGGCGCCGGCGGGATTTCATTTTTTTTAAACTTACCTCAAATCTCCGGCCCGGATGGGCCGAAGTCCCGCCACTGGGAGGCCTTCTCCCGCCGCCGAGGTTTAAACCACCTCTGGAACGGCGGGCTCAGCGGCGCGAGCAGGCCCCCGGGGTCCTGGGGGGGCGGGGGGCGATCGGACCCGGGGGGGTGCCCCCACGGAGGCCTGGCCCGCGATCGGGGCCCCCCGCTCACTCCGCGGGGCAGTGCCGTGGGGGCACTGTTTCTCCTTCCGCGCCGCCACGGCCTCCGCCATGGCGGACGCGGAGGAGAACCCCGCATCGCGCATGCGCCGGCAGTGACGTCAGCGGCCGGCTGCCGCTGACGTCACTGCCGGCGCATGCGCCGACCGCCGAAAGCCTTTCGGCCAGCCCCGCTTCCGACTGCGCCGGGTGTTTGCGCCAGTCTTCTGGTGCAAACTGCTCCGGCGCGGGGCTGGCCCCCAAAGGTGGGGAGAATTCCCCACCTTTGGGGAGGCGCGACCCCGGAGTGGTTGGCGCCACTCACCTACGCCGGCACCCTCCGTCACGCCGGGTAGGGGAGAATCCAGCCCAATAAGTGTAAAAAAACACAGCAACATCTAATCAAATTGTGCCTCATGAAATATTTGCAGATGTAAGGTTTTGATAAAATATGGATAAGTATTTAAACTTTACAAATTACATCCTGTCATATAGTTCGAATAATTTGAACTAGTGGCTGCTTTGAAGTAGTTTACCTGCCTGGTTTCTCAATCAAGGGAAAGTCAACCAGTGAGTCAACATGAACAATGGTCAGGTAATCCTATAAAAATAATGGGAAACGTTGAAAAGATGGTGGTGAGTCATCTTTTTAAATTGTTGCAGACCATGTGACGTGGGCACACCCATAGTACTGCTGGAGGGGAGTTCCAGGATTTTGACCCTGAGACAGTTCCAAGTCAGGATGGTGTGCAGCTTGGAGGAGAACTTGTGAGAGTGCTGGTTCTCCCATACATCTGCTACCCTTGCCCTTCTTCGTGATAGAGGTCATGGGTTTAGAATGTGCTGTGGAATGTGCCTTTGTGAGTTGCTACAGTGCATCTTGCAGATTGTACAAACTTTTTCCACTAAGAATGGAGAGAGTGAATGTTCATCATGGTTGATGGGGTGCCACTTAAGTTGGCTGCTTTTCCCTGAGTGGCATTGACCCTTTTAAGTTGTTGTTGGAATAGCATTCATCCAAACAATTGGAGATGTGAAGGAATACAGCTATAAATATGGAATTATAAAAGAATCCGCTTTAAATACGGAATTATAAGGCAATCGGGCTATACGTGCAGAGTCATAAGATTAAAAAGAATGATTCTAATATGAAGTAGTGATTAAAAATTAAAGAGCAGAATTCATTGGTTGGACAGAGGTTTAGAAGTTTATAAACATGCCTGGACATTACTGTGTGTTCAAAGATTCTAACATCCTGTGGCATGTGGACATGGTTTATCTGCTTACATAAAGCAGCCCTGACAAAACAAGAACTGGCCTCTACATCACCTCAGCGAGATACTCATAAATTGTAATATGCCACAATCCAACAATGGATAACCTTAACGATGCTCCTAAATAACTTGTCAGCTGAGTCATGGAAAGTGAGTGTAATGACCATCATCTGCACCTGCTTGTTTGAACGATGTTGACTAAAACAAAGGATGTTGTCCAGCATGTGCTGAAACAATAAGAAGCAGGCAGTATGATTTTTGATTTATTGGAGTTACTCCAGCGTCTCAAGGTAAAGGCATGGCTGCTGTAGTGAAGTGGCGACAATTCTCCCTTTAATTTATAAAAATATATACTTTTATGGAAAACATTTTAATTATAAACAGAATAATATAGAACAGTTGCTTCAAGTTACAATGCATAAAGAACATAACCAACAACTAAACTTAACCGCCCAACATTAAATAAAACCCCTTTAACAACGGACAGTGGCTAACTCTTTGAAAAGGGAAACGAATGGCTGTCATCTTAGGTAGTGTGATAGTCACCACTGTTGTATATATCACATACTACAGGTATGGTGATAGATCCCTGCCTGCCTGCTGGCTCAGTCCAGTAGGCGGAGTATAAATGTGTGTGCTCACCAAGTTGCAGCCATTTCGGCAGCAGCTGCAGGAGGCTACACATCTCTGCTTAATATAGCCTCGATTACACTCTACTCTCATCTCGTCGTAATTGATAGTGCATTAATTTATTAAGCAGAGATGTGTAGCAAAACCATTGTACCAATCCCTATATGGTGTACTTCACCTCCCCGAAATGTAGGAACATGAGGTCACCCAACCAGGGCAAGGCACCAGGAGTTGGAGACATCCACCCAAGCAGAAGTCTCCTCTGGGCTATTAACGAGGTAAAAGTCAGGACATCCGCCTTCACCCCCGCCTGCAGCACTGGCGAGTCTGACACCACAAACATTGCCACCCGTGGACATGGCTTCAGTATTAAGTATCTCTTACATGGTGTTGAAGAAAGAGACCCAAAAGCTTACGAACTTGGGATAAGACTAAAACATCTGAGTATGGTTAGCCGGCCTCCGAGAACAATGCTCCCACGTACTTGACCTCATCCTCACCAATCTGCCTGCTGAAGATGCATTGTCCATGACAGTATTAGTTGAAGTGGCCACAAAGTCTCCTCTCCACTTTAAGATACCCTCCATCGTGCTAAATGGGATAGACCTCGAACAGATCTAGCAACTTAAGACTGGGCATCCATGAGGCCCTGTGGGCCACCAGCAGCAGTAGAATTGTATTCAACCACAATCTGCAACCTCATGGCCTGGCAATTACCGCCAAGCCAGGGGGTCAACGCTGTTTTAATGAAGAGTGCAGGAGAGCATGCCCGGAACAACATCAAGCATACCGAAAAATGAGGTGTCATCCTGGTGAAGCTACAACACAGGACTACTTGTGTGCCAAATAACAAGCAGCAAGTAATAGACAGAGTGAAGCAACTCCATAACGATTGCATCAGATCTAAGCTCTGCAGTCCTGCCACATCGAGCCGTGAATGGTGGTGGACTATTATACAACTCACGGAGGAGGAGGCTCCACAAATATCCCCATCCCCAATGATGAAGGAGCCCAGCACATATGTGCAAAAGATAAGGTTGAGGCATTCGCAACAATCTTCAGCCAGAAGTGCCGAGTGGATGATCCATCTCGTTCTCCTCTGGAGGTCTCCAGCATCACAGATCTCAGTCTCCAGCCAATACGATTCACTCCATATGATTTCAAGAAACGGCTGAAGGCACTGGATACTGCAAAGGCAATGGGTCCTAGCAATATCCTGGCAATAATGCTGAAGACTTAGCCAAGCTGTTCCAGTACAGCAACAACACTGGCATCTACCCGGCAATATGGAAAATTGCCCAAATGCATCCTGTACACAAGAAACAGGACAAATCCAACCCAGCCAATTGCCGCCCTCTCAGTCTACTCTCCATCATCAGCAAAATGATGGAAGGAGTCAACAACAGTGCTATCAATCGACACTTACTCAGCAATAGGTTGTTCACGGATGCTCAGTTTAGGTTCCAGCAGGGTCACTCAGCTCCTGACCTCAATATAGCTTTGGTTCAAACATGGATAAAAGAGCTGAATGCCAGAGGTGAGGTGAGAGTGACTGCTCTTGACATCAAGGCAGCATTTGACCGAGTATGGCTTCAAGGAGCCCTAGCAAAACTAAGTCAATGGGAATCCGGGGGGAAATTCTCCATTGGTTGGAGTCATACCTGGCACAAAGGAAGATGGTTGTGGTGGTTGGAGGTCAATCACCTGAGCTCCAGGACATCACTGAAGGATTTCCTCAGGGTAGTGTCCTGGGCCCAACCATCTTCAGCTGCTTCCATCAATGACCTCCCTTCCATCATAAGGTCAGAAGTGGAGATGTTTGCGAATGACTGCACAATGTTCAGCACCATTCATGACTCCTCAGATAATGAAGCAGCCCATGTCTAAATGCAGCAAGACCTGGCCAATATCCAGGCTTGGGCTGACAAGTGGCAAGTTATATTCATGCCACTCAAGTGCCAGGCAATGACCATCTCCTACAAGAGAGAATCTAACCACCGCCCCATTATATTCAATGGCATTACCATCGCTCAATTCCACACGTTCAACATCCTGGGGGTTATCATTAATCAGAAACTGAACTGAACTAGCCATATTAATACTGTGGCTACCAGGGCAGGTCAAAGGCTGGGAATCCCTCAGCGAGTAACTCACCTCCTGACCCCCAAAGCCTGTCCACCATCTGCAAGGCACAAGTCAGGAGTGTAATGGAGTTCTCTCCACTTGCCTGGATGAGTGCAGCTCCAACAACACGCAAGAAGTTCAACACCATCCAGGACAAATCAGCCTGCTTTATTGCTCCTCCTTCCACAAACATTCAAATCCTCCACCACCGACAAACAGTTGCAGCCGTGTGTACCACCTACAAGATGCACTGCAGTAACTCACCAAGGTTCCTTAGACAGCATATTCCAAACCCACGATCACCACCATCTAGAAGGACAAGACCAGCAGATACCTGGGAACCTCACCACCTGGAGGTTCCCCTCCAAGTCACTTACCGTCCTGACTTGGAAATGTTTTGCTGTTCCTTCACTGTCGCTGGGGCAACATCCTGAAACTCCATTCCTAACAGCACAGTGGGTGTACCTACACCTCAAGCACGGCAGCGGTTCAAAAAGGCAGCTCACCACCACCTTCTGAAGGGCAATTAGGAATAGGCAACAAATGCTGGCCTAACCAGCGATGCTCACATCCCGCAAATTAATAGCAATTTTTTTTAAACACCTATCCTCCTACCCAGAAAACAATCCACTCATTCTCACCTTGGTTCAATGAGCCCTGTGCACCACTTTGAAGTGGATCAGACTAAACTGAGGACAAGTGGACAAGGAGTTGACCCTGCAGAAACTCGCTCCTTACCTCATCATCCAGAATAGGACCCGATTCACCCTCCAATTTCACCTTCACCTCATTGAACGGAGCCGACTTCTCTTATAGGATCTAGCCGTGAATACACAAAATAGCCCCCACCAGACCCAGCCAAAGACCATCGAGTCTGCACTGACCCTCTGAAAGAACACTCTACCTAGGCCACTCCCCCTCCCTATCGCCATAATCCCACCTAACCTGCATATCTGTGGACACTGAGGCACAGGATGGGATTCTCTGCCCCGCCGTGTCACATTTCTGCCCCGATCGGCCAGCGGGATTCTCCATTACGCCAGCCGGTCAATGGGGTTTCCCATGAGGGGCAGCCCCACGCTGTCGGGAAACCCCCGGATGCTGATTTAACTGAGAATCACGCCAGTGGAGAATCCCGGCCAAACTTTATCATGGCCAATCCACCTAGCTTTCACATCTCTAGATCGTGGAAGGAAACTGGAACACCTGGAGAACTGACAAACTCCACGCAGTCACTCCAGGCCAAAATCGTAGCCGGGTCCCTGGTGATACGAGGCACCAGTGCTAACCGCTGTGCCGATTATTTCAGATAGGGGCCAGGAAAGTATTGGAGCTAAATTTAAAATTCTGTCTGAACTGTCTCCAGGTTCTCAGGGTGGACACCACTACCGGATTCAAAGAAAATCTGGCAAGACAGAACGGCAACGAGGCAGTTACTAATGCACCCAGGCTAGCACCCCTACAAGAACCCACCACCATTTGGCCCCATATGGAATTCGGCTCACTAAACCACCCAATACTTTCTCAATATTGGCTGCCCAATAGTAAAATAACAAATTGGGTAAACTCAACAGCTGACAGTCCATCTCTCTGGAGGAAAGCTCTTTGGATCCTTGGGGTCTTCCCTGCCCAAATGAAAGAGAACGCTAATTTGTCAAATCTGACAAAGAAGGATTTGGGAAGTAAAGTGGGGAGACACAGAAAAATAAATTTTTAATAATCTGAACCCTGCTCGCCTAGGACGGAAGAGGTTATCCCACTTCTGTAAGTCAGATTTAATCACATTCACCAGACTAGTATAACTTAATTTATGAAGCAAGGCCCCGGCGTGCGTCCCGCAGTCCTGGCTGCCGGTGGGACCCTGCTATCCAAACCACGCGGCTGTGCACTTGTATGGCGGCCGCAAGCGGGTCCGCGCATGCACGCAGCGGCCAACCTCAGCATGGGTGCCGCCAATCATGGGCCTGGCCATTGCTGAGGCCCCCCCTGGAGTCAGATTCCCCCCGCACCCCCCCACCAGGACCGCCACCGCGGCCACAGGTCCCAGCTCCCACCGGGTGGTACCAGATGTAAACCACGCCGGCGGGAGTTTGGCCGGTCGCCCGCGGAGAATCGCTGCTGGGGCCTATTTCAGCGGCCCCAGACTGGCGCTGCGGCGACCGTGCTGGCGCAATTGGTTCCGATTCTTCAGTCGGCAGAGAATCGGCGGCCCAGCTTCGAAGCGATGTGGTGGAAATTTCCCGCGCCCCAGCGATTCTCCGACCCGGCGCGGGCTCGGAGAATCCCGGCCCTTAACGCTATGGTCAGTGGTCAGTGGTTCTGTTGCTCAAACAAATAGCAGCAAAGACATGTACATCGCTGTCTCATACCTCTATTCAGTACAAAATAGCTTGGGTTCAAGGCATTTGTGCAAACACTAGTAGGGGGGCCCTATACAGTAAACAAATCCAGGATACCAACTTTTGCCCAAATCCAAAGCTCCCATGAATCTCAAAGGCATGTCCCGACTCCACCCTATCAAACGCTTTTTCAGTGTCCATGGAAACAACCACCTCTGGTTTCTGCACTGGAGAGGGGGAAAGGACAATATTTAATAGCCAACATATATTAGCCAACTGTTGCTGACCCTTGACGAAGCCTGTCCGGTCTTCCCAGATCAGCTCTGGAAGGCAGGACTCCAACTGCAGTGTCATCACTTTTGCAAATAATTTAGCATCCGTATTCAAAAGTGAAATAGGTTGAAACAACCCCCATTATGTCGGGTCCTTGTCCATTTTAAGGATCAGGGAGATAGAAGCCTGCACAATTGTATCGGGCAAAGAACCCTGGACAAGGAGTCACTCAACATATTTAAAGATAGAGAGATCAATTGTGCCGCAAACTCCTTATAAAACTCAATGAGGAATCCATCAAGGCCAGGGGTTTTACCCGATTTACCCAATTTCCGAATTTCCTTTGGGCCCAACAGGGATACCAGCTCTTCCTGCCTCTCTCTCTCCACCACTGGGATGGATAACCTATCCAAAAACTCCATCATGGCCGAACTATCCGCCGGAGGCTCCGATCTGTAAAGATCCCAGTAAAATGTTTCTAAGGCCACATTGACCTTAGGCGGGGTGGAAATCAAACTGCCACTCGCGTCCCTTATCTGCACAATCTCCCGGGAAGCTGCCTACTGCCTCAGCTGATGAGCTAAAAGGCGACTGTGATGTGTTGGATAAGCTGGGTCTGCGAGGACTGCATTTACTGCAGTGGTGAGAGAGAGAGGCTTCCAACACTTGAAGAAATGCAAATCGATTTTATTGAACACTTAACTATAATATATGCTTTAACTGTGGGTTGACACTCTGCTGACTTGACTGGAGACCTGAGGCTAACCTGACCAGACTATCTTACTACCACATGGTGTTTGTTCTAGTTGCTGCTCACGAGCTCAGACTGTCTCAGAGGCTGGAGCCCGACAGAGCGGGAAAACTAGTGCCTTCTGGCTTTATAGTTGTCGTGTCCTGTCTGGTGATTGGCTGCTGTGTTCTGTGTATTCACTGGTCATCCTGTGTGTCAATCACTGCCTGTCTGCACACCATCATATACCTGTGTGTATATTATGACAGACTGAACTTCTCCCGTCTCCATAAAATACCCCACTTGAATGTCGAAGCTGACCCACTACTGTTGATAGTAATTCAAATGATGTCTGCAACGTTTTCCTGCTTGCCAGCAACTCGAGGGTTGGGGAAGTGAGTACTGGTGATCCACCTCAAGGATGGAGTCCAGCAGCCTCTACCACTCCAGCCACAGTCCTTTCCGTGTGAGATTTGTCGGAAAATACCTCCCTCCTGATAACCACCTTAAGGGTTTCCCACACGTCGAAGGCGAGATAGACTCACATTTCTTACATTTAATATATTCCCAAATGGCAATGGCCATGCGGTCTCAAAATCTTTTGTCCGCTAACAGTCCTGCATCCAACATCCATGGCAGGCGTCAAGAGGGGCCAAACTCTAATATAACATCCACAAAATGCGGGGTATGGTCTGAAATCACAATCGCCGAATACTCCACCCCTTCGAACAAAGGGAGCAGAGATCGGAGTGTACCTGGTGGACATGAGAGAAAAAAGATAATCTTTATCACCGGGTGCAAAAACACCACGGATCTGCCCTCCCATCTGCTCCATGAAAACCAAAGCCACCTTTGCACCCCAGATGGAGTCAGGTTAAATCAAATAGAGGGGGCACAGAGCACCATAGGCAGGAGAGACCTTGTAGGGAGAAGCTGATCTGAGGGGTGAGAGGAGTAGCAGCGGAGAGAGCGGAGCAACAAAGGGGCAGGAGGAACAGAAGCGGGGTGAGAGGAGCAGCAGCGGAGGGGAGAGGTGAGCAGCAGCGGGGAGAGAGGAGCAGCAGAGGGGAGAGAGGAGCAGCAGCGGGGTGAGGGGAGCACCAGCGGGGGGAGAGGAACAACAGCGGGGCAAGAGGAGCGGCAGCGGGGGGAGAGGGGCAGCAGAGGGGGGAGATGAGCAGCAGCGGGGAGAGAGGAGAAGCAGCGGGGAGAGAGGAGCAACAGCGGGGGGAGAGGAGCAGAAGCGGGGGGAGAGGAGCAGCAGCGGGGGGAGAGGAGCAGCAGCGGGGCGAGAGGAGCAGCAGTGGGGGGAGAGGAACAGCAGAGGGGGGAGAGGAGCAGCAGCGGGGAGAGAGGAGCAACAGCGGGGGGAGAGGAGCAGCAGCGGGGGGAGAGGAGCAGCAGCGTGGAGAGAGGAGCAGCAGCGGGGGGAGAGGAGCAGCAGCGGAGGGAGAGGAGCAGCAGCAGGGGGAGAGAGGAGCAGCAGCGGGGAGAGAGGAGCAGCAGCGGGGGAGAGAGGAGCAGCAGCGGGGCGAGGGGAGCAGCAGCGGGAAAGAGGAGCAGCAGCGGGGAGAGAGGAGCAGCAGCGGGGAGAGAGGAGCAGCAGCGGGGGGAGAGGAGCAGCAGCGGGGAGAGAGGAGCAGCAGCGGGGAGAGAGGAGCAGCAGTGGGTGGGGGAGGAGCAGCAGCGGGGGAGAGAAGCAGCAGCGGGGAGAGAGGAGCAGCAGCAGGGAGAGAGGAG